>NW_027142443.1:1423202-1933202 GCF_026170545.1 Melanerpes formicivorus
GAGCAGGGCCTTCTGGCTCCCTAGCTCCATCCTTTGCTCTTTCCCTCCTGTTGCCCTGGCTAGAGCAGTGTCTGAATATGGTTCATCCACCCTCACTCCCTAGGCCAGGCTTTGCAGAGCAGGAGCCTCCACCTCAAATCATGCCCTGGTGCCAGCAGAGCTCTCTGTGGGCTGATGTCTCCCTCGGGCGGCCCTGGATGGGCAGAGGTCTCTTGGTGGGTCACATAGCATCCCTTTCCCTTCCAAATGAGTCTGGCATGCAGTGGAGCTGCGGCCGCAGTGCTGAACAAGTAGCCAGGACCGTTGGGAGGCTCCGGTCAGCAGAGGGCGCTCTGCAGTTCCCAACCTGTGCCCGCGGGGGGCTGCAGTCAGAGGGCGCGCTGCAGTTCCCAACCTTTGGCCCGCGGGAAGCTGTGGTCAGCAGAGGGCGCTCTGCAGTTCCCGGCCGGTGCCTGCGGGGGGCAGTGGTCAGCAGAGGGCGCTCTGCAGTTCCCAGCCGGTGCCCGCGGGCGGCTGCGGTCAGCAGAGGGCGCTCTGCAGTTCCCAGCCGGTGCCCGCGGGCGGCTGCGGTCAGCAGAGGGCGCTCTGCAGTTCCCAGCCGGTGCCCGCAGGGTGGCTTTATGTAAACGGAGCTCTAGAGTGCAGCTGCTGCCTGCCTGCACCCTGCCAGACCTCGGGGTCCCAGCGCAGTCCCCGGCCAGCACCCACCTGCTCCTGCGGTCTGCACCAGGGGGGGTCAGGTGTTCCATGATTTGGGTCTCTGCTTTAGCTGCGGTCATGGCACAGGGTCACCTTCTCCCTGCTGGTCTGCCTTCTGCCCTCGGCTGTCCCAGGCAGTGAAATGCTCCGGGGCACCAAGCCCAACCAGACACATCGGTATGCAACCAGCACCCAGCAGCCAACAGGAGCTCAGTGGGGTCCTTCTGCTCAGCTCAGAGAAATGAGCTGCACCAACTCCCCACCCAGGCACAGCCTCTGGGCTCTGCCTAAGCCCCAGGATTCCTGTGGGTGGTGAGGGCTGGGAAATCCTCCTTCTCCTCCAAGAGGTGTCTGGGGGTTGATCTCTTCTCCCAGGCAACCAGCACCAGAACAATAGGACACCGTCTCAAGCTGTGCCAGGGCAGGTTTAGGTTGAAGGTGAGGAGAAAGTTCTTCCCAGAGAGAGTTGGGATGTGCTGCCCAGGGAGGTGTTGGAGTCACCGTCCCTGGAGGTGTTCAAGAGGGGACTGGATGTGGCACTTGGTGCCTTGGTTTAGTAGTCAAGAGGTGTTGGGTGCCAGGTTGGACTTGATGATCTCTGAGGTCTTTTCCAACCTTGTTGATTCTATGATTCTATGATGCTTTGGCCATCTAATTGCTGCAGGTGTGGAATTTTACTGCTGACATCCCAGAGAGGGGGACTTGTCCCTGAGGTTTGGTCCCAGTCCAGTCTGCAACCTAAGATGTCCACTCACACCATTTAGATGTTGGCATCTGTCACACAGGGTAGAAATCCCTCTTTGCTCTCCCTCCTGTGCCAAGGACACTGGGAAATATGTGCCAGGGCAGACTTTACTCCAAATGAGAAGAGGCAGTCTTGGTGGAGTCAGTGGACAGTTCCATAAGTTGCTCAGACCTTGTTGACCTAGGGTCCAGGACCAAGAGATCCCTAAAGAGAAGCAGCTTTTAGGATGGGAGGTAATGGCTTTGAACTGGGAGAGAGGAGATTGAGACTGGAGGAAGAATGAGGAAGAAATTATTTCCAGGGAGGCTGGGGAGACACTGGCACAGGTTGTCCAGAGAGGCTGTGGCTGCCTCCTGCCTGGAGGTATTCAAGGCCAGGCTGGATGAGGCCTTGAGCAGCCTGGGCTGGTGGGAGGTGTCCCTGCCCATGGCAGGGGGTTGGCACTGGATGAGCTTTGAGGTCCCTTCCAGCCCAAGCCACCCTGTGCCTCTGGTTTTCTGGACCTGGCAGCATTCCTTGCTCTCTGCTGACCAGCCCCAAGGGCAGAAATGTGGAGCTGGTGTATGAACTGTTCCAGGGTTCGTGAGTTTGGATCGTATGGCCCTCCTCCCCAAGGTCTGCAGAGCTTTTGTTCCTCAGAAGTGCAGAGAACATTCCTCACGCTCCTTCAGTACCTGGCAGGCTGCAGGGGCTGCCTCTCAAGGCTGAGAAGCCCCTGGTGATACCTGGCCTCCATCAAAAGACCTCCTGTAGGGCACAGAGCTGGAGACAACCCTGTGAAGCACTGGTGCTCCTCAGCTGCAGGCTGTCCGCAGGTCCTGGCTGTTCAGACCAGCAGCACGCTCTTGCCTGTTTGGAGTAACTCCACATGCCACCCTGCTCCTCCCAGCCCCCTCCAGGTCACCTCCACTGGCACACTGCATGCTGCAGTCCCTGCAGCTTCCTTGCTTTCGCTCTCCCTGGTGGGGCTTTGGCAGCAACCTGTGGCTCAGCCTTCCTGGCCTCCGCTCACTCTCTGCTCTGACTTTGTCCCCAAGAGACGAGGATGAACTGAGGAAGTCGCTGTCAGAGCTGGTGGACGACAAGGTTGGAGGCAGTGCCAAGAAGGTGACCAGGATCGTGGACAGCAGCAACCCCTTCCTGGACATCCCACAGGCGCTCAATGCTGTCACTTACAAGCACGGCATCCTCACACGCAAGACCCATGCGGACATGGACGGCAAGAGAAGTATGGGGGCAGCACATGGCCTCCCCACCATCATCCCTTGCCCTCCTCCTTGCCCTCCTCCTTGCTCTCCTCCTTGCCCTCCTCCTTGCTCTCCTCCTTGCTCTCCTCCTTGCTCTTCCTGCATCACAGAGAACACAAGACAGGTTCCCAGCTCCCTGAGTGCCAAGGCACAGGGAAGGGAGGGCGTTGAGGCGTTTGTGGGCTTGAGTGATTTCAGGAGGCCTCACTCCTCCCTTCCTACTGCCAAGCAACCTCACAGTGCCTGTCCCACCCAGCCACACCTGGGTTTCCATCCCGTTCATGGACATAAACCTGAATCCCACACTCTGAGGCTGCTTCCACAGCAGTTGTCTGCCCCAGCCCAGTTCTCAAAGGTTAGTTCCTGTCCCTGCCCTGCCATGTGCTGGAAAGAGCTGCTGTGTGCTGGCTGGGCAGGAGGATGCCTCCTGGCTCTGCTATCAGATTGCAGGAAAGGCAAAGGACAAGGGATCTGGGAGGTGTTGCTGAGCAGAGGTTGATAACACTTGGACACTATTTGCTCAGTCACTGCAGCCCATTAGAAGTCTGCAATAGAGATGACCACCAAGGGTCACCCTTGCTTCCAGCACTTTCTTTATAGCCCATGCCTGGAGCAACATCTGTCCTGTGGTGTTGTGGATAGCTGCCCTCGTGTCCCCTCCCTGTCCAGCTTCCAGCAAGGCCTCTGTCCCCAAGGCCATCAGTGCTCCCTCCTGGGTGGAACAGAAGCTGCTCTGTCCAGGCTATGCCTTCCTAATTCACCTGAAGCAGAGGAGCTCAAGCAATGTCTCTGTTCCCCAAGCAGAGGAATGTGACCCTGGCTTTGGAGGAGCAGAGGCTTCCTACAGCTACCCACTGGTGCCCCCATGCCAGCTCATCTCTGGTTCTGAGCTCTTGTTGGGATGCTGCCCCTCAGTCCATGCCTCTCAGAGTGGTGTCCCTGCAGAGAAGCTACTCCTGAGCACTAGCCTGGAGGGTTACTGAGCTCTGGCCACCAGGGCATGTTGGTGGTGGGTCAGGGGGAGGGTTGGTTTGGTGAGGAAGGTGTGGGTCAGGCAGCACTGTCAGAGCCAGGCTGTGTAATGAAATGTTCTTCCTTTCTTAGCTCCAAGAGGAAGAAGAGGTTGGAAGAAATTTTATGCTGTGCTGAAAGGGACTGTCCTTTATTTACAGAAGGTAACTCTGCTGGCCTGTCCCCTCTGCTGCCCCATGCTGCCTTCAGAGCACTCATGCTGTCCTCAGCAGGAGGCCACAGATGCAAGTAGAGGTCAATCCATGCCCAGATACCTGCATGGACAGATACAAAGCTCTTCCAGGTGCCAGTACACAGAACTGGAGGATGCTGCTGGCCCCTTCAGGTACTGGAAGACTGCTCTAAGGTCTGCCTGGAGCCTTCTCTTCTCCAGGCTGAACACCCCCACCTCCCTTAGCCTGTCCCCATAGCCGAGCTGCTCCAAGCCCCTGCCCATTTTCATGGCCTCCTCTGGACTCTCTTTATCCGGTCCACGTCCTTCCTGTGTTGAAGGCTCCAGAGGGGCTCCCTTGCATGTGACTGTGGGTCAGGCAGGGCTGCCAAACCTCTGGTCATCACCCAGGGGCACAGCCCTCTGCACTAAGTGTGAACTACCTGAGCAGCACAGCTGTGCAGGAGCACCCTGAGCGGCAGCACTCCCCGGGCAGATGTTGCTGTCTGCTGCAGGTGATCTCCAGAGCAATGAGAGTAAACAAACACTGCATTATGTAAGCAGGGCAGGAAGGTCCTCGGGGCAGCACAGATGATGACTCAGAGTTTGCTGCACACCCCACTGATCTTCCTCTTTTGCCAGATCCCATGGTACAGGTCACCAAGCCAGCAGAAAGCTAGCAGCAGCCAGTTGTAATCTGCACCATGGGCTGCTCTTGGCCAAAGTTTACCTCTGCAACCTTGCCTGCAGAAGAGCACACATCTTCTCCAGGGCTCTACATGTGGTCTTCTTCAGGCCTCTCCTACATCTCAGCCTCTGCTCTTGTTGTATGGCTTTTTGTTGGGAGAGGGCAGATTGAGACTGGAGATGAGGAAGAAATTCTTGCCAGTGAGGGTGGGGAGACACTGGCACAGGCTGCCCAGAGAGGCTGTGGCTGCCTTCTGCCTGGAGGTGTTCCAGGCCAGGCTGGATGAGGCCTTGAGCAGCCTGGGCTGGTGGGAGGTGTCCCTGCCCATGGCAGGGGCTTGGCACTGGATGAGCTTTGAGGTCGCTTCCAGCCCAACCCATTCAATGGTTCTATGACTTCTAGGACATATCTCCTGGGATGATTCTGTTGATGGGATTTGTGCTTGGAAAAAAACACACTTCCAGGGCAGGATTTTCTTCCCATGCTGCACAGCAATGCAGTTTACTGGAGATATTCTAGAAGAAGGCTTGAAGCCAGCTGTTGATGGGGCAGAGGCTGTGATTTTTCTTTGCCTTACGAGGCTTGCAGCAGTGACCATCCTGCTGTACTGGAAGAGCTCATTGTGTTTGTCTGAGATGTTTGGGATTGTAAGAGTGAGGGCAAGATTGCTGTGGTGGGTAGAAGACTGAAGTTCTTGTCTAGGGGCCCTGGAACATCTCTGTCAGGAGTGACTGAGAGAACTTGGGCTCCTTGGCCTGGAGAGAGACAGCCTGGGGGGGGATCTGATCAATGCTCAAAGGGTGGGTGGCAGAAGGATGGGGCCAGGCTTTGTTCAGTGGTGCCCAGTACCAGGCCAAAGGGCAATGGGCACAGACTGGACCATCAGAAGTTCATCTGAAGATGAGGAGGAACTTCTGTAATTGAAGGGTGCTGGAGCCCTGGAGCAGGCTGCCCCCAGAGGTGGTGGAGTCTCCATCTCTGGAGACCTGCCTGGGCGCATTCCCGCATGACCTGCCCTGGGTGATCCTGCCTTGGCAGGGGGTTGTCCTGGATGATCTCCAGAGGCCCCTTCCAACCCCTAATGTTCTGTGATCCTATGCTCCATGCTTCCCTGGAAGCAAGGCTTGCAGGTCCCTGCCTGTCTTGGGTTGAGCGGACAGAAGCTCTTTTACCCCACCCCAAAGGAGTAAGAAAAACAGAACACAGGCAGGATTGGGAAGCTGGATGGAAATAACTATTCAAACTGTATACAGCAGCACAAACACACACACAGTGGAAGCCTCATCCCTGGAGGTTTTTAAAGCCAGGCTGGATGTAGCTCTGGGCAACCTGATCTGATGTGAGGGGTCCCTGCCCATGGCAGTGGGGTTGGAACTGGCTGATCCTTGAGGTCCCTTCCAACCCTGACAATTCAGTGATTCTATACTCAGCCTTGGCCCACTTCTCCATCCTGGGCTTACCAAAACCTCACTAGGCCAACATCTTCCAAAACTTTCTCCCCCAAACCTCACTACCTGCCCCCCCCCCCCGCCACCTCCCTGCTTCCCACAAACCTCCCCTGCATGGCAAGAGATAAGGATCCATGCTGGGAGCAGTGAGAAAGAGAAAGGAGCAGAACAGACAACGCTGGCTGTTTGTATAGGGGAGTAGATGCCAGGATCATGGGAATGAAATAACAAAGGTTACACTTTGCCCATGTCCACCCCCTGGATGGTCTGGGCTTTCTGGAGGACTTTAAGAACCTCTCCGGTTCTTAAAGCCATAACAATGCCTTACACCAACAGGGCTGGTGAGGGGCCTGAGGAGTAGGGCTTGTGGAGAGCAGCTGAAGGAACTGGTTTGGAAAGGAGGAGGCTGAGGGGAGACCTCATTGCTGTCTACAGCTATCTGAGGGTATGTTGTGGAGAGGTTGGTGCTGATCTTTTCTCACAGGTGATTAGTGATAGAACAAGAGGGAATGGCCTCAAGCTGCCACTGGGTAGGTTTGGACTGGACATTGGGAAAGATTTTGCACAGAGGGGGTGGTCAGACGCTGCCCAGGGAGGTGGTGGAGTCACCAACCCTGGATGTGTTTAAAGGTCATTTGGATGTGGTGCTTGGGGCTATGGCATAGGGGTGAACCTTGTAGAGGAGGGCTCTTGTTTGGACTTGGTGACCCTGAGGGTCTTTTCCAACCTGAATGTTTCTATGTCTGTTACTCTGATGACCTTCAGGAGGAACAGGTTATGCAACTGAGGCTTTTCTTCATGCACAGAAAAACAGCTAAGATGTGGCCAGGTTATGAACAAGTCTGATAAATAATAGCCATGGCTGATCACAGGGTCACAGAGGGTTGGAAGGGGCCTCAAAAGGTCATTGAGCCCAGCTTATCAGGAGGGGCAGGAGCTGCCAGGGGTGCCCCAAGGGAGCAGTGTTTGCAACAACAGCAGAAGTTCACATGCAGAATGTTGGGGCAAAGGATTTGCCAAAGGGAGGTTGCTTGGGCATCAGCTGCTGTCAGAGTGCTGTGCTTTGAGAAAGGGGAGGCTGAGGGCTGACCTCACTGCTCTCTGCAACCCCCTGACAGCAGGTTATAGAGAGGTTGGTGCTGGTCTCTCCTCACAGGTCATTAAAAGTAGAGCTTCACAGTATCACAGTATAACTTAGGTTGGAAAGGACCTCGAGGATCATTGAGTCCAACCTATCAACACAGACCCCACGACTAGACCATGGCACCAAGTGCCACATCCAATCTCCTCTTGAACACCTCCAGGGACGGTGACTCCACCACCTCACTGGGAGCACATTCCAATGACGAATGACTCGCTCGGTGAAGAACTTTCTCCTCACCTCGAGTCTAAACCTCCCCTGGTGCAGCTTGAGACTGTGTCCTCTTGTTCTGGTGCTGGTTGCCTGGGAGAAGAGACCAACCCCTTCCTGGCTGCAACCTGCCTTCAGGTAGTTGTAGAGGGCAATGAGGTCACCCCTGAGCCTCCTCTTCTCCAGGCTAAGCAACCCCAGCTCCCTCAGCCTCTCCTCACAGGGCTGTGCTCAAGGCCTCTCCCCAGCCCTGTTGCCCTTCTCTGGACACATTCAAGTGTTTCGATGTCCTTCTTAAACTGAGGGGCCCAGAACTGGACACAGGACTCAAGGTGTGGCCTAACCAGTGCAGAGTCCAGGGGCACAATGACTTCCCTGCTCCTGCTGGCCACACTGTTCCTAATGCAGGCCAGGATGCCATTGGCCCTCTTGGCCACCTGGGCACACTGCTGGCTCATGTTTAGGCAGCTGTCAATCAGCACCCCCAGGTCCCTCTCTGTTTGGCAGCTCTCAGCCACTCTGACCCCAGCCTGTAGCTCTGCATGGGGTTGCTGTGGCCAAAGTGCAGCACCTGGCACTTGGACATGTTAGTGTGCTCCTCTTACACACACACAGGGCAAGGAGCTGGGGCTCTCTAGTTTGCAGAAGAGGAGGCTGAGGGCAGACCTTGTGGCTCTACAACTCCCTGAAAGGAGCTGTGGGGAGGTTGCTGCTGGTCTCTCCTCACAGGGCATTAGCTATAGAACAAGAGGGAACGGCCTCAAGCTGCAGCAGGGCAGGTTTAGACTGGACAGTAGGAAACATTTTTCACAGCCAGAGTGGTCAGACACTGGCAGAGGCTGCACAGGGAGGTGGGGGAGTCACCAGCCCTTGGGGTGCTTGAAAGTCCTTCAGATGTGGTGCCTGGGGACAGGGTTTAAGGGTGAGCTTTGTAGAGCAGGGGCAGTGCTTGGACTTGGGGACCCCAGAGGTCTTTGCCAACCTGAGTGATTCTGTGGTTCTGTGGCTCTGTGGTTCTGTCTGTGGTCCTCTTCAGAGGGTTGCTGTGCCGGGGCTTGGACATAGACACTCTATCAGGCTTGCAGAGACAGGACAGAAGGATGTGCCCATGAAAACAAAGTCCCTGCCACTTCCAGTCTTTCCCAGCACCCCAACAGAGAGAGGATAAACATCCACCTGTCCTGCAGAGTCCTGCCTGAGGGGTGGTTTGCAGAGCAAGTGTTGCACAACCCCAGAAGGAAATGATGTGCCAGCCTCCCAGGCTCTCCAGATAAAGCTGAGGTTTGGGCTTCAGCACAAAGCACTGGGGAAGGCTTTCTGGTGGGGAGTTAGGGGAGAAGGTAACTCTTGCCAGACCCTGCTGGTGCCATGCAGCACAGGGTCAGCCTGTTCCAGTTTTTCATTCAGACCAAACCAAGACTCAAAGCTTGATAGAGGAAGTTCCCAGGAGTTTATGAGGAAACTCTCCTCAGTTTAGGGTAGGAGGAGCAAGCTGAGTAGAAATGAAAGAGAGAGGAAAGGAGGGGTGGGAAGGAGGGCCTGGGGAGGTAGATGTGTAGGAAGGAGGAATGGGCAGGTACAGAGGGACATGGACCCAGGACAGGCAGGAGGATGCCCGGCCAGGCAGAGGTCTGTTAGAAGCAGTTGAGGCAGCAGCTCTGTGTCTGTGACTTGCCACTGCCTGGGTGTTAACTGCTGCATAAGCAAGTTCCAGCACAACCCAGTGGAGCTGCTGCCTGCTGCCCTGAAGGGATGCAGCACGGTCTGGAGGAGGAACGGCAGGCTGGGGAGCAGGGCACACCTCTGCTGTGCTTTAGTCTGCACTGGGCACTGACTCATTCCGTGGCCTTTGGCAATTTACTTCACCTCTGTGAAATGGAGATAATTGTCCTTAATCCCCACCTGCAGAGGGGTGCTGAGAGCAAGCAGGGAGAGCTGTGAGGCAGGAGGAGCTTTTCTATGGCAGGGTTCAGGGCTTCCTGCAGGGTCTGCCCTTGGAGGTCCCAGTCCCAAGCTACAGTTGCAGGCAAGCCCTTGCTGTGGTAGGTCATCGAGGTGCGGGGCAGAAGGTTGGACTTGATGACCTTAGAGGCCTTTCCCAGCCTGAATTCTGTGCAGTGCTACTTGAAGCACCAAGCTCATGAGGAGCCTGGAAAGGACACAGGGGGTAGGTTTCCTTATTAAACAATTGAGGCAGGTGAAGGTGAGCTGAAGAGGAGGGAAAAGAGGGAACCCAGCTCACAAGCCAGAGCATGAGGAATCCCTGTCCTAGGGGCTCCAGATCTGGACCCAGAGCTGCAGCTGTGGTCTCAGCAGAGTGGAGCAGAGGGGCAGAATCCCCTCCCTCCCCTGCTGGCCACACTTCTCTTGCTGCAGCCCAGGCTCTGCTTGGCTCTCTGGGCTGCAAGTGCTCCCTGCTGGCTCCTGTTGAGCTTCTCCTCCCCCAGCACCCCCAAGGCCTTTTCTCCAGGGCTGCTCTCCAGCCAGTCCCTGCCCAGCCTGTATCAGTGCCTGGAATTGCCCTCACCCAGTTGCAGAAGCTTTGATCTGTGGAGCTCATGTCAATTGTGGATCTCCCACCAGAGGGATGGGCAGTAGGGGAGAGGTGGAGCACAAAGAGTGAACCAAAGACACCGTGGAGCACTGCCACAGAAGAGACTGAGGAAAGGCTGAGAGCCCTGGGGATGTTTAGCCTGGAGAGGAGAAGGCTGGGAGGGGATCTGATCAATGCCTACAGGCTGCAGGGTGGCTGCCAGGAGGATGCAGCCAGGCTCTGCTCAGGGACACCCAGAGACAGGGCAAGGGGCAAGGGATGGAAACTCCATCACAGGAAGTTCCACCCCTACATGAGGAGAAACTCCTGTGATGTGAGGGTGCTGGAGCCCTGGAGCAGGCTGCACAGAGAGGTTGTGAAGTCTCTCTAGAGATCTTTAAAATCCACCTGGATGTGTTTCTGTGTGACCTGCCCTAAGTGGTCCTGCTTGGCAGGGGGGTTGGACTGGTTGATGTCTGGAGATTTCTTCCAACCCCAGCACTCTGTGATTCAGTGACCATATGTGCTGGGTTGAGGCAGCCCCCTTCCCCACCACTAGCAACAATAAGCACTCAGACAAAAGGATTGCAAAAGTGATGGAAAGTTTAAATGGAAAGCAGTGAACTTTTACAGAGAAACAAACGCGCAGTGACAAAGAACGATCCCAAAACAGACCCAGAGATCCCATCCCCACCTGAGGGTACACCCAAAACCCTCAGGGCTCCTCCTTCCCCCCCACTGCTAGGCTACTCTCAGCTGGCCAGATCTGAGACTGCCCATCCCCCCGTGGCCTTGGGCCCAGCCAGGCCCAAAGCCAGGAGACATCTCCCCCAGTTACCGGCTGACGGAGGAGGAAGAGAAGAGGAAGTGCTAGACTGGATCTTATAGTGGTGCAAAGGATTGTGGTAGGAAATACTACATAGTTTCCTGTGTCCACCCCTCTGGGCTGGACTTCTGGACACAGGAAGTAAACATTGCAGGGGGGCACCCAGCTCAAACTGCAACACCATAACAGGTCCCTGTGAAGCAAAGCATTTGCGGTTTAGTTTCTCTAAAGACTAACAGCTCATTCCTCTGGCTGCTGGACTCAACCATTGGGGGAAGGCTTCTCCACTGCCCTGCAGTGGCACCCTGAGTGCAGGGTGCCTGCAGCACCCTTCCTTTCCTCTGTTAAGACCTTGGGGGTCACCTACAGAAGGTAGTTGTGTGGGCAGGGATCCCATGCCTGACCTCTCTGGGCTCTGGGTCTCGTGGTTATTGCTTTGCGCAAGGTGACAGTCACATACCGGGGGACACAGTATGGCAACCACTGTCCTGGTGTGAGGATTGCTTCAAACAAGGAGAGAAGGAAAGACTTCAGAAGCTTATTTTCCATCAGAAGCAAGCAGCCACATCCCAGGTAGGTGGTGAAGTCACCATCCCTGGAGATGTTCAAGAAGTGAGTGGATGTGGCCCCTGGGGACATGCTCTGGTGGCCAAGGAGGTGTTGGACTGGATGGTCCTAGGAGAACTTTCCCAACTTTAATGATTCTGTGATCCATGGGCTAGAAAGTGCTGGTCCCTGGTGCTCTGAAAAGCAACAGAGGGTAGACCTACAAGGTCCACAGGCCAGGGTGAGCCACAAGGAGACTGTCGAGTGGCTGTGCCCTGAGCTGCTGGACTTGTGCCACCAGGACATGGGGCAAGCACCTGTCTGCAGGTCTGCAGAACAGGCTGAGCTCCAGCCTGAAAGCCAAGGAAGGGCTGGAACCCACAGACCACCACCCTCGGCCAGAGCTGGCAGCCAAGGACAATAAAGGGATGTGAATCATCAGAGTGAATTGGTGCTGAAGGGCTGCACTGCAGCCATCAGGGCAAGGCAGGGCCCTCCAGGGATGGCCTGTGCTGGTGTGGCCTCTAGCATGGTGGAGGGAGGGGTGCTGGGGTTTTGGCTTCTTTTAGCCAGGCCAGCTTTTCTTACTTCTGTTCATCCATCGATCTGTCTATCCTTCCATCCCATCATCCATCCCTTCATCCATCCCTTCATCCCACCATCCATCCCATCATCCATCCATCCATCCCACTATCCATTCATCATCCATCCATGCATCCTTCCATCCATCCCTTCATCCATCCATCCATCATCCATCCATCCATCATCCATCCATCCATCCATCCATCCATTCATCCATCCATCCATCATCCCACCATCCATCCACCCATCCATCCATCCTTCCATCCATCCATCCCTTCATCCTTCCATCCATCCATCCATCCCTTCATCCATCCATCCATCCTTCCATCCATCTATCCCTTCATCCATCCATCCATCCGTCCATCCATCCATCCATCCCACCATCCATCCATCTCACCATGAACCCATCCATCCATTCTTCTATCCATCCATCATCCATCCCTCCATCCATCCACCAATCCATCCATACATCCATCCCTCCATCCATCCCTCCCTCCATCCGTCCCTCCCTCCACCCACCCATCCATCCACCCACCCATCCATCCATCCATCCATCCCTCCATCCATCCATCCATCCGTCCGTCCCTCCCTCCCTCCCTCCCTCCCTCCATCCATCCATCCATCCATCCATCCCTTCATCCATCTATCCAGGACATGAGCCAGCAGAGTGCTCAGATGGCCAAGAAGGTCAATGGCATCCTGGCCTGGATCAGCAGTGGTGTGGCCAGCAGGACAGGGATGTGATTGTGCTCCTCTGCTCAGCAGTGGGTTCAGTTTTGGGCTCCTCACGCTGAGAAGGACACTGAGGAGCTGGAGCAGGTCCAGAGAAGAGCAACCAGTTTGGTGAAAGGCTTTGAAAAGAGGTCCTGTGAGGGACAGCTGAGGGAGCTGGGGGTGTTTAGTCTTCATTAGAAGAGGCTGAAGGGAGACCTCAGCAGCCTCTGTAGCTCCCTCAAAGGAGGCTGGAACCAGGTGGGGCTTGGTCTCTTCTCACATACAACAAGTGGCAGGACAAGAGGAAACAGCCTCAGGTTGTGCCAGGGGAGGTTCAAGTTGGATATTAGGAACAATTCCTTCCCAGCAAGGGTCCTCAGGCCCTGTCCCAGGCTGCCCAGGGAGGTGATGGAGTCCCCACCCCTGGAGATGTTTGAAGGCTGCCTGTATGTGGTGCTGAGGGATGTGGTGCAGTGGCAGTGGCTGAGCAGCAGTGGTGGATTGTGAACTTCGTGTCGGTGTTGGACTGGATGGTTTCATAGTTTCATAGTTTCATTCAGGGTTGGAAGGGACCACAAGGATCATCTAGTTCCAACCCCCCTGCCATGGGCAGGGACACCCCACACTAGATCAGGCTGGACAGAGCCTCATCCAGCCTGCTCTTAAACACCCCCAGGGACAGGGCCTCGACCACCTCCCCGGACAACCCATTCCAGGGTTTCACCACTCTCATGGTGAAGAACCTCCTCCTCACATCCAGCCTGAATCTCCCCACCTCCAGCTTCACTCCATTCCCCCTAGTCCTATCACTACCTGATATCCTGAGAAGTCCTTCCCCTGCCTTCCTGTAGGCCCCCTTCAGATACTGGAAGGCGACAATTAGGTCACCTCGGAGCCTTCTCTTCTGCAGACTGTACAGCCCCAACTCCTTCAGTCTGTCCTCATAGGAGAGGTGCTCCAGCCCTCTGATCATCCTTGTGGCCCTTCCAACCTCAGCAGTTCTGTGGTTCTATCTTTCTGTGATTGTGTGAAATTGTCCTTCAGTGGAGAAAGTAAAACAGGAGAGAGGGAATGCTGCTGCCAGCTGCCCAGTGCCAGCCTGATGAGTTACAGCAGACCCTGTGCCAGAGGGGCACCCATGCCGAAGGGGAACCAAGCATGCTCCAGGTGGGCCACGCTCTGGCAGCTGCCCAGCAAGCCCCACAGGGATCAGCTGTGCTGCTGCTCCAGGTGCAACAGCCAGGGCCAGACCCTTTGCCACACATAGCTGCAGCACCAAGGCAGGGACCTGCTGGTACCTGCTGAGAACAGGGAGCTGCATCCTGGCTGGACCTCTGCAGCCTGAGTGGAGCGCTGCAGGAACCTGGCCCTGGTCCTGCCTTCCCCCAGCTCCTCAGGCGTGTGCCACGGGACGGATAACTCCTGGTAATTACAGCTCCAACAGTTTCTTCTTCAGGGCTCCTCAGTCAGCTTAACGAGGGGAGAAGTTGCCAGGTGTTAATTACTGTCATTAGCAGCTCCTAGGGTTCGCTTCTCCTGGTCTCGGCACCCTGTGATTAGAGCAGGGGGGGAAAGGCAGGGCCGGGCAGCAGCTCGCAGGTGTTGCTGTTGCGGTTACCCAAGGAAGCTTTCCTCTCCACAGGATGAATACAAACCTGACAAAGACCTCTCAGAAGTGGATCTGAAGAATGCCATCCGTGTGCACCACGCCTTAGCCACCAAAGCCTCTGACTACAGCAAAAAGTCCAACGTGCTCAAGCTGAAGACAGCTGACTGGAGAGTCTTCCTCTTCCAGGCTCCGTGAGTACCAGCACAGCATGCAGAGACCAGCTGAACCTCCTGAGGCTCAGCGAAAGCAAGGGCAGGGCCCAGCACCTGGGCTGGAACAGTCCTCGCTATCAGTGCAGGCTGGGGGAGGAGGGGATAGAAAGCAGCCCTGGGGAAAAAGACTTGGGGTGCTGGTGGGGGAGAGGCTGGGAAGGAGCAGGCAGTGTGAGCTTATAACACGGAAGGCCAATGGCAGCCTGGGCTGCATCCAAAGCAGCCTGGCCAGAGCTGGAGAGAGAGGATCCTGCCCCTCTGCTCTGGGGAGACCTCACCTGCAGGGCTGTGTCCAGCTCTGGGGCCCCCAACACAGGAAGGACCTGGACCTGATGGAGAGGGTCCAGAGGAGTTGGAGCAGCTCTGCTATGGGGACAGGCTGAGGGAGCTGGGGGTGTTCAGCCTGGAGAAGAAAAGGCTCCAGGGAGATCTCAGAGCAGCCTGCCAGTACCTGAAGGGGCTACAAGAAGGCTGCAGAGGGACTGTTCCCAAAGGCCTGCAGGGACAGCACCAGGGGCAATGACTTCAAACCAGAGCAGAGCAGATTGAGATTGGATGTGAGGAACAAGTTCTGCACCAGGAGGCTGCTGGAACACTGCAGCAGGTTGCCCAGGGAGGTGGCTGGGCCCCATGCCTGGAGGTATTCCAGGTGAGTCTGGACAGGGCCCTGGGCAACCTGCTCTGGTGGAGGATGTCCCTGCTGACTGCAGGGGGCTGGACTGGGTGTGCTTTGGAGGTCCCTTCCAGCCTAGAGCATTCTATGGCAGGCAGCCTGACCTCCAGCCACTGCCAGACTCCCTCTGCCTGGCTAGAGCAGCACAGGCAGGAGGGGACAAACCTGGAGGGAGCAAGGTGCTGAGCAGGAGGACTGAGGGTGAGGCCTGGAGGGCTTTTCAAAGGTCCTGCTGAGGGGGTCTCAGGTCTGCCTGTCCCTCCTGGGAGCTGTGTGTCAGTACTGGAGGGTTTCTGCTGTGTCACCAAGGTGGGCTGGGCAGGATGGGATGGGTTCCAAAGAGCTGAGTAAAGGACCGACCTTGCTAACCTCTACTGGAAGAAGAACAATCTGTGTGATGGACATCTGTATGGAATTGCAGAACTGCTGGGCCCTCTCCTCAGCTTTTGATGGGGAAACCATGTAGAGCTCATGAAGAAGCCTCCCCAGCCAGGCTGTGTCTTCTTTCTTCCTCAGGCACTGCAGAGGGAAGTAGCTCAGGTAGTGTCAAACCTGATGGAGTCATCCTCTGCCTGGGGCTTCTCTCATCTCCTGCTGAGACAGGGCTCATCCTGAGCTACTGAAGTCAGGCCTGACATCCAGATTTGTGAAGTGGAAACCCACTTGAAGGCTGTGGGGAGCAGTGCCTGAGAGGTCTAGTGAGGGACCCTGGGCAGTGTCCCATCAATGGCACAAGCAAGGGATCCACTCTGCTCCCTGGGACCTCTGCTCTGTGGCTTCTGCTCTCCAAGGTTATCTTTGGCTCTTGCTTCCTCCCCCAGCTCCTCAGGGGCTGCAGTCAGAGGTGCCACAGAAGGCAGGGCTGCCAGGCCTTCAGGAAGATAACAGCCCTGAAGTCACTAAGGCAGTGTGGAGGAGCAAGCCAGCCAGGGTTCTCCTCTGCTCACAGCCCAGGGTGGCACCAAAGGGCTCCAAAGCAAGGCCACGATGGCCCTCCTGAAAGAGGCTGCCTCCAGGGCTTCTGTGAGCTGGCTGGCCCAGGGTCAGGAGCATTTACAGACACCCCCCCTCCCCTCTGCCTTCTTCCACAACAGGAGTAAAGAAGAGATGCTGTCCTGGATCCTGAGGATCAACCTTGTTGCTGCCATTTTCTCTGCCCCAGCTTTCCCAGCTGCCATCTGCTCCATGAAGAAGTTCTGCCGCCCGCTCTTGCCCTCGTCCATGACCAAGCTGTGCCAGGTAACCTGGGAGAGAAGGAGCAATGGAGGGGTGCCCACCACCCAGCCAGCCCTTCAGCCCAGACTGAGCCCACCCACAGCTCCTGCCTGACAGACTCAGCCAGGAGCTCAGGACTGGAGTGGGTGCCTTGGGCAGTCTGAGGCCAGTCCTGGTGCCCAGCCAAAGTGTGGCTGTGGAGCAGCCCTGGGCACTCCAGCAGCTTGGCTCTGGCTTGTTGATTGCTCTCTGCTCATCATATCCCAGCACCTCTCTGCTGCTGCAGTTGAAGCAGCTGATGCTGCTGAGCCAGGCAGCCAGCTGCAGCCCTAGTTTATCTCATAACATGGCACTCAGAAGTGGCACCTTGCCACAGGTGAAGGAGGAGTCTGAGTCCCACTAGATGGAGAGGGTTTTCTGGAAGCAGGGAGCTGTGCTGCACCAGATCAAGGCTGACTAAGGCTCAGTCAACCAAGAGCAAGGGGCATCTGCCATCCCAGGAGCAGCGTTTGTTTGTGCTGTCCAAGGAAAGCCCAAAGAGGAGACGCACACTGCCAGCAGTGCCCAGCAAAGGAAAGCACAGCCTGGAGTGTCAGTGCAGAGACACAGCTGCTGCCTGCTGACCTAGGTGTGGCCAGGTGTCCCCTTCCTCAGAGCCCAGATGGGGAGGGGGCCATGGTTTAATGGCTGATGGCAGGGCTGGATGGTTTTAGAGGTCTTCCAGCTGAGATGCTCTGATCTCAAAGAAGAGAGGAAGAGGAGCAGCTCTGGGGCACTGCTGGCTCTGCTTGGCTGCTCAAGGCTGCAGAGCATTTTGTGCTTCTGATGCTAGGGGAGCCCAGGTGCCAAGGCAAACCACTGCTGGCACTGGCAGTGCAAGAGAGGAGATCTTGTTCAGATACCTGTGCCTCACCTGCTCCTCACCAGCCAGGTGTGCCAGCATGCTGCAGAGCTTTGGCTGCAGCACAGCTGCCATCCTTGCAGGGGCAGATGCAGGCAGGCAGTGCACAGGGAGCTGTACTCCTGCCTCTGCACCCCTGACACTCTTCTCTCTGCAGGAGGAGCAGCTGAGGTCTCATGAAAATAAGATGAAGCAGATTGCAGATGAATTAGCAGAGCATAAATTACATCCTGTGGAGAAGAGCCTCAAGTCAAAAGAGGCTGAGGAGTACAGACTCAAGGAGCATTACCTAATATTTGAGGTAAAGGAACCTCCATCTTTTCTCTGGTAAATGATAACTTGCCTGATTGAGGAGACCTAAGGACCCCAGGGTGGATGCTGTGAGCCTGGGAGAGCCTGAGAGGAGAGAGAAGGATGAGGGTTCATGGGCTGGGTGGGTGTCTAGGGACAGCAGCAAGCCTCACTGCTGTGCACTGAAGCTACAAATAGGAAACCACAGACACCTCCTCCCCTCTGTGAGTCCTGACTAGAGGAGGGAACAACCAAGGAGAGAAAGAAAATCCTCCTCTGCTGTGTGAAATTTCCTCAGGTCCCAGGCAGGGAAGTGGTTCAGGTCTGGCTGTGCTCCAGCCCTCAGCAGTGGAAGTAAAAACCTAAGGGAGTCCCTGGGAGCATTGACCTCATTCTGCTGCAGTGATGTGTGTAAGAGAAGCCTAGAGCAGAGTGGCAGACCCTCTGAGGGTGCATGCAGCTAAGTGTGGTAGCCCTCTGCAAGGTCTAAGAAGCATTTGGTGTTTGGAGGAGCAGGGTAGCTGTTGCAGAGAGAGCTGAGCAGGAGGTGTGATTGCTGCCACAGAACCACTGGAATGGGTGGGAAAGGACTGCTGGAGGCTTCTAGTCCTGCTTCAGGTGATGCCTGCTGCCAGGCAATGCTGAGTGCCTCCTTTTGGGGGAAATTTAGGCATGATGGAATGGAATGGAAACGGAATAGAATAGAATTAACCAGGTTGGAAAAGACCTTTGAGATCATCGAGTCCAACCTATCATCCAACACCATCTAATCAACTAAACCATGGCACCAAGCACCCCATCCAGTCTCTTCCTAAACACCTCCAGTGATGGTGACTCCACCACCTCCCTGGGCAGCACATCCCAATGGCCAATCTCTCTTTCTATGAAGAACTTCTTCCTAACATCCAGCCTGAACCTCCCCTGGCACAGCTCTGCTATGGGGACAGGCTGAGGGAGCTGGGGGTGTTCAGCCTGGAGAAGAAAAGGCTCCAGGGAGATCTCAGAGCAGCCTGCCAGTACCTGAAGGGGCTACAAGAAGGCTGCAGAGGGACTGTTCCCAAAGGCCTGCAGGGACAGCACCAGGGGCAATGGCTTCAAACCAGAGCAGAGCAGATTGAGATTGGATGTGAGGAACAAGTTCTGCACCAGGAGGCTGCTGGAGCTCTGCAACAGGTTGCCCAGGGAGGTGGTTGGGGTCCATCCCTGGAGCTATTCCAGGTGAGGCTGGACAGGGCTCTGGGCAACCTCCTCTGGTGGAGGATGTCCCTGCTGAGTGCAGGGGGTTGGACTGGGTGAGCTTTGGAGGTCCCTTCCAGCCCAGACCTAGTGGCTGTGCTGCCCAGGTGTGCCGTGGCCTGTCCTTGCTGCCAGGCTCTCTGTTGCCTCTCTCCCTGCAGAAGAGTCGCTATGAGACCTACATCAGCCTGCTGTACATGAAGATCAAAGCAGGGACCGATGACCTGGAGAGGATTGAGAGCAGCTTCCTGAAGGTGGAGGCTGAGGAGTTGGCTCTGCGCAAGACGCACTCCAGCCCCTCGCTGAGCCAGGGCCACGCGCCCGGCCCCAGGGGCGACAAGGACCTCTTGGAGCACAACACCTAATGAGGCCCCGCGGACGGGGGTGGCGCCACGGTGTTCTGCGCTCCTGGGCTGCATCGATGAGCACAATTTAACCTAGGAACTGCCCGAGAGAGCCCCAGCTGCGTGCGGTGGTGGCTGCTCTAGTGACAGAACAGCAGAGCTTTGGCCGGCACGCTCTGGCCTCACACACGCCGGCTCCTCTCCATCCCCGGCACCGCCTCTGGCTTTCCCTTCCCTCCTGCTGCAGCCTGCACAGCCAGGAGCTGCCTTGGCTCTCCATCAGCCAGGTTGCTTTTTTCTCCACCTCCTCCTCTCCCCGGATTCCCCCACCAGTTGCTGTCCTCAGTTCCCTGCCGTGCAGGAAGCCCAGCCCAGAGGGTGGTCTGTGGCACCAGCAGCGTTCCAAAGAAGGGCACAGATGGCAAGGAGAGTGGCGGCTTGTGACAGGATGGGTGGCAGGCAGCAGCTGAGCAAGAGGCGCCTTCAGCAGGGTGTGTGGGGATGTCACCTGCCCGTGGCAGGAGAGGCCTCTGTCACCTCCTCCTTGTTATCTCTATATATAGATATATATATACATAGGAATATATCTAAATGACTATATATAGAAGGGAAGTGGAGTGGGAGTTTTTAACCTCAGTGTGCAGGTGAAGGCGAGCTGCTTGGAGAAGACACTGGAGCCCAGGGAGGGTCTGCCCAGCCCCAGGATGGTTGGCAACATGCAGTAGCCTCTGTATCTTTTCTTTTCGCCCTGGGGTGGGGGGGTGGGGGCTGGGGGGTGCTTGGTTGTGGTTTGGTTTGGGTTTTCCCTCCCCCCTCCTTTTTTTTATGTTCACTTGACCAGAAGTCCCACCTGGCTCTGCTGTCAGCCATCAGCCTCCTGTTCCTGCTCGGTCAGACTGTCCTGGTGGCTGCTGGAGTCAGCATCCACCGCTTTGGCTTTTGGAGGCCCATCTGGAGCTTCAGCTGCAGCTGAGCCTGGGTGTGGAGGGCCCATGGATGCAGCTTCTCTTGCAGCTGGCCAGGCTGTGCTGCTTCCTGTGGGGAATTGTGTTCCTGTTCCTTTTCTGCTGTCTGTGCTCCAAGGATTTGCTGTTGTGCTAGAAGTGACTCCCCCTGCATTTCCATGGCCTCTCCTCCCACCCTTTATTTATTTATGCCACTCTTTGCTTTGCTCCTTGGGCTCAGGTTGCTTTTCTGTCCCCCTAAGGTGCATTCACAGGAATCAAGTTCCAGCTTTGCAGGATCTTGTAGCTGCTAATTCCAGTTCATTCCTTGGTTAGATTGTTTGGCACCCCCTGGCATCTGAGAGCCTCTGGGACCGCTGTTTTCTGTGAGGGTTCCTGACCACCCCAAAACCTCTGCCCCAACTTTGTCACCTCTTCTTTGATCTGTTTCTTTGTACAGTTTGATAGTTGATTTGAAATGATGCACTAAGAACCATGTTAAAAAAATTAAATAAACCCAACCAAACAAAACCCCACAACCCCAACCAACCAACCAACCTGGGACCAGGAGAACAATAAAGCTGAATCTGTTGGTAAAACAGAATTGGTCTGAAGCACAGCTCCACCCTGTGCTGGCTTAGCCCCCGACTGCACAGCTCCAGTTGTTGACACAGCTCACAGAATGGCAACATGGCCCTCAGAGGTCATCCTCTCTCATCTAGGCTCAGTTGCTCGTGCAGCCTGGCCTTGGACACCCCCCAGCCTGCCTGGGCAGCCTGTGTCAGAGTCTCACCACCCTCACAGTGAAGAACTTCTTGCTCAGCTCCAGGCTAACCCTGCTCTGCCTCAGCTTCAAACCATTGCCCCTTGGCCTGTTTCCAGACACCCTCATCAAAAGTCACTCTGCAGCCTTCCTGTAGGATCCCTCCAGGTCCTGGAAGGCAGCTCTTGGGTCCCCTTGAAGTCTTCTCCTCTCCAGGCTGAACACCCCCAGCTCCCTCAGCCTGTGCTCACAGCAGAGGTGCTCCAGCCCTTGCAGCATCTTTGTGGCCTCCTCTGGATTCACTCCAGCAGCTCTGTGCCCTTCTGCTGGGGACACCAGAGCTGGAGGCAGGATTGCAGGTGAGGTCTCAGCAGAGCAGAGTCAAGGAGCAGAATCCCCTCTCTAACCCCCCCTACGCCCCCACAATGGAAGCCAGGTTCCTGTGGCCAGCCAGCACCAGCAAAGTGCAAAGCCTGCCCGGTGCCCAGAGCACCAGCCCAACCACCCCACTGGGTGCTGGCACCACTGCTCTGCCCAGGCCTTGGGTGGACAACTCAGCACTGCAGCAGGTGTGTGCAGATGGCTGCTTTGGGAGCACAGGCAGGGAGCTTCAACTGCCTGGTATGTGCCAGCACTGTGTGCCCAGCACTGCGTGCCCAGCACTGCGTGCCCAGCACTGCCCAGTGTGTGCCAGCACTGTGTGCCCAGCACTGCGTGCCCAGCACTGCCTGGTGTGTGCCAGCACTGTGTGCCCAGCACTGTGTGCCCAGCACTGCATGCCCAGCACTGCCCGGTGTGTGCCAGCACTGTGTGCCCAGCACTGTGTGCCAGCACTGCCCGGTGTGTGCCAGCACTGTGTGCCCAGCACTGCGTGCCCAGCACTGCCCAGTGTGTGCCAGCACTGTGTGCCCAGCAGTGTGTGCCCAGCACTGTGTGCCCAGCACTGCATGCCCAGCACTGCCCAGCGTGTACCAGCACTGTGTGCCCAGCACTGTGTGCCCAGCACTGCCCGGTGTGTGCCAGCACTGTGTGCCCAGCACTTTGTGCCCAGCACTGTGTGCCCAGCACTGTGTGCCCAGCACTGCGTGCCCAGCACTGCCCAGTGTGTGCCAGCACTGTGTGCCCAGCAGTGTGTGCCCAGCACTGCCCAGTGTGTGCCAGCACTGTGCCCAGCACTGTGTGCCCAGCACTGCATGCCCAGCACTGCCCGGTGTGTGCCAGCACTGTGTGCCCAGCACTGTGTGCCCAGCACTGCCCGGTGTGTGCCAGCACTGTGTGCCAGCACTGTGTGCCCAGCACTGCCTGGTGTGTGCCAGCACTGTGTGCCAGCACTGTGTGCCCAGCACTGCCCGGTGTGTGCCAGCACTGTGTGCCCAGCACTTTGTGCCCAGCACTGCCCGGTGTGTGCCAGCACTGTGTGCCCAGCACTGCATGCCCAGCACTGCCCGGTGTGTGCCAGCACTGTGTGCCCAGCACTGCCCGGTGTGTGCCCAGCACTGTCTGCCCAGCACTGCCTGGTGTGTGCCAGTATTGTGTGCCCAGCACTGCCCGGTGTGTGCCAGCACTGTGTGCCAGCACTGTGTGCCCAGCACTGCCCGGTGTGTGCCAGCACTGTGTGCCCAGCACTGCCTGGTGTGTGCCAGCACTGTGTGCCAGCACTGTGTGCCCAGCACTGCCCGGTGTGTACCAGCACTGTGTGCCCAGCACTGCCTGGTGTGTGCCAGCACTGTGTGCCAGCACTGTGTGCCCAGCACTGCCCGGTGTGTACCAGCACTGTGTGCCCAGCACTGCCTGGTGTGTGCCAGCACTGTGTGCCAGCACTGTGTGCCCAGCACTGCCTGGTGTGTACCAGCACTGTGTGCCCAGCACTGTGTGCCCAGCACTGCCTGGTGTGTGCCAGCACTGTGTGCCCAGCACTGCCTGGTGTGTGCCAGTATTGTGTGCCCAGCACTGCCCGGTGTGTGCCAGCACTGTGTACCAGCACTGTGTGCCCAGCACTGCCTGGTGTGTGCCAGCACTGTGTGCCCAGCACTGCCTGGTGTGTGCCAGTATTGTGTGCCCAGCACTGCCCGGTGTGTGCCAGCACTGTGTGCCAGCACTGTGTGCCCAGCACTGCCCGGTGTGTGCCAGCACTGTGTGCCCAGCACTGCCTGGTGTGTGCCAGCACTGTGTGCCAGCACTGTGTGCCCAGCACTGCCCGGTGTGTACCAGCACTGTGTGCCCAGCACTGCCTGGTGTGTGCCAGCACTGTGTGCCAGCACTGTGTGCCCAGCACTGCCTGGTGTGTACCAGCACTGTGTGCCCAGCACTGTGTGCCCAGCACTGCCTGGTGTGTGCCAGTATTGTGTGCCCAGCACTGCCCGGTGTGTGCCAGCACTGTGTACCAGCACTGTGTGCCCAGCACTGCCTGGTGTGTGCCAGCACTGTGTGCCCAGCACTGCCTGGTGTGTGCCAGTATTGTGTGCCCAGCACTGCCCGGTGTGTGCCAGCACTGTGTGCCAGCACTGTGTGCCCAGCACTGCCCGGTGTGTGCCAGCACTGTGTGCCCAGCACTGTGTGCCAGCACTGCCTGGTGTGTGCCAGCACTGTGTGCCCAGCACTGTGTGCCCAGCACTGCCCGGTGTGTGCCAGCACTGCCTGTTGTGTGCCAGCACTGTGTGCCCAGCACTGCCCGGTGTGTGCCAGCACTGTGTGCCCAGCACTGTGTGCCCAGCACTGCCTGGTGTGTGCCAGCACTGTGTACCAGCACTGTGTGCCAGCACTGCCCGGTGTGTCCCAGCACTGTGTGCCCAGCACTGCCCGGTGTGTGCCAGCACTGTGTGCCAGCACTGTGTGCCCAGCACTTTGTGCCCAGCACTGCCCGGTGTGTCCCAGCACTGTGTGCCCAGCACTGCCCGGTGTGTGCCAGCACTGCGTGCCCAGCACTTTGTGCCCAGCACTGCCCGGTGTGTGCCAGCACTGTGTGCCAGCACTGTGTGCCCAGCACTGCATGCCCAGCACTTTGTGCCCAGCACTGCCTGGTGTGTGCCAGCACTGTGTGCCAGCACTGTGTGCCCAGCACTGCCCGGTGTGTACCAGCACTGTGTGCCCAGCACTGCCTGGTGTGTGCCAGCACTGCGTGCCCAGCACTTTGTGCCCAGCACTGCCCGGTGTGTGCCAGCACTGTGTGCCAGCACTGTGTGCCCAGCACTGCCCGGTGTGTGCCAGCACTGTGCCCAGCACTGCGTGCCCAGCACTTTGTGCCCAGCACTGCCCGGTGTGTGCCAGCACTGTGTGCCCAGCACTGCATGCCCAGCACTTTGTGCCCAGCACTGCCTGGTGTGTGCCAGCACTGTGTGCCAGCACTGTGTGCCCAGCACTGCCCGGTGTGTACCAGCACTGTGTGCCCAGCACTGCCTGGTGTGTGCCAGCACTGCGTGCCCAGCACTTTGTGCCCAGCACTGCCCGGTGTGTGCCAGCACTGTGTGCCAGCACTGTGTGCCCAGCACTGCCCGGTGTGTGCCAGCACTGTGTGCCCAGCACTGCGTGCCCAGCACTTTGTGCCCAGCACTGCCCGGTGTGTGCCAGCACTGGGTGCCCAGCACTGCATGCCCAGCACTGCCTGGTGTGTGCCAGCACTGTGTGCCCAGCACTGCATGCCCAGCACTGCCCGGTGTGTGCTAGCGCTGTGTGCCCAGCACTTTGTGCCCAGCACTGCCCAGTGTGTGCCAGCACTGCGTGCCCAGCACTTTGTGCCCAGCACTGCCCGGTGTGTGCCAGCACTGTGTGCCCAGCACTGCGTGCCCAGCACTTTGTGCCCAGCACTGCCTGGTGTGTGCCAGCACTGTGTGCCCAGCACTGTGTGCCCAGCACTGCCCGGTGTGTGCCAGCACTGTGTGCCCAGCACTGTGTGCCCAGCACTGCGTGCCCAGCACTGCCCGGTGTGTACCAGCACTGTGTGCCCAGCACTGCCTGGTGTGTGCCAGCACTGTGTGCCCAGCACTGTGTGCCCAGCACTGCCCGGTGTGTGCCAGCACTGTGTGCCCAGCACTGTGTGCCCAGCACTGCCCGGTGTGTGCCAGCTCTGTGTGCCCAGCACTTTGTGCCCAGCACTGCCCGGTGTGTGCCAGCACTGTGTGCCCAGCACTGCATGCCCAGCACTGCCTGGTGTGTGCCAGCACTGTGTGCCCAGCACTGCATGCCCAGCACTGCCCGGTGTGTGCCAGCACTGTGTGCCCAGCACTGTGTGCCCAGCACTGCCCGGTGTGTGCCAGCACTGTGTGCCCAGCACTGTGTGCCCAGCACTGCCCGGTGTGTGCCAGCACTGTGTGCCCAGCACTGTGTGCCCAGCACTGCCCTGTGTGTGCTAGCGCTGTGTGCCCAGCACTGCCTGGTGTGTGCCAGCATTGTGTGCCCAGCACTGCCCGGTGTGTGCCAGCACTGTGTGCCCCCCTGCAGCCAGGAGTTAGTGGGAGGAGCAGAGTGCCACTGGGGTGTGGAGCGCTTGTGGGAGGGTTTCCTAGTGGAGATGCTGAGGCTGACTGGGTGCCAGGGCTGCTTCCCCAGGGCTCCAGGTGCTTTGCTGTGTCAGGTGCTGTGCACTGAAGGCCTCAAAAGATGCTGTACTCACACCAGCCATCTGGTGCCCAGCCTCACAGGGTGGCAATCCAAGGGCCCTGGGGCCCTGACTCCTGCTTTCCAAAATCTCTGGGAATGTTTTGTACCTTGGCCTGTCCCTTCTGGCCATCCCCAGCAGGGACACAGGATCACAGAGCTACAGAAACATTGGGGTTGGGAGAGCCCTCCAAGATCATCCAGTCCAACCAGCAACCCAACCCCACCATGGCCAACAAACCAAGTGCCATGGCCACAGGGTTCCGGAACACCTCCAGGCATGGGGACTCCACCACCTCCCTGGGCAGCCTGTGCCAGTCCCTGACCACTCTGGCAGCAAAGACATTTTTCCTCATCTGAAGCCTGAGCCTCCCCTGGCAGCCCTGCTGCTGCTGGTTCTGAATGACCTTCCTGCCACACCTCTTTGCCACCCCAAAGCCAGGGTCTGATTGTCCTCTCCTACTTGCATCACCTCATGTGTGTCAGCCGAGCAAGTCCCTCTGCTCTGGGAAGGGAGGAGAGCTGGCAGGAGGCTCAGGTGGCTCCCCCAGCCTGTGGCAACTGCTGTGAAATGTTTTCAGCCAAAGCCCAGGGACAGCAGGAAATGAGGGGTCTAAAATTAAAGCAGCAAGGCCAAAGGGGAGTGATGAATGCCTCCTCCAGAGGCAACTGGAGAGCAAACTGAAGTGCTGTAGATGCCTCCAAGTACAGAGCACAGTGATGGCACTCCGGGGGCCCACTGAGCAAGACGTCAGTGGTCTAGCTGCCAGGGCTCTGAGCTTGCAGGGCCTGGGCAGACACAGAGCAGATCACAGGTCCCTGCAAACCATGTCCACAAGAAGGACCTGGAGCTGCTGGAGAGGATCCAGAGGAGGCCACCAAGATGATTAGAGGTCTGGAGAGCCTCCCCTGTAGGGACAGGCTGGGAGAGTCAGGGCAGTCCAGCCTGCAGAAGAGAAGGCTCCAGGGCCTTAGAGCAGCCTTCCAGTACCTGAAGGAGCTCCAGGAGAGCTGGGGAGGGACTTTGGACAAGGGCTGGGAGTGCCAGGATGAGGGACAATGGTTTGAAACTGGAGCAGGGCAGATTTAGGTTGGACATTAGGAAGAAATTCTTGGTAGTGAGGCTGGGGAGACACTGGAACAGGTTGCCCAGGGAGGCTGTGGATTCCCCCTCCTTGGAGGTGTTCAAGGCCAGACAACCTGGGCTGGTAGGAAGTGTCCCTGCCCATGGCAGGGAGTTGGAATTGGATGATCTTGAAGGTCCCTTCCAACCCAAACTATCCTAAGGAGTACTGCAACATGTCCCTGCACAGGACAGCACTGGACCAACCCATGGCCCCTTTCTGAGGGACCCAGCAAGGCAGGGTGATGCCTGATAAGGACCAGCTGCACTGAGCACACTCCAGATTTGGCTGCCCCATCACTCTTCAGCCCAATCCTCCCCAGAGCAGGACAGCCGAAGGCTCAGGAGCTATAACCTTCTCGTAATGCAGATGCTGCTATGCCAGCCTCAGGTGGGCATCTCACTGTGGAAATTGGACCATCAGGACCTAAGTCCCCTTTAAGTGATCAGGCAGGTAACAAAGAAGATGTTCTAAACGAGGCAGCTGTCTCTGGCTGCCCTGGCCTTGCAGATAAGGAAGCAGAGATGAACCTGGGTAGTGAAAGAATGTCTGCTTGTGAAGCTGCAGTTCTTCCATCCCTGCCCATATATTACAGCAGCCTTTTGGGGGGTATATAAACACTCTCAGAGCACAGAATCACACAGAATCACCAAGGTTGGAAGAGACCTCAAGAGATCACCAAGTCTAACCTGTCACCACAGACCTCATGACTAAACCATGGCACCAAGTGCCACATCCAATCCCCTCTTGAATACCTCCAGGGATGGGGACTCCACCACTTCCCTGGGCAGCACATTCCAATGGCGAATTACTCTCTCTGTGGAGAACTTTCTCCTCACCTCCAGCCTAAACCTGCCCTGGCACAGCTTGAGACTGTGTCCTCTTGTTCTGGTGCTGGTTGCCTGCGAGAAGAGACCAACCCCCACCTGGCTACAACCTCCCTTCAGGTAGTTGTAGACAGCAATGTGTTAGTGAAGTGTCTTCGTGTCTTCAATCTGTGTCTAACTGCCATGTCATCTCACAGCCTCACCAGGCAGGGTGACTGGGTGGCTCTGGGCACCTGAACCCCACCCCTTCTCTCTCTTCCATGTGGCTGATTTCCCCAGGGAGCCTCACCCTTGCTGAGTGCCCACATGCAACCCTTTCAGGGGATCAGGTAGTCTGCCCATTCCTGTGCAGCTCACCGTGCTCCAGGAGCTGGGGTGGGGGGCAATGGCAAGTCACAACCTGCCCTGAGAGCAAGTGTGGGAGTTTGAGGCTATGCCTTGAAAATTTTGTTACAGATTTCAAGCAAAAAAGTAGAAAAATGTAAATAAATAACTATTAGGTGGGAAAATAAAGACAATTCTAAACTATTCCATTGGAGAGGTATCTACTGTAAGACTGGTTGGACCAAAATAATTGGGGGGGCTCTCTCCTCTCCTCTCCTTTCCGAACCTCTCCTCTCCTCTCCGAACCTCTCCGAACCTCTCCGAACCTCTCCGAACCTCTCCTCTCTGAACCTCTCCGAACCTCTCCGAACTTCTCCTCTCCGAACCTCTCCTCTCCTCTCCAAACCTCTCCTCTCATCTCCGAACCTCTCATCTCCGAACCTCTCCTCTCCGAACCTCTCCGAACCTCTCCTCTCCGAACCTCTCCTCTCCAAACCTCTCCTCTCCTCTCCTCTCCTCTCCTCTCCTCTCCTCTCCTCTCCTCTCCTCTCCTCTCCTCTCCTCTCCGAACCTCTCTGAACCTCTCCTCTCCTCTCCGAACCTCTCCTCTCCAAACCTCTCCTCTCCGAACCTCTCCTCTCCGAACCTCTCCTCTCCTCTCCGAACCTCTCCTCTCCTCTCCGAACCTCTCCTCTCCGAACCTCTCCGAACCTCTCTGAACCTCTCCGAACCTCTCCTCTCCAAACCTCTCCTCTCCTCACCTCTCCTCTCCAAACCTCTCCTCTCCTCCCCAAACCTAACCTCTCCTCTCCTTCCCTGCTCTTCTTGGCCAGGGTTCTGGTGGTGTTTGTTAGTTGTAAATCCCTCTAACTATTGTAACTCCTGGACGTGTTGTACATATTCATTGCATTCCATTATAGATTGTAGTTCTGTCTGTACTTACAGCTTGTATTTGCTCCCAGCTGAGCTGCTCTGGCAAAGTTAATGTTGGAGAGTGGGGGGGAATGTCAACCCCCCGCAGCAAGGAAAGGGTGGAGAGCTCTGTGGTGCTGCTGCTTTCACTCAACCAGGGTCGGGGCTGTGCAGGAGCTGGGTTACAAGGTTACATGAGGAATATCATGTAATCCCTAGCTCTGCACATCTTAGAACTCTCTGGCACAGTGCTGCTGGCTCATGTGGGCCATACTGCAGAGTCCTGCATCCTGTGCCCTGTGGGAAATCAGTGCTCAGGTGCCTTCTGGTCTGGCTGCAGTGCCCACAGCACATGTGCTGGATGTCAGGGGTGGTCTGTGTCTCACTCAGCTCAAGCCAAAAGCAGTGGGCATCCTGGGCGTGTTGGAGCAGCAGCAGCCCAGGCTGAGGGGGTGCCTAGCCTGGCCTTCAGCAGCCCTGTGAGGAGCAGGGACTTGTGGATCTGTGTATTGCTCTGGGCTGGCTCAGAGAAGTGTGTAGCAGATCCCTTTCCTGCTGGGTGACTGCAGCTGGGGCTTTTGGCCACCTCTCCACCCCCTGAGCAGGAACGAGGCAGCGGGCTCTGAGCTGGGCTGAGCCATGGCTGCAACCTCATGAACCCCCTGTAAATGCATCATATAGGGGCTAGCCATGGAAGAGCTGAAGAAGGCGCCTGTTCTTTGGGTGAGCAGATGCCAAATGGCAGCACAGCAGCTTCACAGCTGGACCCAGGGTATCTGCACTCTTCTGCAAAAGTCACTGGCATCAGTGCCAGCCCGTGAAGTGTGTGCCAAGCATCTTGGCCTTTATTGGCACAACAGGAAGCTGCCACAGGTGAGGTGAAGGGGGAATCTCCTGGTCTGCAGGTGGGGAAGGGATGGCAGCCCCCAAAGAGATGCATGGGTAACATCCCCTCACTTCAGTGAGCCTCCAACCCTGAGCCCTGTGGTGAAGGTGAAACGCCAAGGCAGGTAAAAACCCACCCACCTTTGGTCTCTATGGTCACAAAGCTGTTCGTGGAACCACAGCATCATTCCTACAAGGAGAGGCTGAAAGAACTGAGACTGTTCAACCTGGAGAAGAAAAGGCTCATCAGGACCTTATTCATGTACATGAATACTTGATGGGAGACAATGTCAAAGAAGACTGAGACAGACTCTTGTGGGCAGTGTCCAGTGATGGCACAAGAGGCAATGAGCACATATTAAAAAGTAAGAAATTCAGTCTGAGCCCAAGAAGACTCTGTCGTTGTTGTTGTTTTGAGGGTGACCAAGCACTGGGAGAGATTGCCCAGAGAGGCTGTGGTGTCACCATCCCTGGAGACATTCACAGAATTGATATGGCTGGAAGTGACCTCAAAGCTCATCGAGTTTAGGGTCAATCTTAAACCATGTCCCTAAGCACCAGGCCCACAGCTGCTGGAACACTCCCAGGGATGCTGATTCCAGCACTGCCCTGGGCAGCCTCTTCCAATGTCTGAGAGCCCTTCCAGGGCAGAAAGATTTCCTGAGTTCCAGCCTCAGCCTTCCCTGGGGCAGCTTGGAATCATTCCCTCTGCTCCTGCCCCTTGCCACCAAGGAGCAGAGGCTGCCCCCTCCTCATTCCCACCTCCCTTCAGGGAGCTGCAGAGAGCAACAAGGCCTCTCTTCAGCCTGCTCTTCTCCAGCCTGAACACCTCCTCATAGCCTAGGGACTCCAGGCCCTTCTCCAGCCTGGCTGCCCTGCTCTGGACAGGCTCCAGCCCCTCAATGTCCTTCCTGCGGGGAGGGCCCAGAGCTGAGCATGGCACTCCAGGTGTGGCCCCTGGCCAACTGGCTCTGGGTAAACTGGTTGAGCAGTTGGGAGTTGGTAGACCTCCAGCAGTTAATTCTGACCTCCCCCATCCTGTGATGTGCCTATTCACAGCTCCCCACCGGCCCCTCAGACCGCCTGAGATCAACGCAGCCCACGGCTTGTTCCTTCTTATTTTATTTATCATGTAAAAAATGTTCAAGTGTTCAACAGTCGAAGAGTTCTGACATTCAGAGCAAACTTGGACAATCATCTCATGACAAAGGAGCAGAGTTGTCTACCAGACCCCAGCAGGGTGAGGAAGAGAAGGGTTTAGTTACTTTATTGCTAAAAGTTAAATGGAATACACTGTCAGTTGTTGTTATTATCTTCTCAGTCACAGCTTCACCATGCATCCAATCTACAGTATCTGAAATGCAAAGGACATGCAGGAGTAAAAATACCAAAAGAAAAGAAGTCAGGCTACAATGTAAACAGGGTCTGCTGCGGAGAACTGGGGAGCCAGGGGCACTTCCGCGGGGGATGCTCCACTGCCCGCACTCGCGGGACTGGGTCTGTGCCACGGAGCCGAGGGTCACAGCTGCTCCGGCTCGCTCAGCAGCAGTGTGTCCCTCCCCGCCGAGCCGCCAGTGTGACAAGTGTCTGCACGGGGCAGGGCAGGGCACGGCACACCCTGCCCCCTCTTCTGCCCCACCCGGCCATGCCCAGCCAGCGCAAGGGACTCCTGCCAGCCCCTGGGACAGCACGGCTGGCAGCTGCCTGGCAGTGTCCAGGCTGAGCCACGGCTGCGCTGCACCACCGGGTCACCCTCCAGCAGCACCTGAAGCACAGCCCAGCCAGGCACTGGGGGGACGTGGCAGCCCCATGGCACTGTGGCACCGCCGCGAGACTGTGGTTATGCTGCTGGGTCCCAGCACGGCACTGGTGCAGCAGTGCAGCCCTGGGGCACTGCAGCCTAGTGGAGACCATGCTGGTGAGACCACCATACTGCCAGGGCACCGTGCCCCTGCCGTGGCTGGCTTCAGTGGACTGGATTCGACCCTGCCTAGCTGAGTATTGCTGCACCAGCGGGTGTCTGCCTTGCCTGACCACAGACCTGTGCCACCCCACCTTTAGACCCACAGAAGCAGTGGCCACAGGCTGAGAGCTTTACTGTAGGGTCTGCTGCTGCACCATTTGGATTCCCCTTCTGACCCACAGAGCCTGCTGCTGCTGCTTCTCCTGGTGGCAGCACAAAGAGGAGTATTTGACAGGGCAAGACAGATCCCCTTTCCAGGGCAAGGCAGACCTTCTTTCTTCCCAGGGCAAGGCAGATCCTCTTCCCAGGGCAAGGCAGACCCCTTTCTAGGGAACGACAGACCGCTTTCCACACAATGGAAATGCTCCCACTCAGGTCCCGGATGTGTGTTTAAACAATGCCTTAAAGAATAAGATCATTGGTAGCAGGGCGGGGTGGGGGGGCGAGGTGGCGAGGCTGCTTTCTCCCGAGCACCCTTGGTGAACAGGTTGCCTCCCAAAGAAACCAAACCAAACCAACCAACCAATCAAAACTAATCCATGACCTTAAAAATGCTACTGAAACAGAATCCTCGGCATGAATCCCAGCACTAGCGTACAGCAAAAAGGCACCACGAGAGTTTTGTTTTCTAGTTTTGTTTCTTTTTGAAGTAGTCAAAAGTTGGCCCACTTTTTTTTTTTTTTTGTGTGTGTGTGTCTGTGTTTTAACGTTATTGTTTGTTTTCTTCTTCTTTTTCTTTTTTTTTTAGTGTTTTCTTTTTTTTTCTTTTCCTTTATTTTCTTGGAAGCTGTAAATCAAGACTTACATATAAATAGAGAATCCCTATAAAAAAGAGTCATTGTCGGTAGCTATTGTAAGACAACTTTTGCTAAAATGAAAAATAAAACTTTTTTTTTTATTTTATTTTATAATTTTTTTGTTGTTTGGGTTTTTTGGTGGTTTTTTTTTTTCTTTCTTTCTTTGTCCCGCCCCTCCCTTCCCCTCCCCCCCCTTTTATATAAAATAAAAATATTTATTTTTGTTTTGTTTGTGGTTTTTGTTGTTGTTGTTTTGTGTGTGTGTGTGTGTGTGTTTTGTTTTGTCTCGTCTCCCTCCTCAGCCTTCTCCATGCAGGTTCTGTCTGCGGGGCGCTCAAGGTCTGGAAGGTGCCTTAGAGAGGGTCCGGGTCGGGTTTGGCCATGGTGTGCGCCTGGCCGCCGCGCCCGCCCTCGCCGTGGGCGCTGTGCCTGCGGCAGGCGTAGTGAGTCCGGCCCTCGCCTGGCCGGTGTGGCGGCGGCGGCGACTCCGTGTGTGCCGCCTCAGTGTTCTGAGCGCCGAGGAACGGGGTGCTCTCGGCCACCAGCTCCTCGTCAGACTCGCTGTAAGAGGCGCTGCTGAAGGAGAAGGAGTCCCGCACGGCCCTGGCCCTGTGGGGGATGTGCCCATTCAGTTTGGACTTTTTCCACCGCCTGTTGCTGCTGGCTGTTTTCTTTGGCTGCTCTAGCGCAGTGATGTACTCCTGCGTCGTCTCATACTCGTCGTCCTCCGTGATGCGGAAGGGGCTGGAGGGCAGGCTGCCCATGCTGTCGTTCAGGTAGGTCTTCCTTTGGTAGTAGCTGTCGTAACGCTGCGCATCCTGGCAGGGGAGCTGGTAGCGCCGCAGAAGGGGCTGCTGTTCCTCCACGCGGAAGCTGATGGGGGCCGCCGGCGGCAGGGACACGGCGTGCGCAGAGTTGGGAGAGGTGATCTCGAAGGTGGGCACCTGCGTGGCCATCGAGTAGTGGAAGTCGACGGGCGACAGGCGTGCTGGGGTGGTCAGTGCTGACACGTACCTGCAGACAGAGACACCTCCTGTGGACACGGCACCACCCCTCAGCCTCCAGCTGCACCTTCGCTCCGCTCCGCGCCCGCCGCAGCCACTCCCAAGGCCTCCAGAGCACCTGGTGCTGCAGCTCAGCATCTCCTGGGGAACCAGGGGGAGGGACCTGCAGCACTGTGCTGAGGGACAGGGAGCTACTGGCTCCAGCAGGTGCCTGTGCACCATGCACCATGTGCCCCAGGACCGCCTCTCTCATGAAACTGGGAGAGCAATTCCCACCCTGCAGTCTCTCCCAGCAGGCTAAGCCAAGACTCTCCTGCCTGCCAGCTGCATGCCAGCTGCTTTCTCTTCCCTCCAGACTTGTCTGGCTTGTCTCTGAGGAAGGTGCCCAAAACACCTTCACAGTGCTCAGGCGACAGGTGGGGAAAGCCTGGGAATGGCTTCCTCTGACTCAGCAAGAATCTTGGGTCTCAAAAGGCACCTCTTGTTTTCCTCTACTGAAGTGAAAACACCAGGGTGGCAGTTCAGACCTGGCCTGGGCCCTCTCCAAACAGCCCTTCCTCTGGCATCAGCCCTTGCTAAGGAGCAGATCTGGCTTCCTCTCAATACCTGACTGGTGTCTCCACTCCTTTCAGGCTGCCCAGGCTCCCTTGGCTCATCTGCTGCCTTTTCACCTGCATGAGAGGTGGCTGCACAAGCTGGGCCAGCCTGCCTGTGTGGACTGGGGACAACAACGAGAGGGCAGGAGGTGCTGCTTTTCTTTCTGTGCCTCTATCCCCACTCTTTTGAAGTGTAACTGCCCCAAAACGGGCACATGGGCATCAAGGGTCACCCGTGGTTGCCCACAATGGGCTGGAGCCAGGGCAGAGGTGTCCTTCTCCACCATGAGGAACCAGATCCAAGAACAGGCCAACTGTTGCTGCCTTGCACTGGCTGGTGGCATTTCAGGACTGCAGTCATGCTCCTCAGAAGAGGTCATGCAAAGCCCTGTCTGCAGGCTTTGCCCACATACACCACCCCACCACTTCACTGAGGACTCATATCTCTTCCCCGTATGCCTAGGGGCCAGACTCTCTTTGAGCTGCCAGCACAACCAGCTGCCCAGGATGTGCTCCCAGACAGTTGTTCCTCACCACTTGCTGACTGCAGCCAGGTACTTTCTGCTCCTCTCCTCCCTGTGCCCCACATCCATGTTGCCACTCAGCAAGGAGGGCGCAGTGCTTGCTGCGCCCCCTGCAAGGGTGGCCTCCTGGGGTAGCAGCTTGCTCTGGTAGGACTGGAGCTGGTGTCCCTCCAGTGCTACCAGGCTATGGGGCTGGGCAGAGGGGCAGGCTTTTGATGCCAGGCAGTGCCCAGGTGGCCAAGAAGGCCAATGGCATCTTGGCCTGCATCAGAAATAGTGTGGCCAGCAGGAGCAAGGAAGTCATTGTGTGCCTCTACTCAGCACTGGTTAGGCCACACCTTGAGTCCAGTTCTGGGCTCCTCATTTTAAGAAGGATGTTGAGACTCTTGAGCGTGTTCAGAGAAGGGCAACAAAACTGGGGAGAGGTCTGGAGCACAGCCCTGTGAGGAGAGGCTGAGGGAGCTGGGGCTGCTTAGCCTGGAGAAGAGGAGGCTCGGAGGAGACCTCATTGCTGTCTACAACTACTTGAAGGGAGGTTGTAGCCATGTGGGGGTTGGTCTCTTCTCGCAGGCAATCAGCACCAGAACAAGAGGACACAGTCTCAAGCTGTGCCAGGGCAGGTTTAGGTTGGATGTTAGGAAGAAGTTCTTTATAGAAAGACTAATTGGCCATTGGAATGTGCTGCCCAGGGAGGTGGTGGAGTCACCATCCCTGGAGGTGTTCAAGGGGGGATTGGACGTGGCACTTGAAGCCATGGTTTAGTTAGTCATGAGGTACTGGGTGACAGGTTGGACTTGATGATCTTTGAGGTCTTTTCCAACCTTATTGATTCTATGCTTCTATGATTCTGACCTCTCGCTGTGAGGTGAGTCCCGCAGGGAGTCCACAGAGTCGCGGTACTGCGTGGTTGGCCTCCGCGAGTCCTCAATGCAGAAGGCAGTCCCGCGGCGTGCCCGCGCCTCCACGCAGGCAGGGCTGTTGCATTTGCTGGTTCCCACCGAGGACAGCATTATCCCAGACTGGGAGTCTGAAGTCAGGCTCTCTGTCTGCTCCAAGCTCCAGGTGTGGCTTTCATGTCTGTGGAGCAAACCCCACAGGGACAGTCAGCAAGGAGGCCCCACCGAGGTCCTTTGCAGAGAGCTGCATGCAGGCACATGCTCTGCTCTGGTGAACCCTTCCTCTCTCTCACATGAGGATACACCTGGCCAGGCATGCCCAGCTTCAGAGTCCTGCCTTTGGTCTGCCTCTCCTTGCTCCCTCTTGGAGATAACGGTGAGAAGGTAAAGGAAGGCAAACCTGGGGATTTATCACACCACATCCTGATGGCCATGGCCAGGACAGGACAGCAGCTGGACTTGTGCTTGCAAGGTGTTCTGGGCCCTGGCCATGCCAAGGCAAATCCGCAAAGGATCTGCAAGTGTGCCACCTGTGCTGACAAGCCACAGCCCCTTCAGAAACGCTGCCAGAAAGGAGCCAGAAAAAGCCCACTCAGAGTTACTTTGTCATCAGCAGAGAAAGCTGATCAAAGGCGGAACTGGACGCTCACTTTCCACTGCTTTACAAAGGGGTTTGGCAGCAAAACACTCAAGGTGCTAGACAAAAAAAAGATGATATATTAGGTAGACCTTGCTGAGGAGCTCCAACTGCTCTAGCCCTGTCCACCCAGGACTCATCAGGGACACACAGGTCCCTGCACACAGCAAGGGCCCACCAGTGCTATGGCCACCTGGCTGACTTCTCTCCACAGAGCCATTAGAGCAACAACTCTGAACTCCCAACCTGCACCAGCAGAGAAGTCTGAGTGGGGTTTTGCAGAGGAGGCTTCCCAAGAGCTTCTGCATTTTGATGGCTCCAGGCACATGCTGGGCTGCAGCCACCACACTCATTTATAACTTCAAAGGGTGCCTTCATTAGAGCCATTGAGCGAGTGAAATGGAGCCTGATTATGGCAGGAGCTTGCCTCTGGCATGACTTCAAGAAACATCTGCTTGCTGCACTTGACTCAGAGAGATGAGGTGGCAGGTCGCCAGCACCAGAGGCAGTGCAAGATAGGTGCCTCCTCGCAGCTGTCCTGTGCTAATGACGCCTTTCAGACACACCTTTGTGTCTTCAGGAGGTGGCCAGAGATGGCCCCAGGATCCCAGCACTTTGAAGTGAGTGTGGAAAGCCAGCCAGCTTCAGATCTGCAGGAGCAGGAGCCCCTCTGCTCCTGGCTCAAGCTTGCACACACCTGGCTGGGGTGGGAACCACCCTGTCTGGCTCACCAGGGGCAGGACTTCCCTGCACAAAGGAAGTAATTTCCAGCCCAGCAAGACATTCTGGGCTCCCCCTCTGCTTGTTGGAGTCTGAGGAGGAATTCACCTGAAAACCCAAGTTCCATATCTGAAGCTGATCTGATTCACTGAACACCAGGAACACTTCCTCATCCCTAGGAATGCCTGAACCCTGCAGAGTCCTGCCAGGAGCCATCTCTGAGCTTCAGATGAAAGGATTCCTTGCTTCCTGGACAAATGGAGGCAAACACATGGGGCTAATGAAGGCAATCAGCCAGGACATCTTTAGTTTGGTAAAGTCAATGCAAACCAGTAGCAGCAGGCTGCAGGTATGGGGCCCTGCACCTCACAGTCACTTTTCAAAGACAAGGACTCTCCCAGGGAAGCACCATCACCTACTGGGTGCTCTCCTAAGGAAGCACCATCACTTGCTGGAAGGACAAGGAAGGAAGGAAGGAAGAACCTCAACATCCAAATTCAAACATGCACAGGGCTTCTCTACAACATTTAAAGGACTTTTCTGGACAGTGTGATAACAGAGAAGCTCCATCTGCAGTTTAAATGTTCTCCTTAAAACCGTGGAGAGAGCTTCACCTTGCCAGCCACGCTGCTCTTGCCCTTAATGGCCGTTGTGAAATGTGAAAGGAGAAGGTGCCTCACCCTGTGCAGCAAGAATTATTGCTGCTTGCCTGCTAGCCTCAGTTTTCCTCTGAGTGAGAGAGGTGCCACCATCTCAGAAGCTCAGACTTCAACAGAGCTTTCTGGACAAATTTCACAGGAGTGGGTTTGTTTGGGTTTTGTCCCTGGTGAGAAAGTTTGATTCCAAAGCCAGAGGCAACTTCAAGAAAGTGGCTAAAACATTTAGTGGCATTTTGTGTACTTTGCCTTCTCCAGGTGTGAGAGACTAAATCTTGTCTCTCTTGATGTGACTCAAAAAATCACCTTTGCTGCTGGCCCAGACAATAGCTGATGTGTATTGGGCAGATGCCACTGGAATGACTCTCTGGAAGGTGCATAGATAAAGGTTGCTCACCAGGCTGCAGCTGCCCTGGAAATAATGGGCAGAGGCCACTGCTATCCATACTCTCTGGAATATGCATATTCACCACCTGGACCCATACCTAAAAACTGTATAAAAAATCTGAGCAACTACTGGCTTGGGAGAAGGAAAACACAGGAGAAGGAAAACACGAGAGAAGGAAGAGACCAGGGCAATGCTGCTCTGAAGAAAAACAGAGCATACCAGGAGAAGAAAATGACAGAGACATCACCAGGTAGCCTGGAATAAGCAGACCAAGAGGAACCCTCTCTCTGTGTCCTAAGTTCCGCCTGCTACAACTCATGGAGCTGAAGAGGCTGCTCAGAGGACAGCACAGCCAACAAGGACAACATCTCCATGCCAAAGCTGCAGCAGCATTCCTCCACATACTCAAACTGTCTTGGGGGGTGAGTGGTGTGGCAATATAATTCCTTTCCTTTTCTCTCTCCCTCTTCTCTGTCTCACTCTCTATTTTCTCTCTCCTTCCGATCCATCCACTTTATTATGTTAATAAATAGCCTCGCTGTTGATATAACACTCACCAGAACACAAGCCCTATGACGAGAGGCTGAAGGAGCTGGGGTTGCTTAACCTGGAGAAGAGGAGGCTCAGGGGTGACCTCATTGCTGTCTACAACTACCTGAAAGGAGGTTGTAGCCAGGTGGGGTTTGGTCTCTTCTCCCAGGCACCCAGCACCAGAACAAGAGGACACAGTCTCAAGCTGTGCCAGGGGAGGTTCAGGCTGGATGTTAGGAAGTTCTTCATAGAGAGAGATTTGCCATTGGAATGTGCTGCCCAGGGAGGTGGTGGAGTCCCCATCACTGGACGTGTTTAGGAAGAGACTGGATGGGGTGCTTGGTGCCATGGATCAGATGGTGTTGGGTGATAGGTTGGACTTGATCTCAAAGGTCTCTTCCAATCTGGCTCTATTCTATTCTATTCTATTCTATTCTATTCTATTCTATTCTATTCTATTCTATTCTATTCTATTCTATTCTATTCTATTCCATTCCATTCCATTCCATTCCATTCCATTCCATTCCATTCCATTCCGGCATCGTTTGTGCCTCTAATTTCATAACACAGGAATATTCAAAAGAACTGAGTCTCTTTCCCTCTCTGGACTAAGACACCAGGACAAATCCATCCTAAAGATATAAAGCACGGAATAGACAACCTGTGTGTGCTTTATGAGTTATTGCAGGTGGTGCCAAAGCCTTTCCTAGATGCCTCCTCCTGTTGGTGTCTGTGCAGAGCACGAGGCCACAACTTCATTTCTTCCCTGAGCTCCCAGTGCTGGGATGGCGTGCGTGCCACTGGGGTCCCAGGCATCAAGGGAAGACAAGAGAGGGAGGGGAAAGGAAAACCGGATGGCTTTGGGGCTCACAGGATCCCCCTGCAGAGAGCAGGAGAAAAGGCTGGGAGGAAGATGGCATACGTCACCTCTGGCTGGATGTCGGAGTGGCTGTGGAGCAGTGGTGGGACGGGGAGCAGGAGTGGCTGCCCGAGAAGGTTGTCTCTGTTTCCCTCCGGATGACGTGCTCGGTGGCAGAAACGTTCTTGGAGATGTACTGCAACACAGGGAGAGCCACACAGGTCAGCACCAGGCTGCCACCACGCTGCCACCAGCCCTGCCACCACCACGCCAGCTGGCTCAGCTTCTTTCTCAAGTCTGTTAGTGTTGTGCTTCTCTCACACACGCACAGGGCAAGGAGCTGGGGCTCTCTAGTTTGCAGAAGAGGAGGCTGAGGGCAGACCTTGTGGCTCTACAACTCCCTGAAAGGAGCTGTGGGGAGGTTGGTGCTGGTCTCTCCTCACAGGGCATTAGCTATAGAACAAGAGGGAATGGCCTCAAGCTGCAGCAGGGCAGGTTTAGACTGGACAGTAGGAAACATTTTTCACAGCCAGAGTGGTCAGACACTGGCAGAGGCTGCCCAGGGAGGTGGGGGAGTCACCAGCCCTGGGGGTGCTTGAAAGTCCTTCAGATGTGGTGCCTGGGGACAGGGTTTAAGGGTGAGCTTTGTAGGGCAGGGGCAGTGCTTGGACTTGGGGACCCCAGGGGTCTTTGCCAACCTGAGTGATTCTGTGGTTCTGTGATACACAGCCACACTGAATCCCTGGTGTAAAGCAGGGACTGGGCAGGGAAGGGCAACGAGGCTGGGGAGAGGCCTCAAGCACAGCCCTGTGAGGAGAGGCTGAGGGAGCTGGGATTGTTTAGCCTGGAGAAGAGGAGGCTCAGGGGAGACCTCATTGCTGTCTACAACTACCTGAAGGGAGGTTGTAGCCAGGTAGGGGTTGGTCTCTTCTCCCAGGCAACCAGCACCAGAACAAGAGTACACAGTCTCAAGCTGTGCCAGGGGAAGTTTAGGCTGGAGGTGAGGAGAAAGTTCTTCCCAGAGAGAGTTGTTTGCCATTGGAATGTGCTGCCCAGGGAGGTGGTGGAGTCCCCATCCCTGGAGGTGTTCAAGAGGGGATTGGACGTGGCACTTGGTGCCATGGTTTAGTCATGGGGCCTGTGGTGACAGGTTGGACTTGGTGATCTTTGAGGTCTCTTCCAACCTAGGTGATTCTGTGTGATTCTGTGCATGTGAGATGGAGGCAGAAGGTCTTACATCAGCCATTTGGATTTCCTCAGGATCCAGGCGGGGGTGGCTGGGCCCATTGGCCAGGCTCCTGTTCTGGTGGGCAGGGCACATGTTCTGCCGTAGGTGGTTGTGCATTTGTTTTCTCTGCTTCCTTCAAAACAGAAAGGGAAAAAACTGTTGTGAAGGCTTCCCTGCTGGGGCCCTCTCCCCACAGAGACATCTTGACACAGGTGGTGGAGCAGGCAAGTCTCAGGTACCCTCTCTGGGTCAGTGGTGCTTGTGGGGAGCTGCAGGCAGGCAGAAGTGAGGCATCCAACATTTGCCACCTCCTGCTGCTGCTTTTCAACAATAATGAAAAAAAGAGGAACATCTCTTGCCAGGGGCAACTTGGGAAGCTGGGCCCAGGGTCCCCTTTTGCAAGGCAAGGCTCAGCACAGTATAGTGGGCTAGAAGCACCATGGTGCTGGGAGTGCAAGAGAAAAGCAGGACAATAGGCAACAGGTCCTGGGCTGGCCTTGGCAGTAAGGCAGCTGCATTAAGGACCAAGTGGCAAAGCCTACCCATGTCCCTGGCAGGGCATCCACTCCACGGGACACTCTATGTCCAGGCAGGGTAGCCTAACCATAAAAGAAGTCCCCAAGCCTCTTGTTCTGTCTAGATTGCTCTGAAAGTCCCTGGAAGGAACAAGGCTGAGCCCAGAGCTCCTGCACTTCAGTCCAGTGTGCTTCTGCTGTCAGGAGATGAGCAGCTGGCTCGGGGAGCAGCTTTCACCAGTAACAGCATCACCTGGGTGGGCAAAACAATGCTGAGTCAAGGGGTGAGCAAAAGTTCCCAGGAAAATACCCTGCTGAGCCACAGCCTGGCTTCACTGGCCTCCCCCAGGAGACACTCTGGGGAATATCACAGCACAGCATTTCTTTAAAACAGCATTTGGGTGGTGAGTGTGAAAGGGTGAAGCAGTATCACAGCTGTAGTCAGGTTGTGCCTGTCACCAGCCACACTCACTTGGTTTTACAGTAAGCTACCACACAGACGATGCCCACCACAAGCAAGGCAACACAGATTCCTGTGATGGTTAAAACTCTCTTCTGGTACAGCTCTTCTGCTTCTGCAAATGGAGAGAGAGAGGGCAGTTAGCAGTGGGCTCCAGCACCACGGCTGCGTCTGGCTGCACAGGGACCAGCACTGTGTGTGGGTGAGGTGAAGAGGGCTCGGGCAGACCTCCTACCAATCCACTGCCCGTATCTAATAGCTGCCCCAAACCTGAGACCAGCTCGCCCAACCTTACTCACCCCTCAAGAGCCCTTCACTCCTCTTGTCTCTGCTGCTCTGCCCTCTCTCACTCAGCAGCTCAGGCTTCTCACTCTCCTCTCCCTTCAGCGTGCCTTGGTGACTGCCTCAGAAAGCCTCATGACTCTCCCCTCCCTTCAGCAGGTTCCCCCTGGATGGCAACTTCTGGCCTAGCAGGGAAGCCCCCAAGCAACCCCACTCACCATGTACACACACAGCCTGTGATGCTCTCATCACAGGCTCTCTGCTCTGATGAGCTCAGGATGCCTTTTCCTTGCAGCGGCTGCATGCCCTGGAGCTCGCTGGCGTGCTATAGAAACCACCCAGCAACAGGCCCCAAAGCATGCAGGTGCTGAAAGGGACATCCTAAAACAGTCAGAAAGCAGGATGAGGATGGAGAAGTGACAGCACAGTAGACAAAGAAAAGGGAGTGGAGTAACTAAGATGCAGTAACCAGTTACAGTTGTGGATTTTTAATGAACTCTTAGGAAGGAATTAATTCCATAGCACTCTGAGTCACACAGAATCCAAGCAGCAAGTTGCTGCCCCCCTCAGACACCACCCTTGGTCATGGACCACCCTTCAAAGCAGAAAAGTCAGCCACTTGCCTCACCCCCAGGCCATGCTGGAGGTGAGGGGATTCATTCACATTAATCAAAGTTCCAAGGACGACATCCCTTGCAGTGCAGCTGAGTTGCACCTAGGCAGCACTGCAAGGACACATCTTCCCCTGTGGCTGCACCAGAGCAGATCCTTTCCCACAACACCCAGCCCTCTGCACTGAGCTCATCAGTTTCGTTCTCCAGCTGGTGGCTGAGAGCAGGATTCACTGCACAGCTGTCAGCGTCTACTGATGGTGTTCTCGTGCCCCCGTGCTAGGTGTTGAAGTTACTGTGGTCTGTGCCTGCTTTAATATTCACTGGAAGAGTTTTTCATCCTGATTAGGCAATCAAACTGCTGCCGTGGTTGCTGTGTTCAGCATGGCTCCCCATGCCAGGCTACACACCTTCAGCAGAGTGTGTGACACCCCCAGTGCTACCAAACAAAAGGAGAAGAGGGCTGCTCCCAGAGCCCCCTGGGTCTGGGCTTCGGCAGAAAAAGCAAGGGGGAAGCAATGCAACACTGCAGATCACTGAATTCAGAGCAGATCCAGTTTGCTGCTCTAGGAAAGAAAAATCATTTTTGAAAGAAAAAAACCCAAACAAAACAAACAGTGTCAGAGAAATTGTTTCTCTGACTTCTAATGCTCAACAAGAGCTGAGCACAACAGCCCTGCCATGAGGATGCAGAACGTCGTCAGCAGAGCTGGGTTTGTGCCTGTGCTGCGAAGCTACAGCTTGCAGAAATCCATTTCCACCCCTGCTGGTTGCACTCTGGCCTTTGGCTTCCTGAGGTGCTCAGGGGGAGCTGCCAGGAAGGCAATGTCCCACCCAGCACCAGAGAGGCTCTCCCAGCCCCCATCCCCATGGTGGTGTGGCCAGGGGCTGGCTTAGGCTCCGGGTGGCTGTGGGGCAGCAGTTTCCCCAGCTGGCTTGCACCTCCTCAGAGCCAGTGACTGCACAGCTGGGACCTGCTCACAGAGTGGAGTTTGGCTGCTGGCTGCTCTTAAGCAAAACTTTCACGACAGGGAACCAGGTGGGGTTGGCAAGGGCAAAGAACTCACCCTGGGTGAAACACCTCCTCCAGTGCTGCTCTTCCCTTCCACGGACACCCTTTCCCAGGCACCAGCAACCATGGCAGAGAAGTTTTCTTGCTCTTGCACACCCCTGGGACCTGGATTCCAGCTCTTTCTTTCAGACAGGAGTGTCAGAGATGTGTATCAGAATCAGAAAGCCCAGCTAGGATCGTGTCCTGGTTATGGCTGGCACCAGGCAACAACTTTGCTGCTACCCAGCAAAAAAACTGCTTTGACCAAAAAAATCAGAGGCTGGGCAGGGGGATCAGCTTCCACCATGGACCTACACATCAATCAAATTCTTTCAAAGGTCCTTCCCTAGCTACTTTTTTTTCCCTACAAAGTCTTTCCACCCCACCCCTCCCCAAGCAAACCCCATTTGCTTTGAGTGACAGAGAAGGCAGAAAGAGCAAAGCCAACAAACCTGTGCTTTGGGGTTGACTTTTTTAACCTTCCACCTCCATGGCAAAACTTCCCACCCAAGGCTCAGATCAAAGCCTCCTTCTGGTGATCAGCATGGGATTCTGACTCTGAGGTATCTGCCTGCCCTGAACCTTCTCCCGCATTGCATGAGGAGTGTTTTGATTTTACCAGAAATGTAGGTTTAGCCCCTGCCTCCAACTGACAGCTCTGCTGAGTGAAGCAGTGAGGTGTGAGGCTGTTTCTGCTGCACAATTAAAAATGAAATGACTCACTGATAGCAGTTCAGCTTGGTTCCTATCATCAATTCACTTCAGCTTGGTTACTATAATTTCAATTCAGCTTGACTCCTATTATCAATTGAATTCATCTTGGTTCCTATCATCATCCATTCAGCTTGGCTCCTATCATCTCCTTCAGGCTGCTGCTTGCTAACAGGGTGTCTTGCTGTAGCACAAACCCATCCCCAGAGTGAGAGGAAGAAGAGAGTGCACACTGCAGTGCTGTCTCTGAGCAGGGAAGGTCACTGAGCAAGGCTTGTCCATTTGTGTCTCTATGTTCTACAAACATCAGCTCTTCAGCAGCAGCATCGTCACTCTACAGCAGCAAACACCATGAACAAACCATGTGGTGCCACACAGAGTCCAGCCATGGGGCCACAGCCAGGGGGTCACAGCAACGCATGGGAGTGAGAGATGGATGGGAGAGAAGAGACAACGGCAGGCTGGGAGCAGGATGTGTGCGGTTCTGTGATGACATTGAGAATGGATGAGGAAAAGGACAAAAGGTCAACAAAAAAGGGATGTCAAAAATCCTCAGTTTGGAAGCTTTTGGAAGTGTATTGGCATTAGCAGCACCACTTTCTCTGCCACACCTGACCACAACCTGTGGGGGCTTGCACACAGGCCAGGGCTGGAGGTGGGCACAGCACTGGTGGTGGATCAGACGTGCAAAAACCAGGGGAGAAAAGATTCTCCAGCTTCAGCTAGTGCATGTCCCTCCACCTCAGGGACCCCAAAAGACAGCTTAGGATCCCAAAGTGAAAGACTGGTGTCACAATACCTCTGGCAAAGAGATCTGAAGTGTATTCATGGTGGGGGGTCTACTCTGGCTGACATTGCTGGGGTAGCATTTTCAAGTGATAAAGATTTCTTTCAAGTGATAAACATTTTTTTGCTCTCATATGAGCAAGTCCTCCCTGTGGCTGTACACTCCAGGGAGCCAAACACCAGGGATTTGCCTACTCAGTGGGTACCTGATCCATTTCTAAAAACAGAATGAAGAAAAACAAAATGGTTGTGAGCAAGTGGGCAGGCAAAGGTCATTGCCCAAGGGGGATGTTCTCAAAAGCACTGAAGCTCCTGCAGTGTTCCTCCAGACTTCATCTTGTCACCATTACACTCCCCTCCCCCCCCCACTCTGGAGACTAAGGGCTTCCCTGGGCTCACTGTTTTCTAGTCCCATGCCACCTTTCTTGGAGTCCTTTCCTCCTGGTCATGGACAAAAACAAGCCACTAACCTCTGGGAGGAGGACTGGCAAAGCTCATCCTGACCCTTCCAGGTTCCAGTGGAGGTCAGTGTGTCTAGAATGGCAATTCCTTGAATTCATAGAATCATAGAATGGTAGGGGTTGGAAGGGACCTCCAGAGATCATCCCGTCCAACCTCCCTGCCAAGGCACACAAGAACATATCCAGGTGGGTCTTGAAAGTCTTTATAGAAGGAGAATCCACAACCTCTCTGGGCAGCCTGCTCCAGTGCTCCAGCCCCCCCTCACAGGAAAAAAATGTCTCCTCATGGTGAAGTAGAACTTTCTGGGTTCCATTTTTTGTGCATTGCTCCTGGCTCTTCCTACAGCTCACTTGCCCCTTCCTGGAATGCCTGCCCCTTCCCAAGTGGTGCCTGCGGGCAAGGTTTTGACTGGCCACAAGCTCCAGCTCTCCAGTTCAATAGACAGAAGCATGCTGAATGAGGAGATGGATGGCACTTGGCACACCCCAGGCACGCCACACACACCAGGTTGCTGCTTGAAGCAAAGAAAAAAGTGCTGCTAAAAATACACCTGCATTGTGATAGCTTTCATTTGCAAGTTGTGCTTTGCTTTGGGTTGCTTTTTGGGTTGGTTTAGTTTTGGTTTTTTGTTTGGTTTGGTTTAGTTTTGTATTATTTTTTTTTTGTTGCTGTTTGGTTGTTTTGGTTTTGGTTTGTCTGTTTTGTTTTGTTTTGTTTTGTTTTGTTTTTTCAATCCAAACCTCTATCTTGGTGCCAGGGAAGAGAAGACAACAGCTGATTTTTTAATCATCCCATTAAAGCCATAAATATAATGTGGGCAGCTCTTAAATGGCTTCTGATTAATAAATGAATGGTTGTTCCATACCCTTTAATTCAAATCCAAGATGCTCTGCCAATGCAGAAAGAAGACAAGGAAGAGAAAGAGAAAAAACAAAAAAAAAAACAGGTCTGTCAGAGATCTCTAATATACAAACACACACACACTGTGCACTTACAGCAGGTTAGCTCAGCAGCAGGTACACAGAAGACAGTGTTTGCCTCAGAGCATGGCAAATCCCCACCAGAGCTCAGAGCTTGTGTAAAGAAAAGACCCAAACAAATTGCGGAGGTAGTTAAGTAATGAAATCTGGTCGTTAATTATGAATTCTTGCAATTAATCATGAGTCCTTGCAACAGTTAATCATGAGTTCCTTTTGTTAATTGTGAGTTCTTTTCGTTAATCATGGGTTGTTCTGGGGTGAGCCATGGTTGTTAGTACCTGGTATGGAAGTCACAGTTCAGGCAGGAAAAAGACAAAAGAGAGAGAGGAAAAAACCAACAACAACAACAAAGAGATACTCTTGTTCTGAAACATCTCCTGACAGGTCAAAACACACAGCGGCTGCATGAGCTTGGAGGAAGCCAGGAAGCCGCTCGCTCCCTGTCCACCGGCAGAGGCTCCCTGCCCGGCTCCGCACGCCGCGCTCTGCCCCGGGGCTGCCACCACAGGGACCGCTGGGCGGCCACAACTGCGGGCACTTGCTCGGGGCCCGGGGGGCTGCCGGCACCACTCTGCTGCCCAGGACCTCAAGCCCGGTCTGAGATGCGCAGCTCAGCCGGCGGCACTGCCCCGACGGCTGCCTGAACACCGCTGCCGGCGGTAGCGCCCTGCCGCCGACCCAGCGCTGCGGCAAGCCGTGAGCTGGCCGGGCAACGCAACGAGCCCTCTGCGGCTCTGACAGTGCACACCGCACCCACAGCTTCCCTCCAGTCTCTGAGCTTCCAAATTTCACTTCTGCTTTGTTTTAGGAACAACAAGCGGGCTGGAAAAAAAGCACCGACTGGAGCAGCTGCTGCCAGGTTCAGCGGCTCCAGAGCGCAGCTCATCCGGCAGAGACGGCCATGAGCTAAGTAGGTTCACCAAAGGCACCGAGCAGGTAGGCACTCAAAACAGGTCCCCTGCGTTTGAGCAATAGTCCTGGGTCAGGCCTGGCCTAAAGACAGCTTTTCTTAGAGGAACATTCGAGTTCTCCGTACTTACCACCGCACACCAAGTGAGCTCTGATGTTCCCCAGCACCACACACACAACATTATTTGCAGCTTGGAGAGGTCCAGCTTCATTTGCTAGGGTTTTTGCAAGGCAGTGCTTTTGGCTGCACAGGAATGCTGCCTGCCTTTTGCAATGCTGTTCAAGTTGAGGCAGGGGGTGGGGGGGAAATTAGTACTAACAATTATGGAACATGGAAACACATTTGCTAAAGCAGGTTCTTCTCTTCAAAGAAATGCTGAGGTTGGGGGGAAGAGAGGATTTTGGGAGGAAGGGGAGTTGGATGGGGTTGGGGGGCTTAAAAATTGTGCCTTATTGCAAGGCCAACCAAACCTGGCTGCTCTCTGCTTCACATCTCAGCCCTGTACAAAACGAAGGGCAAACCCTGCTGTGCTTGTCACAGTCCTTTGGCACAAGTGGCAGTGACACAGTCACAGTGTGGTGGGCAGCAGAGAACTGGTGGGTAGAATGCTCTCATCCTCAGCCTCTGGGTTATCACATCCAGCCTTAACTTGTTCCTCAGTCACACACAGTTTCCCCCAACACTGTGCATGCAGAGGTGCATTAGAGCACAGTTGATCCCTTTAGTAGCTGCACACTGCCTGTGCTGCCACATTTCCTGCCTGCTCCAGGCTTTGCTGCAACATCTACGGCTACCAATGGATGCAATTGAAACCAGTTCCATGTCTGTCTGTGTTTTTTGCAATCTCAGAATTGCCTCTGTCAGCAGTGGTGGTGGGCAGGAGCTGAGGAACCTCAGCCTTCCCACTGTCCCTCTCACATCCCAACTGCAGTTCCTTCTGGCTTCCCATCCCCACAGGCACAGACAGCCAACTGCACCTTGGCTACAGGTTCCCTGAGGAGGAGACAAACCATGCAGGCATGCAGCTGCTGGGCTGCAGGCATGCAGATGTTGGTGCCTGCCTGTGCCTGCAAACTCATCGGTAGCTTTGCAGATAGAGGGAGCCTCACCCCAGCCTGTGCTCTACATTTATGTCCATGGCTGCTCAACACTTCCTTGCCATCACTTCATTCTACAGACATTGCTCCTGTATCACCCAGAACTGCACACACCAAAGAGGGAGACACTGTCCCCTTCCCCTGATCAGGAGTTCCTCCCAGCCTGGCCAGGTACTGCCTTCTGTGCTGGGGCAGTGAAGGAGGAGACACTTCAAGGTCAGTCTGAGATTTGGAAGGTTTATCTCTTCCCTTCTGAATTGCTCAACATGTTTTAGTCCAGGGGGTAAGGAGATGATCCCAGCTCCAAGAAAAGCACTGCTTCAAGATGTAACCATCCTGCACTCAGCAGAGGGGTAGCATCTCCACAGCCATGGCTTACCTCATGGTGCCTGCCCACTGCAGATCAGCAATGCACTAAAGGTGTCTGAGAAATCCAGACTTCCCCTAGAGACCATTAGTGCTGGTCTGGAGCAGAAGGGATTTCTTTCTGCCTTGCCAGAAGTCTCCTTTGCTTTCTAAAGAGGTTGATCCAGAGAATCAGTGTGCATGGAAAAGGTGTGGCTTGCATTTGCTGCTGGGTGGAGAAGGTGCTCAGCTCCGGGTGGTATGTGTGCCCTGTGCCCTTGCAGCAGTGCAGCCTGCACTCTATTCACCCTCCCAGCCAGACTGGCAGCCTGGCTGACTTGACTACTGGGGATGCCTAAAAGCCTTTGGTCTCCTCGGGGGCCATTAACCACCCAGAGGGAAGGTAGGTCCTCCAGAGAGTGATCCACCCCAGGACAAACCTTCCAAATCTCAGACTGACCTTGAAGTGTCTGAAGCCTGAAATGCAGTGGATGCATTGCATCTGCAGGGACACTGCTGCATGCCAAGGGAAAAGCTCCTCCAGAAGCAATGTCTCCAGAGACCACCAGCCAGAGAGATCACAGCACAGAGGTGGCAGCTCTGGGCTGAGGACATGGCCACATTATTGCCCTCCCACCATTAACCTTCTCTCTGAGCTCCACAGGTGCCCTGCTCACAGCAGGGAGCTAGGGCTCACCCTGACCTGCTGTGAACTATCTGAAGTGGGGCCCAGACTTCTGGGAAGTCCTGTTGCTAATGTTCCTGCTTTCTGCAGGTGCTGGACTTGAGGCAGAATTTGCTTCTGCTAATGCAGCCATCAGAAGTGAGGAAATGGTTTCTACTGGCCTGGCCTCCTTGGTGCAGGATCTTGCAGCATTTACATTATTTCCTGTGCTTAAAAGCTAAGCTTAGGCTCTTCTATGCTGACTTCAAAGAGACTGGAGCACTGGTTTGGAAATGTTCAAGTACTTAGAATCACAGAATGGACTGGGCTGGAAGGGACCTCCACAACTCACCCAGTCCAATCCCCTGCACTCAGCAGGGACATCCTCCACTAGAGCAGGTTGCCCAGAGCCCTGTCCAGCCTCACCTGGAATAGCTCCAGGGATGGGTCCCACCCACCTCCCTGGGCAACGTGTGCCAGTGTTCCAGGAGCCTCATGGTGCAGAACTTGCTCCATACTGTGTGCATGACAGAAGGCTGCCCTGCAGAGAAAGGCAGCAAGCAGGGAAGAGCTGAGGAAGGCAAAAAGGGGAGCAAAATGCAAAAGACATGACAAAAATGTTTCACTTTCACACTCCTGGCCTCAGCTGCAGTACATCTGTGTGGGATTGAGGCTGGATCCCATCACCCAGATTGGTACCAGTCAGCTGTGCAAAGCAGGGGTTGCTGAAGAGTCAAGGGATGCATGGACCCTACACTCAAGTCTTCCCAAGGATGACATTCTGCTGAAGTGGACCTCAAGGAAGCTATCAGTTGGATTTAGGTGCTGCCAGGGCTGAGGGACCTGGATGTGTTCAGTGTGGAGGAGGCTGAGGGGAGACCTCATTGCTCTCTACAGCTTCCTGAGAGGAGGCTGCAGTGAGGTAGGGGTTGAGCACTGCTCCCTAGTCTCAGGTGATAGAAGGCCTGAAGTTGTGCCAGGGAAAGCTCAAGTTGGAGAGGAGGAAAAATTTCTTAGCTGCCAGAGTGGTCAGGGACTGGCACAGGCTGCCCAGGGTGGTGGTGGAGTCCCCATGCCTGGAGGTGGTCCAGAACCCTGTGGCCATGGCACTTGGGGCCATGGTTCAGTTGCCATGGTGGGGTTAGGCTGAAGATTGAACTTGAGGATAGAAAGGCTTCATCCAGCCAAATCACTTCTGTGGTTTTATGATTCTATCCTGCTCCACAGCAAACCACCCAGGAGGCAGCCCCAGCACACTAACTTTTGGTGCCTCCAGTTAGGGAGCCCTGGGAGACCCAGCAGGCCAGGAACCCAGCATATGCCTTGGGATCAGTATCCACTGCAAGCAGAGCTGAGCAGAACTGCCAGTCTGTGACTGCCAGGCTGATGGCTCAGCTTCCAGCTCTTCTCTTCCTTGTTTCCAGATGACTACACTCTGCACCCTGCAGCAAAAGTAGCTGTGCTCCCCTTCAGGAAGGGTTTGGTGCTGGAGAGGAAAGCCAAAGAGGAAGACTGCCCTCCCCAGAGCCAGCAGAAGATGCTGCTTTGTGCTTCCCAAGTACAGCAGGGGGAAGGCTCCAGCCAGGAATTAAAAGTTAGCTTTTAAAGAGACCAAGAAGGAAATCTGGGGTAGAGATGGAGACCGTGCAGGATGGCATTGCAGGTGCATGCCAACCCTGTGCCAGGATGTTTACAGGCAGGCTATAGGCTCCAGATTTAAAAAGGTCACAAAGCAGCAAATGAGAATATTTCCCTGCACCAGAAGATGAGTAGCAGCATTTTTGTCCTCCAGACCAGTGATAATCACCAGGGGAGATGAAGAGATAGTAAAGTAAGAGGAGATTGCAAACCCCACAGACAAGAGAAAAGTAGGAGCGTAAAAACTGCATCCCAAAGTCCTAAACTGCTCCATAAATCACAGGAGAAAAGAATCCAAACGTTTAGACTTCAGCAAGGTATAAATGTTGCTGCTCCTGATGGTTAACCTACACTCTCTCAGGCCCACCAGGAGTGAAACAGCTGCCAATGTGTTCTAGAAAACCTTTACAAGGAGCCAGCCTGAAGGCTGGAAATTTATTAGTCAGCTTCCAGCGGGCCTTGGGAAAGACCTGAGAAGGTTCCTGCAGAAAGAGCTAGACCCTGATCTGATGTAGGAGAGGCAAACTGGGAAACACAGGGGCCACAGAAGCTTAACAACAAAACCTGTCTTCAAAGGAAGGCTGATTCTGGACATGCTGCTTGCCCTTGGAAAGAGCTGCAAGCCACAGCTGTGCCTTTGGAGCGGGAGCCAGGAGGCAGCTGACTGCTGGGTGAACCCACCAGCTCTCAGAAGACTTTTAGTCCCTCTTGTGATATTGCTGAATTCTCACCCATATGTGACAGCAGAGATGAGGACCTGGCTGCAAAGGCAAAACAGCACCTGGGTGCCAATGCCCTGCCTTCGTTCAGGCTGAGGGGTTCAGCTCCTGTTGTCAGCTGTGCCTGGGCAGCCAGGCACAGACCTGCAGGTACCTAGGGCTCTGGGGAGGCAGCTCAGCCTGAGGGTTTGTACTCACCACCCTCACCCTGCAGATGAGACTTCTCCTGATGGCAGCACTGGGGTTCAGCTAACCAAAGGCTGTCTGCAGTGACTGTGAGGCGAGGCTGTGCTATGAACCTGGGCTCACACCTCTGACAGCTGTCTGAAGACATGACTGAGGGGCTGGCTGCACTGCTGCTCACAGAGGGGCAGGGAGGAGAGGGCTCAGAAGCTAAGTGCACGACATGGACTCAGACTGCCAGCATGGTAGGTTACTCCCTGTCTGCTCCCTGCATTCCCCAAGCCCAGGGAAAATTCCTGCTTTAGGTCAGACTTTGGAGTTAGGATCTCAGGGCTCTCTGACTTCTCCAGAGCTACATCACAACTGCAAGACCCAACTCCTGAAGCCAGCATCAAACTTTCCCATCACCTGTGTGATGCAGTATTAATGACATCTGCAATCATTAATAGTATGGAGGCAGGGAAAGATGAAGACTTTGATGTGAGAAGCATTTTAGGTGATTTAATGACCCACAGAAATGATTCTCTGTTTTCAACAGCAATTGCAGACTCTTCAGCCAGCCCTCCATCAGGCTAAACTGAAGCTACTTTAATGTCCCTTTCCTGCCCCTCAGATTGTACAACATCTGTCAGGCTTTCCTCTCACAGATCAGTTGAAGCCCAGACAAGTGCTGAGTTCCTGACCTTGTGAGGCCTCAGCCCTTTCCCTGTGTGTGGCTGGGGGAGTGTGCACAGAGAGCAGGTGAGGTCAGTGACACTTCATCCAGCCAGAAGGCACCTAACCAGGCTTCAGTCAGCACCTCTGCAGCCAGGGCATCTTTTTCTTCTCAGATGTGTCCTCTCAGCTTTTTGAACCTCGGGGACTGTGCAGTGTTTTGTTCTGTCCTCTCTCCTTCCATCCCTCTCTGATAGCTTTTCTGATGTGATCAGTGTCACACTGTCCTGGGGCTGACCTGTGACAAACACCAGGAGGCTTCTGAGCCTTCCCCCATGCTGAGTGGATGTGGGGCTGCCTCAAAGACCCTCACCTGTGTTGTGCCATGCAACAGGTTGTTGTCTGGCTGCTGTCAGCCCAACCGTTTGCACCCCAAAACCCCTGCTGCACCAACCAGAGCTGCTGCCTGAGCTGTCCCTCGAGGTGTGGGCCTTGCTGGAATGCAGCCCAGTGGGTGGCCTGGGCTAAGGCAGGCTTGGCCCCGGGGCAGGCTGGGAGAGGTGCCACAGCTCTGCCCAGGACTGTCAGCCTGCTGGGCTGGAGCAGTGGTGCCTGTTGGCCCTCTGCATCCATTTTCTCAGAGCAGCAGCAGTTCCAGCAGGCTTTGCCTCCAGTATCTCAACACATTTCCCATTGCATTTGCATTGCAGTGCAAGCAGAACTAAAGGTGAACTCCTGACAAGCAGATTGGAAACAGCTGCTGAGATACCTGCTTGGTTCTGCTGTGGCAAATTGCTACCAAAAGCAGCTGCCATTCACCCAGGGCAAAGTGCTGAGCCAGGACAGGCTGGGAGATCTCCAAGCTAGCCCTAATAATTTCACTTCCAGTGAGTTCCTCTGTACCAATCTGTTAGAAAACAGCAGCAGTGTGAGCACTCACATAGAAAAAAAAAAACCCTCTGTAACACATCCTCTTCACTTACAAGCAGTGAGGTATACACAGAGCATGTCTGTCGGTGGGCACTTGGTCCTGTGCTTGTAACAGCAACAGGGAGAGAAGTCACAGCAGAAAGCCTACCTAAACAGATTCTCATCTTCCTAACTGCACTCATTTAGCAGGGACTTGGGGCAGTTAGAGAAAAACAAAGCTCCAGAGCCACCTGCCAACTAGACAAAGACAGCCTGAGCCCCTAGAGAGGATGGGAAGCTCTACCTGAGCCAAACCAGAACCCGGGCTTCAGCTGCTGAGACAGGAAGCTGCTCCCAGCAGGAAGATGCACAGCATCTGGCACCATGCTGGGCTGCTGCTCCATCTCTGGCCCAAACTCAGCAAGGTATCTGCCACAGCTTTTCTGAACAGCATCTTCAGCTGAGTTCAGCCTGCAGAGGCTGTGGCTGAGCCCTGGGATGCACCTCCTCAGAGTCAATCACGTTGGAATACGGAATGGTGTTGATGGGAAAGACTCTGAAGATCTGGCCCTGGAATCCTAAAATACCCCAAGTGCATTTAAAAAGCAGCAGCGTGGGTGTCATTATTTACTATTTAAGTATCTGTCAAGTGCTGGCAATGTTCTCGAAACATGAATCAGGACAGAGCTATTTTCTCTGTGCTGGAAATGCCTGCACCTCATTTAATCTGTTTCGGCTTTTGACCTGTCAGAACCCATACAGGATGGAGCACCGAGCGGATTACAGAGCAACAACAGCTTCACCTGTGCCCCAATTATTGATTAAAGGAGAGAGCAGGCATTTGCAGAGCCCAGGCTCAAGGGAAATGCCTTCCCAATGGGGAACAACAGCGAGCCCGGGGCATGATTCCCTGCAGTGCTGCTGAGACAAACGCTGCCCAGCTGGGACCTGAAAGTGAAGACAATTCTGAACACACATGAATCATCTCCTGAGCTGATCCTTATCCAAGTTCAGACAGGTAATTGGGATTGTTAAGCTGCTTTTAACTTCTTATGCTGTGGTTAGAGCAGTACTGAGGTAAGGAAATGTACATGTCTTGCTTTCAGAGCTGGCAGTGCTCCTCTGACACATGAGTGAGATGTGGCTGGATCCCATGCCCATAACAAGCTATGTTCTGCAGGCTGGGGAAGGAGCAGGCACTGTTTGCTCTTGTCCTGGAAAGGCATTTTCCTGACACAAAACTCCTTTCCCCCTCTGGTTCAGTTTTGCAGCATGGCAGCAATGACACTGAAGCCTGTTGGGTACCCCATGATGAAACAGGCTACAAATCAACTTCATCCACTGCTGTCTGCAGCTGGGGTTCCCAGCACCATGGGCTTCAAAGTGGAGAGGAAGCCTCTTTGCATCAGGGCTTTGCAAAGATCCAACCAGAACTTGCTGGTTCCTCCCTTTCAACAAGGCTGCCTTGGATGCCGCAGCTGGTGGAGGTTTCCAGATTTGGAAGGCAAGTTTGGAACAAAAGGCAATGTAAAAGCATGGAGCCGTCCCCAGGGCCTCCCAAAGCTTCTGTCTGTGTGCTCCGGAGCAGGGGGGCTCCTGCCAGCACGTGCCAGCTGTTAGCACATGCTAATGAGGCTCCTGGCAGCGCCAGGGCAGGGTGAGAGCTGCAGGATTGCTTACAGAGCCATGGCTACTGGCGATCAAGGAGTCATCTCGGGGACATTTCTCCTCTGGTTCCCGCTAATTAAAGCCTCTTTTGTAGTTCTTTCTTAAAGAGCCTCTTTAACATTACCCTCTGTGGTGGCCCAAAGGGCAAGCACTGAAGGCAGGATGGCTCACACAGAGGGTCACCACGGCCCCAGACTCCTGCACTGTGACTGTGCCTCCCTTCAGGTCTTTACCCAGACCAGGATCCAACTGATACTGGGGCACTGTTTGAATATGGACCTAGAAAAAAATTATCTGCCCTGAACAAAATGAGCCAAGAGAGGCAGCTTGGGAGACCTACAGCCTGTAGAATCTGCGAAGGTAAGAACTGGGAAGCAATGAGTGCAAGGACTCTAGGGTATTCACACCCACTGGTCCCTGTAGTTAGATACAGTCCCACTGCAGGGCTCTCCAACCCCTAGGAGAGACAGAATGTCTCTGCAGCCAGCACACAGTCTGAGATGCCCAAACAGTGGATTTAGCCTGTATTCTGCATGGCACTGAGGCGTGAGGAGCCCCAGGACAGTGGCAGCTACCACTGTGACCTCTGGGGCTCCACGTGTGCATGTGTGCCCTGTTCCCTCCCGTGGGTGCTCTCCAGGAGCTGCCTTCACGCCAGCCTCCAGCCACCTCACCTGAACATTAGCTTCTGGAGACAGAAACACAGCCTTAGCTCAGGGGAAATGCCCTTGCAGCCCTCGCTGTGATCTGCTGGGTTGGTACAGAGGGACTCAGGCAGCCACCCACGAGAGCCACAGGGGAGCGTCCACCTCTCCCACTGCACAGCACAGTCCATCTTGAGGCAGTGGTGCCAGCAGACACAGCTGGGCACACAAGCCTGTTCTCACACAGCACACCACAGAACCTTGTGTCTCGTTTGCATTTTTGCATGGGAAGAGCAAGCCCCATTCAGTTCAACCAGTGAGGAAAGCAGAACCCATGGCGCCAAACGGGCAGGGAGCGAGAGCCCAGGTTCTCCTCTTGGGCATGGCCACAGCTCCTCTTAGGGCCAAGCGAAGCTGGGAGTGCACAAGACAGGAAGAGGGCTCTGAGAGAACAGAAGAACCTGCTTTAAGGACATGACACAGAGCTAGGGTAACCAGGGAGAGAGAGAAGTAGAAAGAGACATACTGGAGAAGCTGACCATTGCGAAATGCTGACACCGGTCTCCTGTGAATTCGATTGGACACCTACCGGAAGAGAGAAAACCAGAAAGAGAGAAACAAGATAGCAAAATGACACCAAACAGAGCAAGCTGAGGCCCCTTCTGATCCCTGCTGTGTCTCCTGGCCACCTGCTCTCAGCCTTCACCCTTACCTGCGGCCCTAAGCCCTAGCCCCAAGCTGACAGCGAGAGCTGTCCCTGCCTAGCGCACTCTAGGTCCACGCTGTGCCCGGCAGGGTTTAGGCAGTGTGGTGCCCGGCAGGTGCTAAGCAGTGTGGTGCATGTTGTGTCTTCACACATACTTTGCTTAGGGTCTGGCATGTACAATCGCAAAGGCAGTTTCTCCAAACACCTCTGTCCGAAGAATCCATTTGGACATCTGGAGGGGAAAAGGGGAGAAATCACAGAACATGTCTGGCACTGCTCTCCAGGCTAAGGGCAGACATCAAAAGTGCATTGTGAGCAGTGGGTACACCCAAGGCTCTCTCTGCGCTTTGCAGCTTGGCTTTGCTGTAACCAGGACCTCCGCCAGCAGCCTTCCGGCTCTGGCTTTGCCCTGGGTCTTCAAGCGGCAGCTCAAACCCCTCCTGCCCTTCTCTGCCTGCCTCCTTCCTTCTCACCTGCTAGAAGCTCCAGCAGGCAGCGAGACTGAGGTGGGCTGGATGCTACTTTCAGAGTCTGTGCTTGGAGCTGCTGTCTAGAGAGGGCTGGCGAGAGGTAGCAGAGCGTTGAGCAGCTCAGGCGACAGTGAGGGCTGTGTGTGCCAAGCACCTCCCTGCTGCTGCCCAGCAGTGCCCCGGGAGGAGGCGATGCGGTGACAGAGGAAGCAGGGACAGAGCCTCTGCGTGAGCAGAGAGAGGGGGACAGAGGAGAAAGCTGCTCGGAACGGGTGTCACATGCTGCCCAGCTGCCAGCATCTCGCAGGCTCTCCGGACTGATGCTGCATGGTGAGCTGGGCTGTGCCAGCTTGCAGGGCACCAGTCATGCGCTGGCATGGTGCTGCAGTGACAGGGATGGCACCCTGTGGACAAGGGCCAGCAGCCATGTGCAACAGCTCCTGAAGAAGCTGCCCTGAGCGGCTCCCAGGCTGAGCCAGGCTTGGGGAGCACAGGGCAGGGGTACAGGGCAAGCTGCAGGGCCATGCATGGTGTCTCATGGCACACCAAGGCAGTGATGGGAGCTCAGCTGTGGGTAGTCAAAGGCTTCTCTCCAGGCTCTTATTCCTCTCCCTCACTTCATCTTTTCTTCTGGCCTCCTTGGGCAGTTCCTCAAAGTTATTCCTGGTTCTCTTGGAAGTCTCAGCTCTTACCTGCCTGTCCCACAGCTCCCTCCCTTCCCAGCTGGCATCTTCCTGCTCTGGCCCCAGGAGGCTTTTCTCTTGACAGTCAGCACCTTAACCTCTGCTCTCCAGCCCCCCAAAGTGGGGCTGGGGGTTGCACCTCGCACACATCAGCCCTTCCTCACTCTCAGCTGCCACCCACAAGACCATACTGTCCTTTCAAGCCTTCATCAGGCCCCAGCTGGTCACCAGAGAAGGGACTGAAAGAGAGCCTAGCAAAAGGATATGGGGCAGAGCCCTAGCTCCCCACCATCTGCCTGTGAAAGACAGCAAGCAGCCAGAGCAGGCTGGGCACAGTGCAGGTGATTTGTCCCAGCCTGTGCATGTGGTGGGGTGATGCAGGCCCTGGGCCATGCCCATGCCCAGGTGCCATGCCCTCACTGCCAGCCCCCATGGGCAGTGCATATCTGCCCTCTGGTGCCTTCCAAAGGTGTGCTCAGCCTGCTCAGGGGCCGTGGCACAGCAGAGGGGATGAGGAAGGGAGGGTTTGATGGTTGGCAACTCAGTTGTGTGCTGGGGCAGCATTTGTGCTTCTTGTCAGGTTTGTGTTCAGATGGCACATTACAGATCCAGTGGCAAGCAGAGTCAAGAAGAGAGAGGAATTCCTGCTTCCCTCTCCTTGCTGATGGGAACAAACAGGGAGATTTCAGCAAGGGTTTCATTCCCTTGGGAGGAACAGGTGGCAATTAGAGAAGTCCCCCCAGTTCATTATGACCAGAAGCCCTGGGTTTGGATGGTTCTCCCTCACTGTGGGCATCCACTGATCTCAGCAGGTGGGCACCATGAACTGTAAGGGAGCTTTCAGCAGCCACATCATCTGTGCAGACCAAGGTCACACCAGCCCATCTGTGAGGCCTGCAAGGAAACAGACTTCTCTGAGCTGGAAGGCTCCTCTCTAGGTGGGAGCTAATGATCTGGGAAAGGACTTGAGGAGGCACCAGGTGGCTGGGCACAAGGCAGGACACAGAGTAAAGCTCTCCCAGCCGTGGAAGTGGAGGTGGCTGGTTCCATTTGCCCAGTGCACAGATGTCAAACCCCTGCATGGAGATCTTCAGGAGCATTCCACTGGCACGTGGAGGCTTTTGCTGGCCCCTGTCACAGCTCCTGTGTGACAGCCTGCAGGGGCTACAGAGGGAGCCTGAGCCTCAGCGATAGGTGCTGGATGCCTACAGGGGACCTGCAGATCCAGCAGGATCCAAGGAGAACACACAGCCAATAAAAGGCTGCACAAGCTTTCCATTCCAGCTGATGCCCCCACAGCTTCAGCCCTGTCATCACTCCCCTAAATAAGGCATCTCCCAGCTCTCCAAGGCAGGGCACCTCCTGTCCCTCTCATAGAGGAAAGCCTCGGAAGGCCTTGCACAACTACCTGGGTTGCTTGCTGGGTTTCACTGCAGTTTTGGTAGGTCTGCCCCAAGCAGCAGAGCTGGGGCACCCTCCCTGCCTCTCACCAAGCCTGTCTTCTGTGCTCCACAGTGTCTGGTTTCAGAGACCTGTGTTAACAGCTCTGTGCAGGAGTGTGTTGGGCTGTTTGTGCATCACCAGACCACCTGGGGAGACCTTCAGGGCTTCGCTGCACTCCCTGCTCAGGGCCTTGAGTTTGTCAGTGCACAAGCTGCACACTTGACACTGGAAACCTGACTCCCTGGTCAGGCAAATGTTTTTGAAAGGTTCCTCCTTTCTCTCATTCTTGGATGTTCATCTTTGAGCACAGGTCTGTCCATACCAAGGAGCCCAGCCAGCTCCCCAGCAAACCCCAGCCCAAGTGACCTCCCCTGTGATGAAGCAGAGGAAGGTGAAGCTGGGAAGTGAAGATGTGCTGTTGGCAGCCAAAGAGCACAAACCTGAGGCAACTGGGTGCTGACAGCCCACAAGGACAGCCCTAGGGAAGCATGGATTGGGAGAAAGCTGTGAGGGATGGCACTGGGGGCTGAACAAGGCTTCCAGAACAGTCTTCTCAGTCCTGTTTGAGGTTTATCCATCCACACTGGCAGAGTGTACTTATTCGCAGAGTCTTCAGGGGTATCTAGTTTAGCTTGCAATGTGCTGCCCATTTGTCTGGGATCTGGGATGTCAGCTGTGTTGTGAGCACACCAAAGGGCCTCAAGGGAATGAAGCAATGAAGCAGATGTCCTACCCACCTCAGGGAGCTCAAACCATCCCAGGGGTATGTCCACAAGAGCTCAGCCAAGGTGGGCACTTCAGGGTGGCTGAAGATGCAGGCCATAATGGAATAACTCAAAGTTACCTGGGAACTGGTGGAAGGAGACAAACAGCCAGAGAAAGAGAAGAAGTGAAAAGGCAAAGAGGAAAGTGTGAAAGAAGCTTTGATGCCATGGCAGCTACTGCACAGACCATCCTCAGATCTCTGCAGTCAGCCTGGTGTGGGTGGCAGAGGAGCTCTCCACACAGCAGGCAGCAGCTGACTGTCTTCCCTGTATCTAGGACAGCTCAGGCTTTTCATCTCCAGTCACTGCTGCGTCAGCACTGATAACAGGGAGAGAAAAGAGGTCCTCATGAACATGAGCACCTTCTGTCACCTCCAAGCTAGCACACAGGCTGCCACCACCCTGCTGCTGGGCTGCCCCTGGCTCTGCGTCCCTCACACTGGCAGCAGCAGTGACAGAGCCCTTTGGAAGCTTTCAGGGCTGACAGTTCCTTTCTCTTTAGCTGTCTCATACTGCTAGGCTGCTGAAGGTGATCTGTGGCTGCAGATAGGACTTCTAGGAAAGGTATTGCCAGTGTGCATGCCACAGGAGTCCCCAGTCTGGGCAGGAAGAGCAATGGGAAGCATCCATCCAGTCTGCATGAAGAATCTGCTGCCTTGGTAAGGGCTTCTGGGCAGCTCTGCTTCAGTGGCCAAGCACATGGCCTGAGGGATGCACCTCAAAGTTAAGGCTCATTAAGGTCAAGAGCCACGAGATTGTCTTTGATCACAGTGTTCTTCTCCTGCACTCCCTTCAGCCTAGTTGAGAGGGTTTGGGTGGCCAGCCCAGCAGAACAGAGTCTCTCTTCCTTTGGAAAGCTCCTGCAGGGACTACAGGTGGCCTGGGGCTTGGTGCTCCACTCGCTGCTGTCACAGAGCCCCAAGACAACTCTCCTCAAAGGTCAAGGGAAGCAGACAAGGCTGTGTCTGGGGGGGCTGTAGGAATGGTCTTGGGGGAGCACAAAGCTACATCAGCCTCTTGCAGCCAACACCTCGTCCCCTCTCTAGGCTGTGTGGAGAAGCCCCACGGCTGCCCTTGCTTACCTCCATCCCTCTATTCCTAACCACCTGTACGAGAAGGAAAAAAAACAACCCTGGAACACCTGGAAACCTGCTGCTTGCAGATGCCATTGACCAAAACTGGTCAGAGATTCTTCTCTCCAGATTCTGTGGTTGCTGGAAAACCTTCCAGACCTCTCAGTTTTGAGGGATTCCTTAACACTTTTCTTTCTTTTATCTTTTTTTTAACCCCATTTCACAAATACCCCCAAAGTTTTGCTCTTGGGTCCAGGGTGAATGGTAATGAAATATTTACATGGTGAAAGGGGGAAAAAAAAGAATATAATGCAGTGAGATGGTCACCAAATAAAGCATCTCAGGAAGCACAAACCAGAATGGTTTGGCTGATCCCTTTTAGTGTTGTTGGAGGGGAACTCCTTCATGAGAATGGAGAATCTTTGACCTTTTGCCCTGCATCAGGGCAGAGCCATAATCATTGCTAATCATTACTAATTAATGACATAATTATCATCATGTTTCTGCTGGAAGCAAAGAGCTCTTTCTGCCCAGCTGTTGATCTAAATCTTGCCAGAGCTGGCAGAGCTCCTTTGCTCCCTCAGATCTTAATTAAAGTTTGCCAAATTGGGCAGCTTTCCTGAGGAGCTGCGTGGTGCAGGGGGAGGTGGAGGAGCAGCTGCTTCAGAGGGGCAGGGGAAGGAGAAGCTGGAGCAGAAGGACACAATGCACTGAGGAAAGCAAATGGAGACATGTTCAGCCACGTTGCTTATTGGTGCAAAGGGATGGGAAAGAAAAGAGTTCTGTCACTGCCCCGGGTGATCACAAAAGCCTGGGCTCCACCAGACCACTGGTGGGAAGAAAAGAAAGCAACCAGAACAAATGCAGAGGCCTTATCCAGAGCAGCTAATCAGGGCATGTTTGCTGTAGAGTCGAGTCCTAACCGCAGGGCCAACCACTTCTGGGGTCAGTAAAGACAGCAGCAGAGCCCCAGCTGGGCTGTTGGGGCTCAGGAGGGTCTGTGCCATTGTCTTCTCTGAGCCTCCACTCTGAGCTTCTGAGCTCTCTGAGCTTCCACTCTGGTGGCTCTCAAGGGTCTGCTACAAGTGGCCCCACTGAACAGGATGTACAGGCACTGGAACCTGACCTCATTCCCCAAAACAAAGAGCATGCAGCCCCCAAAGGATGAGTCCTGGCTGGTTCAGGAGAGCTGCAGCAGGCTGTGGAGGTTTTCACCCTGGCTCACACCTGCTGGCTCTTCGTTTCTGAGGACATTGCAACACCTCCCCCAGCAGTGCTCACATAGCCATGGCAGTGACATCCCCGTGCCTGTGTGATGTGCAGCTCCTGCTGACCAGCCCAGCAGAGCCCAGGAGAGGGATGGGTTAGCTGCTGGCACCACAGGACAGCTGAGCCAAGCTGTGCTGCAGGGAGGGATGTGGCCGTGCAGCACCAGCCTGACACTGACCTCTTTGACTGCTGCTCTGGAAGAGCAGAGGGCAGCTGCAGTGTGGCCTCCAGAAGGACCTTCCCCCTTTCCTGGGAAAAACTGCAGGGAACAACATCCATGGAGGAGGCAGACAGGCTCCCAGGCACTCAAGGTGTCAGGTTGTAAGTTGGTGTTCTGTATACTTCAGCTGGCTTCAAAATGGGTTCAGCTTTTCTCCTTTGTTTTGGGTTTTGTCCCCTCCTTCACTCTCACTTTCTGTCTGAGGTCCTCCAGGCCTCTGTCCTCACTCCCACAACACTGTCAGCCCACACCCAGAGTCTGTTCATCTGTCAGCATCTGCAAATTCTTCAGCCTGACTCTTGTAAGCACAGGTCCAACATGCTGGGGGTGTTGCTCTGTAGAGCTCTTCAGGTCTTCTGAGCCCATGCGCTTCAGGAAGAACCTGGCCCAAAGCATCACACTTGGACTACATCAAGTACACAACAGAGGCAAGAAGCACTCCCAAGTGAGCAGAGATGAGACTTAGATTTATTTTTTTCTTTGGCTGGGAAGCCCCCAACTGGAGGTAACATGAACCAAGACCTAACTCAGAAGAAGAGGATTTTTGCTCTCAAGCTCACACCAGCAGAAGCCCATGGGGCATGGCACCCAGCAATGGAAGATCAGAACAGCCCCAAACTGCTCTAAGTAGTGCCAAGAGCCTGACTGGGGCAAAGCCAAGATCAGAGGCTGCTAACCCTCCCAAGAGCCACGCTCAGCTGGGCACAAAAAACTGAGTCAGTCCTCTGTGTGTAGCTCAGGCATTTCCTGGGTTTATGCTGAACATTTGCAGTGACTGAGGCACATCAGGCTCCTGCTCAGCCATCCAATTTCCAGGTGGTCCCTTTGTAGAGTGTGCAGAGCTGCATGGATTGGCTCCTGGTCAGGTCTCCTTTGCCACTAGCACGTGGAGAATTTAATTCACAGCGAGGGCAAAACCCTGCCAGCACACAAGCCAAACAAGACACTTTCTGGAGCAGCTTCAAGTCAGTTCTGGGTTTTTCCTTGGTCCAAGATCTAGCTGAAGTGTATTGAAAAGGGATGGAGGAGGCAGGTTTGCAGTCAAATCGTTGTGCCTCAGAACTTAAAAGTCAGGAGGCAACCATTTCTGGGAAACCTGAGGAAAACTGCTGAAAAAAAAGGCCAGCTGCCAGTTTAGGAAGTGTCTGTAACAGATCAAGCAGGAGCCACTTCAGGAGAAGAGAATCCATCTGCTCCTTTTGTTCCAGAGTGACAGGGGAAGGTCTGCAAGGAAGGACCTCCTCTGCTTGTGGACAGCTGCAAACAATGACACCCACTGCAGGAGGCTGGTGACAGGGCAGTGGCAGGGAGGGAACATGGACACTGAACTGCTGCTTTCTGACAGTTGGAAAGGCTGGGACCAGCACATCACAGGGCTGTTGTGCTTGGGGACATCACATTGGTGCTGTGGTGCTTGGGAACATCGCAGGGCTGCTGTGGTGCTCCTCAGCACTCAGGGAAGGAGAACTGGAAGCTGATACACAGTGCCAGAAGGCCTCCCAAGGCCTTGCTGACTCTAATCAGAACAGCAAAGTGGGAACAGCACCCAGACACTGCTCCTCCTGGCTCTTGTTTGAACTCCAAGAGGTTGTGTGCTGAAGGACCACAGGTCTTCACCATGGCACGGAGCGGTTGGAGGCCCAAGGCTGGCTTCCATGTTACAGAGTTCAGACATGCATGTCAAAGCCTGCATTTTTGCCTCCTCTAGTTTGTCCTCCAAGCTGGTGCCATGGTGTCACAGATCACAGCAGCAGATCTCCTGTCTTGATGCAGTGAGGAAGCTGTGGAAGGTGATGGGCTGGTTTGCAGGTAGGCAAATCTGTGGTGGGTTCAGCCACTACCAGCCCTCCCCAGGAGTCAGCCATGGGACTGGGCAGGCCATTGGATGGGAAATACAATTTCAGATGCTTCTGTATTCCTCAGTAAAGCCACACCGCTCCAAAAGCTGGTATTCCTTCTCTCCAGTCTTTGATTTCCTGATAGAAACACCCCAGGGGAGTGGACACCCAGGGATCTCCTCCAGCAGTAACATCAGGGGTGCTGTGTGGAAGGCTCCTGGGGTTCTGCCTGGGGTTCTGGGCAGTGCAGACCTTCAAAGCACTTCCTTTTGCTGCCCTTCCATACACACCCATTTAATTCCCACCTGGGCTGAGCAATTGGTACCTTGGGACTCATCAGCAAATGAAATCATTCTGCAAGTCAGGGCTGAAGGCTTTCAAATGCTCTGAAATAATGAGGTCTGCTTCCTGCAGCTCAGAAAATCTTAATGGAAGGCATCACTGAGCCTCCCCTCTGTTCAGCAGCTATCAGAGCAGCCTAGCTTGAAGGGAGGCTGTCTCTTGCAGGGCTGCAACTCCTCTGTTAGATCTGTCTGCTGAAGGCACTTGCCAACTGCTGGGCTGTGTCCTGCATCAGAACTGGAGCCTCACCGTTACAGCTGCCTCTGGCAGGAGTTCAGAGAGCTCTTGCTGCCATTAGCATGGATCCACCTTCAAAAAGCTTGGTCTGAGTTCAAGTTCTTCCAGTTCTTCCCAAAAGAAACAGCCTTGGGGTCTCTGATTTTTGCACCACCACATTGCTTACAGACAGGGATATTAATTCAGAGATTCCTCCAGGCTTCGAGGGTGGAGGGCTCCCCAGCAGGGAAAGATTGGAGCTGCTGGGGCTGCCAGGACAGAGGCTGTGACCTCGAGTCATTGCCTTCCCCCATGTTTCCTATGGGGAACACTGGCAAGATGAATTTACAGTGCCACCAAGAAGCCGGCGGTACCCTGAAGCACAGTTCTGTGGGGTGCAAGGGCTGCTCTCACTTCATGCACAAGGGAAATGTGGAGGCCCCCAGCACCTGGCTGCAGTCCTGCTCAGCTCTTCTCATGCCTGAAGGCAGCACAGGAAGCTGCTGTTCATCCTATGGCCTTCCCACCACAGCTGATCCTGCCCTAGGAAGTGAGAGCCCTGGAGCTCAGCAGCAGGCACTTCCATGGGGTCTCTGCTGTTCTGCCCAACCAAAGGAGTGCTGGGAGAAGGGAGGAGTTATGCTAAGGGTAGTCCAGCTCACAGCCCTTCCAGGAGGGGTGATGGCTGTGCTCAGATGTGTCCTCCAAGGCCTGAGGAGCTGAAGTGCCTCGTGAGCACCACAGCACACAGTGGCTGTGGTGCCAAGCTGGCATCCACAGATGTTCAAATACCTTTGGCTGTGCAGCTCCATGGAGCGGTCTCGGGGCCACAGAGGGAGAAAACAGCCAGCCCTGAGCTTCTGCAGGCTGGGCACAGTGCTGTCTGCATCCCCAGGCGAGCTCAGGGGCTGAGTGCCTCTGCTCAGCCCATGCAGAGCCAGGGGTGTCACCTGGTGGTGACTCCACAGGAGCCCCGGGGCAGGCACAGGTGAGCTTTGGGCACCCGCAGCTCCAGCACAGGCTCTCAGGTTGTGCTTTCCCTTCACAGGTCCCACTAGGCTGGAAGGAGCAGCTGTGGGGTGCTGCTGTGGGGTGCTGCTGTGGGGTGCTGCTGTGGGGTGCTGCTGTGCTTGCTGGCTGTGCCAGGTCTGAACCAAAGGTGGAAAGCTCTCCCACACCATTCCACACCCCTCAGGCTGTTCAGCCCCACTGTAACCTCCCCAGCAAATGCCATTTTAGGCAAAACTTTCTCCTGGGGGGGTTCAAAGGCTTTAGCATCCCAAGGGGAGAAATAAACATGAAGTGGCACAGAGTGGATAACAGCTGCACACTGAACCCACCTCTGAGCCCATCAGATGGGACAGGGCAGGCAAGAGGCAGGTCCACCCTCCAGCCACAGAGAAGGGAGATGGCTGTGCACTGGGGAAAGCCTCCCTGCTTGGACGGGAGGACATATCAGTGGGGACCTGGGGCTTTGACCTAGCTCAGTTAGAGAGAAAGGGACACAACCTTCCCTGAAGCTGCAGAGGAGAAAGAGAAAAGAGGGAAAGGAAACAGCCAGGACAAAGATATCCTCAGAGGAAGAGTTAGGCAAAGGGACCAGTGGCACTCACACATAAAAGAAAATATGAAGCCTCCTTTCTACCACCCCTCCCCCACCTCTAATCTCCCTTTCTGAACCTGCCCAGCTCAGACTGCACTTGCCAAGAGCACTCCAGAGCCACCCTTCTGCTGGCAGTTGCCCAGAGCCCCTCCTCTCACCCCAGCCAAAGGATTTCCATGCTGACACAAGAGCTCCACTCACTTACTTGCAAGAGAGTTGGTTGATGCCCTCGATGTAGTAGCACACCCCCCCGTTCACACAGTAGGACTTGGCTGTCTCATTGCACTTCCTGGCATGCCCAGACCAGGAGGAGAGAGTTGTGGTTACTGCAAGGGAAGGGAAACACAGAGAAAGGATGGATTGTTAGTGCCTCTGCTGGGCAAGGCTCTTGGCTGAGGTGAATTTCATTTGCCAAAGTGAAACCACAAACAAAGACAAACTAAACCCAAACTCAGAGCAACAAACTGAGCCTGTGCCTTCAGAGCCACCTGCACCACCCCAGGACCCGAGCTTGTGGCTGGACCTTTCCTTTCCCAGCAGAAGTGGCCAGGTGCATGAGGAGTTGAGGAAGTGCCTTCCTCTGAGCAGGCAGCGTGTCAGGACAGGACAGCACAGGACCCTCTTTCTGACAAGCTGTAGGGAAAAGGGCTCCTTCCCCACCTCTCCTCGCCCTCCCCTTACAAGAAGGAGGTCAGGAGGAACCTGTGCTGCAGTCACACAGTTGTGGGGCAAGCTGCTGAGGCCTCAGCTGCAGCATGGTGCTGGCCAAGACCCAGAGCCACCGCAGGGAGCATTTCCCTGCTCCCTATCTCAAGGAGGTGAGATGTTCCCAGAGGCACAAACCCTAAGTGGCCTTACTGTTCCCAGAACAGGTCCAGTGGAGGCAAGAACAGCTCCACCTCACTCCCCTGCCACTATTTCTGAGCGACTTCTCTGTCATGCCCCAAGAAACCAAGCAGCAGTGGAGCAGCAGAAGCCTGGCAGCCCCACTCAGTGCTGAGAGGGAGGCAGCCAGCATGACTCAAGCTTCCTGGGACATGGAGGCTGTTCCACATTCAAATGTCTTTCTGGAGAAAAGCTTTCCATGCATGTAAGACTGCAGACAATACTGGTGGCACTCTGCAGAATGTCATGTGTGGGGACATTCCTGCCTCCCAATCACACCAGCACAGAACCCTGGGGGTGGGAGGAGAGCTTTGGAGGTCATCTAGCGCAAACCCCCTACCTGACCAAGTTCACCTACAGCAGGTTGCACAGGACTCAGACAAACTCACAGCCCAGACAGTCTCTCTGGGCAAGACAAAGGCTTCTAGGGAGGGAAGAACCTTTTGCTAGAGCAACCGCCCCGGGTTCCCAAAGCAAACCAGCTCTGGGAATGCTAACTCACCTCTGTGGGACAGAAGGAAGGGCTGGGCACTCAAAAGCATCTTCTGCTCATAGCTGAGTGCTTCATCTCATGAGACAGGCCCTTGCCTGAGCTACCCACCCTGCTTAGCCCCTAATAATGTTCCACCTCAGCAGTGTGGCTGCTGCCTACATTCCAGCCCCTTCCACCCTGTATCCAAGGTCTCTGAGGAGATGCCCTCCTCCTTCCTGTTTACCAGAGCATGAAGGAACCTCATGGAGGAGTTCAGTGGCATCAGTCCCCAAGCCTGAGCACCTCACTGACACAGGGCTTGGTGAGAAAAGGCTGAGCCAGAGCCCTAGACAAGAGCCAGTCACAACCATGGGGGAAGCAGCAAGGCCTGCCAGAACCTGCCCTAGAGGGGCTGCACCCCACTCCTCCAACACCCCTCGTGCTCTTCCCAACCCTGCAGCAGGCTGAGAGGCTGCCCTGGGTGCCTGCCCTGGGTGCTTGCCCCCTGCCTGTGGCTGCAGCCCACCCGCCACAGCCAAGCTCTGTTCTCAGGCTGCAGATCCAGCCCAGAACCTGCCAGGCACAGCCAGGCTACCACAGGCAAAGGAGGGCTTCCAGCACTCCCTGAAGCCTCTCACATTTGGGTGAGGCTTGGCAGCCAAACAAGCTTGTTCTGACTGCTGCTCTTGAGGCTGTCTCTGACTGCGTGGGGCCCGAGAGCTTGGTCCTGGGGCTGAGGGCAGCAGGGGTAGCCATGGTGCCACCTGCACACAGCTCAAGGCAGAGCTTGAACCAATGCAGCCTCAGTGTCCTCTGCTTCCATAGGGAAGCCAACATCTTGCACTGCCTGGCAGAGAGAGGCTGCACACAGAACCATAGAGCCACAGAACCACAGCATCACAGAGCACAGCCAGCTGGCAGAGCCCTCCAAGCTCAGCCACTCCAACCCTCTACCCAGCACTGCAGGCTCAGCACCAAACCATGTCCCTAAGCACCAGGCCCACAGCTGCTGGAACACCCCCAGGGATGCTGACTCCTCCAGCCTCTTCCAATGTCTGAGAGCCCTTCCAGGGCAGAAAGATTTCCTGAGCTCCAGCCTCAGCCTCCCCTGGGGCAGCTTGGAACCATTCCCTCTGCTCCTGCCCCTTGCCACCAAGGAGCAGAGGCTGCCCCCTCCTCACTCCAACCTCCCTTCAGGGAGCTGCAGAGAGCAAGGAGCTCTCCCTCAGCCTCCTCTTCTCCAGCCTGAACACCCCCAGCCCCCTCAGCCCCTGCTCATAGCCCAGGGGCTCCAGGCCCTTCTCCAGCCTGGCTGCCCTGCTCTGGACAGGCTCCAGCCCCTCAATGTCCTTCCTGCAGGGAGGGCCCAGAGCTGAGCACAGCACTCCAGGTGTGGCCTCCCCAGTGCTGAGCACAGGGGGATGGTCACCTCCTGTCCCTGCTGCCCACCCTGCTTCTGACCCAACACAGGATGCCATTGGCTTTCTTGGCCCCTGGGCACTGCTGGCTCCTGGTGAGTGACTGCCAGCCACCACCCCCAGGTCCCTGTTCTTGTTGCAGCTTTCCAACCACACATCCCCAAGTCTGCAGCTCCCCATGGGGTTGTTGTGACCCAGGTGCAGCCCCTGGCACTTGGCTTTTGTTAAACCTCAAGCTCAACCATTTCTGTCCTCTTGCCTCTGGGGCTGTGTTTTCCCAGCCAGCCCAGGCAGAGCAAATTGTCCCAAAGTTCTGCCCCAGGCATGGCAGCAAAGGCTGGCAGTGCAGCTGGCCCTGGGGTAGTACACAGCTGCTGCTCTCCTAGGGCACACTGGCCAGCTGGCAGCCAGTGCAGAGCAGAGGAGACCCAGCAGTCTGTGCTGGGGTTTAGAACAGACCATCTTGTGGCTGAGCCACCAAAGAAGCCCTTGCATCAAGTAGGAAAACATCCAAACTACTGTAGGGAGATTCAGGACGCAAGGCAAGACAAAGGGAATTAGAAGCCAAAATCATCATCTGGGGGTGCTGATTGATGGCCACCAGCACATGAGCCAGCAGAGTGCTCAGGTGGCTAAGAAGGCCAATGGCATCCTGGCCTAGATCAGGAATAGTGTGGGCAGCAGGACAGGGATGTGATTGTCCTCTACTCAGCACTGGTGAGGCTGCAGCTCAAATCCTGGGCTCAGTCTTGGGACCCTCACTCCAAGAAGGACATTAAGAGGCTGCAGCAGGTCCAGAGAATGGCAACAGAGCTGGGGAAGGGTCTGGAGAAGAGGGCTGGGGAGGAGCAGCTGAGGGAGCTGGGGGTGTTCAGGCTGGAGAAGAGGAGGCTGAGGGAGACCTCATTGCTCTCTGCAGCTCCCTGAGAGGAGGCTGCAGTGAGCTGAGGGCTGGGCTCTGCTCTCCACTCTCAGGTGACAGAAGGAGAGGAAATGTCCTGAGACTGTGCCAGGGGAGGCTCAGGTTGGAGAGGAGGAAAAATGTCTTTGCTGCCAGAGTGGTCAGGGACTGGCACAGGCTGCCCAGGGAGGTGGTGGAGTCCCCATGCCTGGAGGTGTTCAGGAAGCCTGTGGCCATGGCACCTGGGGCCATGGTTTGGTGTCCATGGTGGGGTTGGGTTGCTGGTTGGAACTGATGATCTCAGAGGCCTTTTCCAACCCAAACCACTCTGTGATTCTCTGAGTCTGTGCTTGCTCTGTGCAGGGTTTCCACAGGTCCTGTGTGACACAAGAGGACATTCTCTGGACCAGGACTTCCTGGGAGGCCAAAGTATCAAAAGGATGTTGCAAGCTGGGCTGCTGCATCCAGCCTTTGCTTGCCCTCTGCCTGCCCTGAGTTAACAGCTTGCTGACTGATCCCAGGCCTGGCTGATCTTCCCCTACTTGCTGATGCTCAGCAGCTCTACAAAGCCTGCACAGGGCTGGGGCAGGGCAGGAGGCAGTGCTGAACCTCCATGGTGAGCTGCTGCAGATGCAGCTCTGGCTTTATGGTTTTGCTGGCCTCAAACCTCACATCTCAGTAACTTAACTCCTCTGGAGTCCTCCTGCTCTTTAAATGCAAAGCCCTGAGGAGGAGCAAGGAGATGTCCAGAAGAGCAGTGCTGTCTCAAGCCAGGAGTGCAGCCCTGGCCCTTTGCTTCTGCACCTGAGCTTGATGGGCATGGGGCAGGGCTGGGCAGAGAGGGCAAGGCTGACTTGGCAGCCTTTGCTCAGAGCCTTGCTCTCATTTCTCTGCTTGTTCTGGCCCTGGTTGATTTCTCTGCAGCACTTGGTGGGTGGTGTTTGGGCTCCTTCTGGAACATGGCACTGCAGCAGCTGGCCATGGCACTTTGGGACAATGGTTTACTTAGGTTGGACTCCATGATCTTGGAGCTCCTCTGTAAGCTTTATGATTGTGTGCGGTGCACTTCTAGCAGGAGAGCTATCAGCAGAGCTGTGCCTGTCAGAGCAATGCCTGCCTGAGCAGGTCTCCTGGAAACACCTTATCTTTTCAATCCCCTTGCCTCAAGTTCCATGGCTTTTCTCCCAAAGAAGCATGAAGTGGTTTAGAACTGCTTCACAGAACTGCCCCAGTAGGGTCCAGTAGCAGCAGAGATGGAGCAGAGACTACAAAAGAGCTCAGTTCCCTGTTGAGAAGAGTGTCATGGGATGGAAGCCATTCCAAGCCTAGAAACTGAGCAGCACTGCTCAGCCAAAGCTCTCCCTTCCCTCTGACAGTGGCCAGCATCCGCATGCAAAGATCATTTCCTTCTGGTCAGCTAGGGTGAGCAGCTCAGAGGCAACCTGTGCCGGATGAGTGTCTTCACCCTGAACAGCCTCTGGTGGACTCCTGGCTGCTGTTTGAACAAATCTGAGCTTTAGCAGCCAGAAGGTTTGTGACAAGAGCTGTAGTGTCCTGCACGCAGTGTGCAGAGATCTCTCTTTACTTCTTATCCTGCCCCTTCCTGCCTCTTCTATTAGTAGGAATCATCAGCACCCTCCTAGTTCCCCCTGTGTGACCTCTGGCTCCACAGCCACAGGCAGCATCTCCTTGCCTGGCTGGAGCACCACAGAATCAGAGAACTGTCAGGGTTGGAAGGACCTGAAGGGAGGCTGTAGCCAGGAAGGGGTTGGTCTCTTCTCCCAGGCACCCAGCACCAGAACAAGAGGACACAGTCTCAAGCTGTGCCAGGGAAAGTTTAGGCTGGAGGTGAGGAGAAAGTTCTTCCCAGAGAGAGCTGTTAGCCATTGGAATGTGCTGCCCAGGGAGGTGGTGGAGTCACCGTCCCTGGAGGTGCTCCAGAGGGGATTGGACGTGGCACTTGGTGCCATGGTTTAGTCATAGGGTCTGTGGTGACAGGTTGGACTCCATGATCTTTGAGGTCTCTTCCAACCTTGATGATTCTGTGATTCTGTGACCTCAAGGATCATCCAGTTCCAACCCCCTGCCATGGGCAGGGACACCTCACACTACAGCAGGTTGCTCACAGCCACGTCCAGCCTGCCCTTCTAAATCTCCAGGGATGAGTCTTCCACCACCTCCCTGTGCAACCTGTGCCAGTCTCTCACCACCCTCATTGTGGTGATGTTTAATCTAAATCTCTCCTCCTCTAGCTTGGATCCACCCCCCCAGTCCTATCACTCCATGACACCCTCCAAAGTCCCTCCCCAGCTTTCCTATAGCCCCCTGCAGAACCTGGAAGGCCACAAGAAGGTCACTCTGGAGCCTTCTCCTCTCCAGCCTGCACAACCCCAACTCTCTCAGTCTGTCTCCAGAGCAGAGCAGCTCCAGCCCTCTGCTCATCCTCGTGGCCCTTCTCTGGACACCTTCCAGCACCTCCAGATCCTTCCTGTCCTAGGGGCTCCAGAACTGGACACAGTGCTCCAGGTGGGGTCTCTTTGGTGACTTCTAAGAGGCTGACTGAGCTGCAGCCTGGTTTTGTGTCATCCCTGTGCAGATGGCAGCAGCCAGCACAATATTTCTGTCACCCTGCTTTGCTCTCATGTCCATTCCTAATGTTTGCACTGGTTAGGCCACACCTCGAGTACTGTGTCCAGTTCTGGGCCCCTCAGTTTAGGAAGGAGGTTGAGTTGGTGGAAGGTGTCCAGAGAAGGGCAACAAAGCTGGTGAGGCGTTTGGAACACAAGCCCTATGAGGAGAGGCTGAGGGAGCTGGGATTCTTTAGCCTGGAGAAGAGGAGACTCAGGGGTGACCTTACTGCTGTCTACAGCTACCTGAAGGGAGATCGTAGCCAGGTGGGGGTTGGTCTCTTCTGCCATGCAACCAGTACCAGAACAAGAGGACACAGTCTCAGGCTGCACCAGGGGAGGTTCAGGCTGGAGGTTAGGAGGAAGTTCTACACAGAAAGAGTGATTGCCCATTGGAATGGGCTGCCCAGGGAGGTGGTGGAGTCACCATCGCTGGAGGTGTTCAGGAAGGGACTTGATGGGGTGCTTGGTGCCATGGGTTAGTTGGTTGGGTGGTGGATGATAGGTTGGACACGATGATCTTGAGGGTCTCTTCCAACCTGGTCTATTCTATTCTATTCTATTCTATTCTATTCTATTCTATTCTATTCTATTCTATTCTATTCTATTCTATTCTATTCTATTCTATTCTCTGTCTTTGTATCTAATCCACATGCTTGGAAAGCTGTCACATTGCTGAGATGAATGAAGAGCTGAATGAGAGCAGTTCTGGGTGCCTACTGCAGTCTGGGTGGAAAGTGGCAGTGGAAGGTGATGAGAGGCTCTGTGCAGTAGCCAACTGCCTCCCCAGGTACCTCAAAGGGACATGGTTTCATGGCCATAGTGGTCAACAGTTGGACGGGATGACCTTGGAGGTCTTTTCTATGGTTCTATGAATTAAGAGCAGGAAAGAGTGAGTGTGCACTGGGCAAGCAGCAGGAAAGAAAGGGCATGAGCAAGGTGCCACTGAGACAAACAGGCAAACACACAGGCAAGATGTTGCCAGAGCTCCTGCAAGCTGGAAGGAGGCCTGGAGCAGCTCACCCATCAGCCAGCCAGACCTCCTGCTGGTCACAGAATCACAGAGCCACAGCATGTTAGGGGCTGGAAGGGACCTCCAAAGCTCATCCAGCCCAACCCCCCTGCCAGAGCAGGGTCACCTACAGCAGGTCACACAGGAACACATCCAGGCAGGTCTTCAATACCTCCAGAGAGGGAGACTCCGCAGCCCCTCTGGGCAGCCTGCTCCAGGGCTCTGTCACGCTCACAGGGAAAACATTCTTCCTCTTGTTCCCATGGAACTTCCTCTGCCTCAGCTTCCACCACTGCCCCTTGTGCTGGCATTGGGCATCCCTGAGCAGAGCCTGGCTCCAGCCTCTGGGCACTCACCCTGCACATCTTGATCCCCAGCAATGAGGGCAGCCCTCAGGCTCCTCCTCTCCAAGCTACAGAGCCCTCAGCTCCCTCAGGCTCTCCTCATGAGGAAGATGTTCCACTCCCTTCAGCATCTTTGTGGCTCTGTGCTGGACTCTTCCTAGTAGTTCCCTGAGGTCCTTCTTGAACTGAGGGGCCCAGAACTGGGCACAATATTCCAGATCAGTAAGTTTGCAGATGACACCCAGCTGGGGGCAGGAGTTGATCTGTTAGAGGGTTGGAGAGCTCTGCAGGGGGACCTTGCAAGGCTGGACAGATAGGGAGAGTCTAATGGAATGAGATTGAACACATCCAAGTGCCGGGTTCTACACATTGGCCACGGCAACCCCATGCAGTGCTACAGGCTGGGGTCAGAGTGGCTGGAGAGCAGCCAGGCAGAGAGGGACCTGGGGGTACTGGTTGATAGTAGGCTGAACATGAGCCTGCAGTGTGCCCAGGTGGCTAAGAAGGCCAAGGGCATCCTGGCCTGCATCAGGAACAGTGTGGCCAGCAGGAGCAGGGAGGCCATTCTGCCCTGTGCTCAGCACTGGTTAGGCCACACCTCGAGTCCTGTGTCCAGTTCTGGGCCCCTCAGTTTAGGAAAGATGTTGAGCTGCTGGAAGGTGTCCAGAGAAGGGCAACAAAGCTGGGGAGGGGTTTGGAGCACAGCCCTGTGAGGAGAGGCTGAGGGAGCTGGGGTTGCTTAGCCTGGAGAAGAGGAGGCTCAGGGGAGAGCTTATTGCTGTCTACAACTACCTGAAGGGAGGTTGTAGCCAGGTGGGGGTTGGTCTCTTTTCCCAGGCAACCAGCACCAGAACAAGAGGACACAGTCTCAAGCTGTGCCAGGGGGCAGTTTAGGCTTGATCTAAGAGAGAAGCTCTCCACAGACAGAGAGATTGCCCTTTGGGATGGGCTGCCCTGGGAGGGGGTGGGGTTGGCATCCCTGGAGGTGTTCAAGATGAGCCTGGATGAGGCACTCAGTGCCATGGTCCGGTTGATGAGTTAGGGTTGGGTAATCAGTTGGACTGGTGATCTTGGAGGTCCCATCCAGCCTGGCTGGTTCTGTGATTCTGTGAGATGTGGCCTCACCAGGGCAGGAGAACCTCTCTGACCTACTAACCTCAGCCCTTCTAATCTACCCCAAGATGGCATTGGCCTTCTGGGCCACAAGGGTACATTGCCTAAGTGCTAAGAGTAGCCTTAGGCTAAGGACCAAGCAAAATGGAAGAGGGAGGTGAGGACGGGGAAGGCAGTGCTGTGGAGGCTCTGCAGCCAGGTTTCCCTGTTGCTGTCCCAGTCAGTTAGGACAGCCCAGCAGGAGCAGGAGATCTTCAGAGCACAGCAGCCATCCAAGTGCCTGTCTGGCAGCGCATGCCTGGGAGATGCAGGACTGACATCAATGACAGGGCAACAGGCAGCAGAGCCAGGGGCACTGGCACTGCCAGCTGGACTTCCTCTGGTGCAAGCCACCCCTCAGGAAGGCCATTAATGACTGTGAGGGATCTGACACAACTCTGCCACGTGCCTCAGCCACGCTCCGCAGCAGCTCCCCAGCCGCTGCTCAGAGCTCTGCCCACGTCCCTGCCCTGCAAAGAGTTAATTCATGCAGCCTGGCCCAGAAGTGAGGGCTAATGTTTCACATACTCCAGCTGCTGTCCAGGAGAGCAGGCAGACAGCGAGGGCTGGGCTGCTGCCTTTTTTGCCTGCGTAAGTGACTGTGGCTGTTGGGTTGGCCGAGTGCAGCCCCTTGGTTCTCTCAGTGTTTGGACGTCTGGGCAGACAGATGAGCTCAGCTGCTGACAGTGTACACAGACAGCCTGCTCTGTGTATGCCTCCTGTAGCCTCTGACAAAACACAGAGTGCCTGAGGCTCCTCTCGGCAGAGTTCATCCAGCTGCCTCTCAGGAGGGGCCGTCTGGCCAGGCTGTGCCGGGGCCGCGGCGCTGATGAAGGCTCCTGGGCTGCTGCTCTTCACCAGCCTCCTCGCGGCAGCTCCCTGAGACCCCGCTCCTCACAAAGCCAGACCAAGCCTGGATGCTCACGGCTGCCACCTCTGCAGAAAAGCAGACTGGGGCTTGCCTGGAGGCAGGCAGGGGTCTGTGGAGCTCCCAGCAGCTCTGCTGCTGCTGTATTTGCTCACTGCAGCTGGCCCCACATCTGCCCTTGCACTGTACTGGCAGGGAACCTGCTGCAGTTGTGGCAGCAGCTCCTGAGAGGGTCATGAGGATTGAGAGCTGCAGACTGGAAGCTCACCCCAGGACTGCAGGACGCTGATCTCAGAGCATCAGGTACTGCTGTTCAGCACACAGGGGCATCACTCCCTGCACCTCCCATCGGCACTGCTCAGACCTTCCACGGAGGAGCAGCTTTAAAGGCTCCTGAGCAACAAGGGGAGGTCTGTTTTCATAGGCCAGGAGAGAGAATCACAGAATCAGAGAATCCTTTGGGTTGGAAAAGGCCTCTGAGCTCATCCAGTCCAACCAGCAACCCAATCACACCATGGCCACCAAACCATGGCCCCAGGTGCCATGGCCACAGGGTTCCTGAACACCTCCAGGCATGGGGACTCCACCACCTCCCTGGGCAGCCTGTGCCAGTCCCTGACCACTCTGGCAGCAAAGACATTTTTCCTCCTCTCCTACCTGAGCCTCCCCTGGCACAATTTCAGGACATTTCCTCTCCTCCTATCACCTGAGATTCAGAAGAGAGCCCAACCCCCAGCTCACTGCAGCCTCCTCTCAGGGAGCTGCAGAGAGCAATGAGGTCTCTCTCAGCCTCTTCTTTTCCACACTGAACACCCCCAGCTCCCTCAGCTGTTCCTCCCCAGCCCTCTTCTCCAGACCCTTCCCCACCTTTGTTGCCCTTCTCTGGCCCTGCTCCTCAATGTCCTTCTTGCTGTGAGAGGCCCAGAACTGAACCCAGGATTTGAGCTGCAGCCTCAGCAGTCCCCAGTCCAGGGGCACCACCACTGCCCTCCTCATAGAACCATGGAATGGCTTGGGGGAAGGGACATTTAAAAGTCCTGCCAAGGTTGTAGTTGCTCCTCCAGGCTGGATCTGTGCAGCCTTCTGAGGCTGTTCTCTACCACAAGGTGCCTACAAAGCAGCTTCTACTACTGCAGCGTCTTCTCTGCCCAAAGTCTCAGCACCAGCTGTAGCAGAGGCAAGCTGACACTGTGAGGGAGGGGTATGAAGAGGTTCTGCAGGGCCAGAGCCAGCAGGAACAGGCAGCACAGCTGAAGGCCAAGGAGTAAAGCAACTTGCCAGGGCCACAGGATGGAGTCAGAGAGAGCAGCTCTCCTGCTCTGAGTGCTGGGCTCCCAGCCCCAATTCTGCCATGGCACATCAGCTGCCACCCTGCACTTCACTCCACACTGTCCCTGCCTTCAGTGTCACCACGACAGAGTCAGAAAATGTGATGGGTTGGAAGAGATCCCTGAGGGTCATCTTCTTCAACCTCCCTGCAGTGCACAGGGACATCTCCAACAAATCTTTGCATGCATCTATCAATGTGCCAAGGCTCACTGGGTGAAGATCAGCAAGGCCAAGGGACAGATCCTGCACCTGGGTCACAACAACCCCATGGGAAGCTGCAGACTTGGGGATGTGTGGTTGGAAAGCTGCAACAAGAACAGGGACCTGGGGGTGGTAGCTGGCAGTCACTGACCAGGAGCCAGCAGTGCCCAGGGGGCCAAGAAAGCCAATGGCATCCTGTGTTGGGTCAGAAGCAGGGTGGGCAGCAGGGACAGGAGGTGACCATCCCCCTGTGCTCAGCACTGGGGAGGCCACACCTGGAGTGCTGTGCTCAGCTCTGGGCCCTCCCTGCAGGAAGGACATTGAGGGGCTGGAGCCTGTCCAGAGCAGGGCAGCCAGGCTAGAGAAGGACCTGGAGCCCCTGGGCTATGAGCAGGGGCTGAGGGGGCTGGGGGTGTTCAGGCTGGAGAAGAGGAGGCTGAGGGAGAGCTCCTTGCTCTCTGCAGCTCCCTGAAGGGAGGTTGGAGTGAGGAGGGGGCAGCCTCTGCTCCTTGGTGGCAAGGGGCAGGAGCAGAGGGAATGGTTCCAAGCTGCCCCAAGGGAGGCTGAGGCTGGAGCTCAGGAAATCTTTCTGCCCTGGAAGGGCTCTCAGATACTGGAAGAGGCTGCCCAGGGCAGTGCTGGAGTCAGCATCCCTGGGGGTGTTCCAGCAGCTGTGGGCCTGGTGCTTAGGGACATGGTTTGGTGCTGAGCCTGCAGTGCTGGGTAGAGGGTTGGAGTGGCTGAGCTTGGAGGGCTCTGCCAGCTGGCTGTGTTCTGTGGTGCTGTGACCCTGGAAAGACCTTCCCAGACACCAGACTTCCTTTCTGAGTCTCATAGTGTAGCTGGTGCTGAGATGGACCCTACCCTGCTCTGAACAGGCTGCCACTCATACACTCCAGCTTGTTCCATCAGCCCCATGGCTCTAGCAGCTCTGAGGGTGTCCACACCACTACATGAAGCTGAGTGGTACCCCATGAGACACTCCCATCATTTCTGGGGGCATCAGAACCCCCAGCTCTGTGTCTGGCAGGCTGCAGTGCTCACCCCAAATGCAGGGCTGCCTGCAGGTGGGCTGCAGGGGCAGGAAGGGCAGGTCTGGATGCAGACAGCTCTCAGAATGCAGCAGGAGTGGATCCCAGATTGTCCAAGCATGCTGCTCTTGGTGCCAGAGCCAGGCTGGTGTGCCAGAGCCAGGCTGGTGTGCCAGAGCTGTCTCTGCACCAGACCCCCATGATGTCCTTGGGTCTGTCATGCTGTCCTGATAGCTGTGAGGCCCATACCAGACAGTGTCCCTGTAACAACAGAGCCAAAATCCTGCCCCAGCCAGCATATGGGCAGGGTAGGGAGCAGCTGGGGAACAGACCCGCTGCACGTCATGGTAGCAATGCAGATCGATCCAAGGACCTCTGGCACCAGCCTGCCTCCTTGCACTCTGCAGCCTCCTGTGAGGTGCCAGCTAGGCACTGGAAGGTGCTGAGGGGGAAAGCTGTGGGACTAAAATGTGATTCCTGAGGCAAAAAAGTCACCCAAGAATGAAGAGAGAGCAATCTGGAGACCTGGGCTGCATTCTGAGTCGTGCAAACCTGCCTTGTGTCAAGGATGAAGGACCCAGAGGTCTGTGGCCACCGGAGAAGAGGAGAAGGTGGTCAGGGGTAGCTCAGAATGTGGCAGGATTTGCTGGGGGGTACACTCAGGGTTAATAAGGAAGACTCTGGCATTGCTCCAAGAGAGCAAGATGTGAGGCCAATCCTTTCCCCAAGGCAAGGCTAGGAAGGAAAGCCAGGCCAGCCAGGAAGGAACCAGGACCTTCAGGACAAACATGAGTTGGGAACCTACACACCAGGAGCCCTGGAGCCAGAGGGGCTTTGGGGCTACACAGGGCAATGGGGTCTGCTCCCCTTGGCCAGGGGTACTGCCTGGGCCGTGGGGAGAACACAGGGAGCTGCTCATACTGTAGGCTCTGAGGCCCTTGTCCAGCCTCCCTGCCAAAATGCCTGCCTCACACCATGGGCCACAGAGACTGCCTAAGCACCATGACCAAGCCGCCTTCATCAGGCAGTCTCTGCTTTGCCAGGGCACTGCAGCTACCAACCGGACTGCCCTGTGGTTCCCCACAGGGTGTTTAAAGCCATGTGAGCCAGCAGTTTGTCAGTGAAGCAGTGAGGGGTGGGACAAGCCACAGGTGTCAGATAAGCTTTGGGACAGAGATGTCTGCAAGAAATGCAAGAGTTGTCCAAGGATGAGATTCCTGTCAGTCTCCAGCTCCTCACACCTCACTACACCTTCACCACCTCCCCAGGTGTCAGACACATGTGCAACTCTATGCCATATCATCAGCAACCACCAAAACCTGGGGGGATCTGTGTTAGTCAGACAACAGCTGAGGGAGAGCATAAAAAACCCCAAGGAATATGAAGGGAAAGGTCAATTACAGCTTGAACCCAGGAGGCTTTGCCATCTCCTCACATCATTAAGAATGAAGCAGACAGGCCAGGATGATGCTCCCACAGAGGAGAGGAGGAGAAACTTCTGTGCAAGCCACATGGCATGGTGCCAGCTTCCTTTCTAGAGTGGAAATCTGGCTTCCAGTGCAACCAGCACCGAGCCGACATGATGCACACACACAGCATGGATCTGTGCCGCTGAGCACAAAGGAGGAGCCCTGGTGAAGCAGGGGTTGGTCACTGCATTCATGGCGCTGCAGCTCAGCTGGGTGTCCCCAGTGCTGTGGAAGGCTAAGGACAACACAAGAGCAAAGCTGCAGAGCAGTTCTCTCTGATTAGAAGCTTTCAAAGGGTCCCTGGCCAGTCCCTGCTGTGGCAGCAGTCAGATTTAGAACATAAAAGATGGAGCTTTGCAAGGAGGAACCATGCCCAGAAAAGCTGCAAAGTGGAGATGCCAACAGAGAGGCACAGCCAGCTGGCAGCTCTGGGGTGGCAATGCAGCACAGCGCTCCCCAGACTGGTCCTCAGCTCGGCAGGTGCCTGCTCAGCTGGAGGGGTCCTGGTGGGATTGCAGCTGCTGACACTGCTGGGGTGCTGTGGGGTCCCCCAGCATGTAGGGGCTGAGACTGAAAGAATGACAGCCCCCAGGAAGAGATGAGCCCACGGCCAGGCACTTCTGGACCTACCTTCCATGCATGTTGGATGTTTATTTTTGTGAGACCCTTTTCCATTTGTAGACAACTGGACAGGCTCCAGCCCCTCAGTATCCTTCCTGCAGGGAGGGCCCAGAGCTGAGCACAGCACTCCAGGTGTGGCCTCCCCAGTGCTGAGCACAGGGGGATGGTCACCTCCTGTCCCTGCTGCCCACCCTGCTTCTGACCCAAGCCAGGATGCCATTGGCTTTCTTGGCCCCCTGGGCACTGCTGGCTCCTGGTCAGTGACTGCCAACCACCACCCCCAGGTCCCTCTCCCTGTTGCAGCTTTCCAACCACACATCCCCAAGTCTGCAGCTCCCCATGGGGTTGTTGTGACCCAGGTGCAGGATCTGTCCCTTGGCCTTGCTGATCTTCACCCAGTGAGCCTTAGCCCATGGCTCTCACCAGTCCAGACCCTGCTATAAAGCTTCCCTGCCCTCTAGCAGATGGACACAGCCACCCAGCTTGGTGCCATCTGCAGACTTACTGAGGGTGCCCTCAGTGCCCTCACCCAGATCATTGCTTATGACATTCCTCCCTCTGTAATTCAGGCACCACCAACACCAATCATATTTCTGGGAAGATCAAGGGAATTGGTGGCTTTGGAAGCAGTCAGAGAAGCAGCTGTCCCAGGAGGCTCCGGGAGGCAAGGAAGCACTTATGCAAAATGCCTCATAACAACAACCCAAAGCAAACCCCAAGCAAATAAGGGGGAGGAGCAGGGGGAGAGGTACTTACACTCTTCTTCCATAACAACTATTTTAGTTTCTGAGGCTGGGAAGACTTGTGGAGCTTTCGTTGTTCCTGGGGAAATTAAGGTAAGAAAGTAGTGAACAAAATATCTCTGGTGAGCAGAGGGGAGTGGGGCTGAGCTGCAGCAGGCAGGAGGAGAGGGGCAGGCACTGCTGGCTGCTGCAGGCTGGGCTGGCTCCTAACGTGTTAGTACTGGGCACAGGAGGCTCAGGGGGGTGACTGGGGAGCAGAGACAGAGAAGTGAGTGTTCCTGCAGGGCACTGCTCCCTGGCTGCAAAGGGCCCTGTGCTGGTGAAGAGGCAGCGATGGCTCAGGATTTCACTGGACAGGTGAGGAGAGAGACTGGGGGAGGGTTTTCTAGCCCTGACAGCCTCAAGACTGCAAAGCCAAGGCCACAGAATGTGACAGTGAGAGAGGAGTGGAGCTTAAGAAAAGCTGAGAGCAGCTAAAGAGCCTGGATTCCACATGGATGTGCAGCTCTCCAGCACAAAGTGATGCTCCTACAAGAGATGGAAGAAGATGAAACGGATCAAGGCCACGGCCCAAAGCATTGTGGGAGCCAAGCATCTCCTCTTTATAAACCAGGATCCTGAGACTGCCCAGTGTCCATGGTCACCAGCTCCACTCAAGCCTGCTGGAAGCCCTTCCTGGCTCCAAGCCCCTCACCACCCTCTGTATGCACAAAGCAGAGAGCCCCAGGAGCCTATGCCCTGCATGCAGCCCCCTGGCAGAGCCAGGGCTGAGCACACCATGGAAAGGTGGAAGCAGAAATAATTTCTTATGGAAGTTTGATATTTTCCTGCACAGCAGAGGGGGGAAAGTGTCAGTTTAGGAGGTGTCTAGAAATGTTCAGAGGAAAAGACAGAGTCTGTAACAGTCACATCCGAGCTGTGCCCTCATGCCCATGTGATGGCCATACAGAGAAGTGGGAAATGGGACAGAAGGAAGCACTGATTTCCCTCAGAGTAAGAGCAGCCTGAAAATAGCACCAAAGCACAACGTGATTTGGCAGAGCCCAGAAGCATTTCCTCAGCAGCTGACAGCCTCCCAGGGCTTTCCACAGCCAAAGCTTTTCTTCCTGAGCTAGGTGCTGGGTGCAGCTCCCAGCAGTGCAGGGCAGAGCAGAGGTACTGGGCTGGGCTGAGGGCGATCTTCTAAGGGACGAGGGCTAGGGGCAGGGCAGCCACTTTCCCTCCAAAGATAATTTCTCCTCAGGCTGATGCTTTCAGTGATCTCCAGTAGAGCTGCAGGGCTGGAAGGGCTCTTCTGAGACTGCCACCAACCAAAAGAGGGTGTTGGAACAGAGCAAGGAGTACTTGGCAGCAGCTGTGAGGAAATGTTACAGGCAGAGACTGAATCTGAGACAGCTGTGGGCCTGATGGTCTCCTGTGTGAGCTCCTTCTCAGCTGGGCTCAGGAGCTTCCAGCTCTGGCCTCTGCACCCCAGGAGGGGAATGGCATCTTGGGCAGCAGGCTCCTCACTCCTCCACAAGCCTCATCCCAAGCCTCAGCAACTCAGGCCACCTCTTGCAGTGCCACCTCTTGCAGTGCCACCTCTCTACCAGGGCACGCAGAGATGTTCCCCAGCCTCATGTCTTTGCATCACAAGGTGCAGCTAGCTCAGGGCTTCTTCCCAGGCTTGGAGTCACACACCTGTGTCCCAGCAGCATTACAGAACCTCCAGCAACACTGCTGAATGTCAGGTGAGAAAGTGCTTCCAGCAGAAGCTCCCAGAGCATCAGCCCCAGCCAGCCTAGCAGGCACAGGCAGCTATGCCAGGCTCCCAGGGACAGGGCAGCTGTGAAGCAGTAGAATTTAAAGCAGCAGAAGATGCAGCAGTGACAGCTGGAGTGAGCTCCTGGGAAGGAGAGGAAGGCTCTGTAAGAGGCCACCTGCTGCACCTGCCCTGGTCCCTTGTTACAAACTGCTAGGACTGCTCAGAGCACTCTGCTGAGACTTAGTCACAGAAGAAGGCAGGCAAGGGCAGAAGCCGGCACATACATGGGCTCAGGGACAAGCAGATGCCCTGAGGAGTTTTCTGCCAAAGGATATCACAGAAAGGAGCTTGCAGAAGTGAAGAAAGCTGTCAAGGTCCCATGAAAGCCCAGTAGGAAGGAAAAAGAGAGACTCTTCAACAGCAAGTGCCTGGGCACAGATGAAAGCTGCTGTGCTCTGGGGAGCTCCAGGGAGAAGTGAAAAAATAATAGTGCAAAGAGGGTGGCAGAGCTGCAAAAGCCTGCAGTGATCCTCGTCCTCCTGCTTAGCTTTGCAAGGGGCTCCAACTAGCACTCAGCTGCCCTGACAGGTGAGCTGCAATTGGCAGCAGCAAGCTGTGCATACAGCTGAATGTGGTAAGCCCAAGGCACATTTGGAAGGCAGATTAGAAATGGATTAATCCAGGCACTGCCCCAGCAGGGCACAGCAGGCAGCTTCCTGGATCTGCAGCACCTTGCAGCCTGCAGCTCCCAATAGGAAAAAGTGCAGGCTGCATCTTTGGGTCTCTTTGGTTACTTTCCCAATCTCACCATATCTCATAGAACCATAGCATGGTTTGGGTGGGAAGGGTCATGAAGTCCAACCAGGCCCCTGCAGGAACATCCCCAACTAGAGCAAGATGCTCAGAGTTCTGTCCAACCTGGCCTGGAATGGTTCCAGGGATGGAACATCTCTGGGCAGCCTGGGCCAGGCTCTCCCCACCCTCAGTGTCAAACATTTCTCCCTTCTCTCCAGTCTGAATCTCCTTCTTTTAGTTCAAACCATCACCTCTTGTCCTGTCACAACAGGCCCTGCTCAAAACTCTGTTCCCAGCTTCTTGGTGGGTCCTTTAGGCACTGAAACGCCACCAGAAGGTCTCCCCAGAGCCTTCTGTTCGTTTTTAGGCAACTCAGGTGTGTCCCCCTACACCCTGTGACCTGAGCGAAAGCAGTCACCAGTCCTTGTCAGACTGCAGGACCTCCTGCCAAGTGCTGACATCAGCGATGCTCACAGGAAGGGGCAGCTGGAAGCTGTCCTGGGCTGCTGCCTGTGTTCCTGGTGCCACAAGCAGTGTGCAGCATCAGAGCCTGGCAGCAGGCACTGCTGGGTCACACTCTGCTTCTCCTTAAAGGGGGTTGCTAGTGTCTGGGAAGGGCCAGCAGGGAGGCAGGCAGGGCTGTGACAGCAGGCACATGCTGTCCATACACACTGCACATGGCAAGGGGGGGGCTGCACAAGCTGCTCCCACTCACAGCTGCAACAGTTTGCGTGGTGATGGGACAGCCAGGTTGGGAGTCAGGCACTGCCTCAGCTTGCTCTGGGCACCTTTCCTATTGGGAAAGGATTGGGATCCTGCAGGGCTGAAGTTCCTTGGTGTGAAGCTTAAAGGCAGGGAGCTGTGAGCATGGGCAGCCTTCCTCCAGGCTCTGCAAGCTGGAGAGTTTGGGAGTTTTCCCAGGCAGGGGAACTGGGGATGTTGTATTGCAGATGCACAGGACTGCAAACGCTGCTGAGGAAGAGGTTAACAGGGAAGCAGGAGGGGACAAAGCCATCTTCCTCCACATTTGCCTGCTGGCTATCAGAGCCCAGCAGAAGCACTGGGTCACTCCGAAGGGCTGCAGAGCAGCAGGGCCAGGCTCCTGCCGTGGCCATTGTCAGTGGCAGGAGGAAGAGCTTAGGAAACAGCTTCTACAGAGTCATCCCTCCCCTGGTCACACTCTGCTGGCTTCTGGCAACCAGCACAGGGACTTTCTGAGCTGGAGGCTGCATCCAAACCATCGTGTTGGGCAACATCATTACGATGACCAAGATAATAACAACCCCCACCCCCCAAGCTCAGACTCCATGTGCTGAGATCCAAGAGACGGAGCACACATTCTAGGCTGGAGACCAGAAGCAGCTTCCCTCATCACAAAGCTCTGCTTTTATTACTCCTCTTCTGGTTGAGTTTTGCTTCTCAGAAATTCTTTATAAAAACAAAACAAAACAACCCAAACCAGCCAAAAGCAACCCCCAAGTCCCCCAGAGCCCAGCTGCCTCTCCTTTCCAAAGCCCCAGATCCAGAGGCCAGGAGTCGGTCCCGGCTGCAGCTTGCCGGCAGGGCCGCGGGCAGGTAGCAAACACAAACCTTTGTGCTAAGCTGCATTGCTCTTATCTCCCAGGACTGCTTTGCCTGGAAAGCACAAAACAAACCACGAGGCACAGGGAGTGCAGAGGCTCCTGCTCGCTGCTGGCAGGGCAGGCAGCTGAGGCCGGTCGCTGGCTTTGCCACTTACCACTTCTCACATTCAGGCTGCCTTTTGCGGTGTCTTTCCCTAAAACGTTCTCCGCTTCACAGCTGTACTCCCCAGCATCTTCCAGCTTCACCTTGTTGAACTGCAGTCTGGAAATCTTTCTGTTGAAAAGTACAGCAGACAGTTCTTACTCCGTTGCTAATCACCCTGCCGAATTGCCAACTGCTGCCGGCCCTGCTGCGCTGCCTGCTGCCTCATCTCTGGCAGGCAGGGTGGGCTGCCTGGCCACCCAGCTCAGCCAGCATTCAAGCCTGGGCAGGATTCAGATGAGGCTATTCCCAGGAATCATGGCCACCAGGACTTCCTAAAGGAAAATCTCCCTCTTGAAACCACTGCTCTTAGCACACTGCCATGGGTTGATCTGACTCCTGCTCTCCTTTGCACAGAAACCCTTTTGAGGGGCTGAGCCCGGCAGCCCCAGGATCCCAGCACACAGACCCTGCATTGGAGAGCCACAGACTGGTTTGGGTTGGAAGGGACCTCAAAGCTCATCCAGTTCCAACCCCCTGCCATGGGCAGGGACACCTCCCACCAGCCCATGTTGCTCAAGGCCTCATCCAGCCTGGCCTTGAACACCTCCAGGCAGGAGGCAGCCACAGCCTCCCTGTGCAACCTGTGGCAGTGTCTCCCCAGCCTCACTGCCAACAATTTCTTCCTCATCTCCAGTCTCTACCTCCCCTCTCCCAGCTCCAAGCCATTGTCCCTCATCCTGGCACTCCCAGCCCTTGTTGCAACTCCCTCCCCAGCTCTCCTGGAGCCCTTCAGGTACAGGAAGGGTACTCTGAGGTCTCCCTGGGGGTTGCTGGCCACCTCTCCCACTGGCTCTGAGCCATGTCTCATTCCCTGGGCTGTCTCTCTCACTAACAGGCAAAACCTTTTGTTGCCAGATTTAGCAGGGAGCCTCCAACACAGACTGGAAACCATGCAGGAGCCCACAGAGGGCCTTCCACCTTAGGCCTTCCATTCTGCTGCATTTCCTTCCATTTTTGCCCTCTTACCACACCCTGCTCTGGGCACTCTTCTCTGGAGAACATCTCTCTGCTTCCTACCCCAAGCTTTTCCCTCAGGTCTGTGTCATACAGTTGCTTTATTTAGAGACATGGTAACACTGCCAGTTCCAGCAAGAGCCCCCAGTGAGCTGTGCCCCCAAAGGCAACCAGAACTGCTTTGTTGTGGAGCATACCCCCTCGGCTTTGCAGCTCTTTGCAGCATTCCCTGTCATCTGAGAAGGGCTTTTCTCTGGGCTCTACGAGTCATCATCCATAGGAAGTACTCCACAGGAGCACACTGGCATCTTTCTAACACCCTGGCAGGCTGTTCTGCTGCGAGGCCACAGCAGGAACGTCTCACTTAGCTCTGTGAGTAAATTAAAAGCACTTGGAGACAACTTGGTCAGGCTCCCAGGATGCAGGCACTGCCCTGTTTGACAGGATGCGGTCAAGCCTTCAGCTGCAGGAGTTCAGGCCCCATGTGGAGCAATTTTAAATGAATGTTGACAACATGCAAAGATCTCTTGACTCCTTCTCACCCCAGGTCTCCCCTGCCCCACTCTCCAAAGGCGGTTGTTTTGGCCAGCTGCTCCAGCATGGGTGTCCAAGCCAGCAAGCTTCTGAGAGTGATGTCAGGCTGCCCTGACTCCTGCACACTCTGAGTTCTCTCCAGTCTCTCAGAGCAACCTGGAGCAGCCTTGGGCATTGTGTTAGAATCACAGAATCATGCAGTGGTTTGGGCTGGATGGGACCTCCAAAGCTCATCCAGTCCAACCCCCTGCAGGCAGCAGGGGCATCCTCCACCAGAGCAGGTTCTCCAGAGCCCTGTCCAGCCTCACCTGGAATAGCTCCAGGGATGAGGCCTCAACCACCTCCCTGGGCAACCTGTTGCAGTGTTCCAGCAGCCTCCTGGTGCAGAACTTGTTCCTCACATCCAATCTCAATCTGCTCTGCTCTAGTTTGAAGCCATTGCCCCTGGTGCTGTCCCTGCAGGCCTTTGGGAACAGACCCTCTGCAGCCTTCTTGCAGCCCCTTCAGGTACTGGAAGGATGCTCTGAGGTCTGCCTGGAGCCTTCTCTTCTCCAGGCTGAACACTCCCAGCTCCCTCAGCCTGTCCCCATAGCAGAGCTGCTCCAACCCCCTGACCATTTTCATGGCCTCCTCTGGACCCTCTCCAACAGCTCCAGGTCCTTCCCGTGTCAAGGGTCTCAGAGAAGGACCCAGCCCTGCAGGTGAGGTCTCCCTAGAGCAAAGCAGAGGGGCAGGATCCTCTCTCTCCATCTCTGGCCACACTGCTTTGGATGCAGCCCAGGCTGCCCTTGGCCTTCTGTGCTGCCAGTGCCCATTGCTGGCTCCTGTCCAGCCTCTCACCCACTAGCACCCCCAAGTCTTTTTCCAGAGGGCTGATTTCAGTCCCCCAGCCTGGACTGATAGTGAGGATACAGAATCACTGCTGTGATGCAAGAGGAGTCAAGCACCCCGAAGAAACAGCAGAGTTTAAGGGTCTCTGGGGCTTATTGCTGCCTGGTGGCAGCTGGGTTCTGCCTCTTGCTGGGGGGGTTTCATGGGCTCCTGGTGAAGGAAGCTGGCTACATTGGGCTGCAGCACCATGTCCAGGACCACATTCCCCATTCCCTCTATAGAGGCAGGTGTAGGAACATTCAGCAAAGGCACAAGATGGGGTTCTGGTATTGCTGCAAGCAACTCCAACAGCAGCACAGGCAATGCTCCAGGCTTGGGGCAGAGTGGCTGGAAACTACCCAGCAAAAGAGGACCTGGGGGTGCTGGGTGACAGCAGCTGAACATGAGCCAGGGGGTGCCCAGGTGGCCAAGAAGGTCCCCAGCAGCCTGGACTGGAGCAGCAATGGTGTGAACGGCAGGAGCAGGGATGTGATCATACCCCTGGACTGGGCACTGCTGAGGCTGCAGCTCAAATCCTGGGTTCAGTTTTGGGGCCCTCACCCCAAGGATATTGAGTTTCTGGAGCAGGCCCAGGGAAGGACAACAAAGCTGGGGAAGGGTCTGGAGAACAGGGCTGGGGAGGAGCAGTTGAGGGACCTAAGTGTGTTCAGTGTCGAAGAGGCTGAAGGGAGACCTCACTGCTCTCTACATCTTCCTGACAGGAGGCTGGAGCTGGGTGGGGGTTGGGCTCTGCTCCCCAGTCTCAGATGATAGAAGGAGGAAATGGCCTGAAATTGTGCCAGGGGAGGGTTAGGTTGGAGAGGAAGAAAAATTTCTTTGCTGCAAGAGTGGTCAGGGATTGGCACCCCAGGGAGGTGGTGGAGTCCACATCCCTGGAGGTGTTCCAGAACCCCTTGGCCATGGCACTTGGGGCCATGGTTTAGTGGCCATGGTGGGTTTCAGTTGCTGGTCAGACTGGATGATCTCAGAGGCCTTTTCCAAAGGAAACCATTATGTGACTCTTTTACTACCCCTAGCAGAGCCCAGCTGTTGCTCTCCCTCAGCTGCCTCACTGACAGGACACTCCATTTGTCCTGCAAACCAGCCCTTGGATAACAGCTTTGTGGCAGCTCTTGCTGTGCCGCGGAGCAGGAGGGCAGGCAGCACATGTTGAAAGCAGCACAGCTTGAACTCGGAGGCCTGTAGAAAACCCCCCACCCACTCTTGCAGATGGCAGCCTCCGGCTATCTGCCATGTGGAGCTGACACCATTAGCAAACACGCTGCCTGCAGCTACAGGAGGACATTGGTTGCATTGCAGTCTGCCATGCACAGCACGTGGAGCAGCTGCAGAAGCCAATGCAGCATTAGAGTATCAGCTGTGCATGTGAGCTCCTCAGGGATAGGGGCTGAAGTCCCAAATAAGTCAACTCTTAGTGACACAAGAGGCTAATGGAAAGGAGCACCTCTGACAGATTTCTCTCCAAGAAGAGACTGAGCTGGAGAGCAGAAGGCAAAGCGATGCTGGCGCTAGTAGTGCAGCAGCATCAAGGTGGAACCAAAGAGGAGGATTTTGGGTTAATGCAGGAGTGCTGGGCTGTCAAAAGGGCTCATTTCCCTTTCTGGTCGTGGCTTGTAAGATCCTCTGAACAAATTAAGAGCTCTTTTTGCTGTTCATACCCCAGGGCAATGCGTAGCTACTCTTGATCTGCAGACTGCTCTGAACTATGTCATGTAATATATATGGGGGACAGAGATGAAGGATGCAGGTGAGGATCAGCTTTAATGTGGAGCACAGACAGAGGAAAGAGAATTTCCCTTTTCCAGGAAGCACTGAAAGAGCCAGGGAGAGACCTTGTTTCCCAGCACCTTTAGTCATGCACCTTTTAATTCGGGTGGAAAGTGGCTGTGCACCGGCAGGGCTGAGTATGCAGGAGAGGATCTGCATGCAGCAGAGGCAGCAAGGAGCAGCCTCTCTCTACTCTGTGTTACTGCCTCGAAGTGCTGCTGAAATGGCTCAAAATTACCTAAGAAATTGCTTGTTCAACTTCATGTTCTTCCCCCTGCTGCCTCCACGGGCAGGTCCTGTGGTTCCCTAGACTCATAGAATGCTTTGGGTTGGAAGTGACCTGCAAAGCTCATCCAGTCCAACCTCCTGCACTCAGCAGGGACATCCTCCACCAGAGCAGGTTCTCCAGAGCCCTGTCCAGCCTCACCTGGAATACTTCCAGAGATGGGGCCTCAACCACCTCCCTGGGCAACCTGTTGCAGTGTTCCAGCAGCCTCCTGGTGCAGAACTTGTTCCTCACATCCAATCTCAATCTGCTCTGCTCTGGTTTGAAGCCATTGCCCCTGGTGCTGTCCCTGCAGGCCTTCGGGAACAGACCCTCATGTAGCCCTTTCAGGGACTGGAAGCTGCTCTAAGGTCTCCCTGGGGCATTCTCTTCTCCAGGCTGAACACCACCAGCTCCCTCAGCCTGTCCCATAGCAGAGCTGCTCCAACTCCATGACCATATTTGTGGCCTCCTCAGGCCACCTCTCCATCAGCTCCAGGTCCTTCCTGTGTTGAAGGCTCCAGAGCTGGACACAGCCCTACAGGTGAGGTCTTACCAGAACTCCTGGAGGGCTCAGGTATGTTGGTAGAGAAATACCAAGTAGTAGCATGTGAGGAATTGTGGTGTGCACAAGGAATTGTGATGTGCACAAGGAGTGATGCTGTGTGCAAGGAATGATGCTGTATACAGGAGTGTTGCTGTGCACCAGGAATGATGCTGTGCAGAGGGAATTGTGTTGTGCACCAGGAGTGATGCTGTGCAGAGGGAATTGTGCTGTGCACCAGGAGTGTTGCTGTGCACCAGGAATGATGCTGTGCACCAGGAATGATGCTGTGCACCAGGAATTGTGCTCTGAATGGGAGGTTTGTGCCAAGCCCCTGCTGCCCCCTTGGGCAGTGTCTCAGGCTGCCAGCCCCACCGTGTGCCTGGCTGCCAGAGGATGCCATTCTGCTAGGGGCAGGCTCTGCCCCGGGCTGTTCCAGCAGTGAAAGGGCCATGGTCCCTGACAGCTCCAATCATTTCACTGCACTGCAGCTCTGCTGACATCTCTTGACTCCAGGGGAAAATCTGCCTCATTGTCTGTCCTGACCCTCAGCACATCTGACTTAGCCACATGCTAATTATCTCCTGTAGTGCCAGTGGAGGAGCAGCCCATGGGGAATATGTTGTCTGCAAGCTCTAGGGGATAGGATTCACAAGGAGACCTTCAGCCTGGCCAGAAGACGATCCCTCAAAATACCTTTCTGGCCAAGGGAAGAGAGTCCCCAGGAGGGCAGTTTGGAGAGCTGAATCAATCGCCCTCTGCAGTGCCAGGCTCCAGACTACAATGGGGAACAGAAGATTGGTCCTTGGCCAGGACATACACAAAGATCCTGGCAAATCCTGCCCAGGAAGGGTGGCCACCTCTGCTGTAATTTAGACATCTCAGAGCTAGACACCAAAATGTGAGCTTGGGCCCAGAGGCCTCCACTCCAGTCAGAAGAAAAGCATCAGGAACTTCATCTCAGCCAAGGAGGAGCTTGTGGCAGGAGTCATGCCCCCAGCAGCACTTTGGCCAGGCTTGAATCATTTTTCTCCTCTTACCTACTGCCAAGTGGAAATGAAACCATCTTCCCAAGCCACCTCCCTGCAAAGCTATTCCTCTCCCAGCAGCAGAGCAGCTGCCACCAGTTATCTCCAAGACACCTACATTTCCTTGGGGACTCAGTGCTCCTGTCTGAGTCCAGCTGCCTCTGCTCTGCTTGGGGTGCTAACAGCTGTAGGGTTGCTACTGGGGTGCTTGGTGAGTCTGCTAAAAATAGGATGGCTAACAAATGAGTAATGAAAAAGTCAAGGCATGAGCTGACGAAGAGTTTGCAGACTGCACCACCTATGGCCCCTACACTGCCAGTGGGGAGCACTGCCCATAGTGAGCACACCTGAGATGCTAGGAAAGGGAAATCCCCAAATGTCACCCAACTGTCACCCAAATGTCAGTGTGCCCAGCACACACTGAAGGCTCTGCTGTGGTTACACATTAACCCCACTCCTCTGCCTGCACCCTGCTGTGGCAGGGAGCAGAAGGGCCTGCAGCCTGCTGCAGCCTGCACTGCTTCTGCTCCTGCCACAGACCTCATGGTGCCTCTGCACTGTCTGGGCACGCTGCACAGCAAGGCACTGGCCCTCAGAGAGCAGGTTAATGACTGACAAGGAGATTCAGAACACCCAGATCTTCACCTTACAGTCCAGAAGTGCTGTCCAGCATCAGTAAGCATCAGGCAGCCCAGTGCTAGAGCAGGGGTTACTGGTGCCCTGGCCTTGGGGAACACATTCACCCTCCCCAGCACACAGTGGGACAAAAGCAGGCAGGAGAGATCACTGCAATGCAAAGCAGAGTGGGGATGGCTGTGCCAAAGCACCTCTGTCCATCAGGGCAGAAGTGGCAGAGGCACCTCTGTCCATCAGAGTAGCAATGGCAGCCAGGAGCATCTTCCCCCCTCACAGCCAGACAGAAACCACCCCAGCCTCTTCCCTGCCCTCCAGTTCCACAGCAGCACCCCAGAGCTGGGCGAGCAGGCTGAGCCTTGCAGTGCTTGAGACAAACAATTGGCCCTGTGCTGGCTGCTGGGCACTCTGGGGCAAGATCTGGCTAGCTCAGGATTAGCTTCAAGCAGCAAATGGAAGAGGGGAAAATATGCCCTCAAGGAAAGCAAGCAAACAGGGGTAAGGACAGAGAGATTCGAAGTTCTCAGCTTGGTCATCACTCCACCTGCAGTGGGCAAAGCCTTCCTCCTGCCTCACATCATCACCTGCCTCGCTCAGTGTCTGGCCTGCTGGGACTGTGGGAGCAAGCACGGAAGACGTGTCTTTGTGGGTGCGCAGAACAGGACCAGCCATTCCCTGCCCCCCTCTGCCTGCCCCCCAAGGTTAAGGTGCTGTTCTAACCTGGAGGGTAGGTTTGCTCCTTCTCTCCCAGCAGCGCTGCTGTCTCTCTGTGTCCAGGCCTGGGGCCGGCTGCTCCGCCAGTCCTCCCTCCACAGAGCTGACCCTGGCACTGCTCTCAGCTGCAGTCCTCTCTGGGTCGTGCAGCATTAACAGGAGGGGAAGGGATCGATAAGAAGGCTCCAAAGAGCAGTTGTGCAACCCCCATGCAGCCTCACCTCCAGTCTGCGCCGGGGCGCGGAGCGGCCACGGTCCTGCAGTGGGAGGAGGAGGAGGGCAGCCGCGGCAGCACCGCACCAGGGCCACCCCAGGGCCACTCCAGGGCCTGCAGTGGGCTCTGGGGCCACTCTGCTGAGGAGCAAACCCTGAGTGCTGCTGGTCTGCAGCTGCCAGCATGTGGGATCCACAACCACGTGGAAGCCGAGTTCTGGGTTACAGTTGGTGCACAGATGCCAGTGCAGGTCCCTGGTATTGCTTGGCCCGGACTTCAGAGCAATGGACCCACCCATGAACAAAGCTCTGACCCCAGTGCCAGGATCTGAGTGGCTCTGAGAAAGTGCAGATCATGGAGCAGTGCCCTGAGGCCAGCTCAGAGCAGGTTCTGCCCCTGCTTACTGCAACACCTCACAGGAGCACACCTCCCAGCACCAAATGTGGGACAGGGACCCACAAGTCTCAGTACAGAGACAAGACCCCCTCAGGAGGTACAGCCAGGACAGTGTGCAGAGGTCTCACCTCTCAGCAACCAAAGCAACAGCAAATTCTGTGTGGGGAGGGGAAGACAGGCTCAGTGCTGCTGAGGAGAAGGCAAAGAGGTACCAGTTTGGAAGCCATCGTGTGTTGGATGGAGTTTGAGATGCTGGACAAATCAGGGGCATGACCTAAACATCAAAGAAGGGTGGGGGGAAGGACTGAGAGAGCCTTTAAAGTAAAGTCAGTGGGTTCTAAGATATCAGGGAAGGAGAAGGAGGTGCCTCAGTCAAAGCAGCTGTGTGGAGGAAGCCCTTTACTGAGCAGGGATGGAGAGGAGCAGCCCAGGGATGGAGATGGGCGGAGCCAAGCTGCAAATACTCAGATCAGGAGAAAGCATTTGTGAGAATGGTATTTGTGGTCGTGGGAAAGGAATGGCACCTTCAGGTGGACAGAAGACTACCCCTCCAAGAGCTCTGTGCCTGTGGTGGCAGACAGGGTTGTGCCAGATATTCAGATGCAGTTTGGGAGCTCCTTTCTGAGTCTGAGGCTTTTGGGACCCGTGTCAGTCGTTTCTTCCCAAGTCATTTCCCCACAGCTGGTGTGTGCCACTCATCCTCACCAGAGACTGATCCACAAAGTGCAAAGGGGACCTGGCAAATTGGTGCCTGTGCTTTCCCAGATGAGCTGCCTGCAACCTCAGGCCTCAGTCCAGCTCTCCTCCTGGATGAATGAGATTTCAGGTCCTGGCTCAGTGGTTGCCTCAGCCTGCTCCGAGACATTTTGAAGACAGAGAGGGCTGCACACAGCAAATTTCAGCCAGGTACAGCTCCTGCCACCTCTAGGCCTTCACACTCCACCAGCTGGAGCAGCCCCACTGTGACCCCAGCTCGTCAGCTGTAACTCAGTCAAAGCTGCTGAAATGCCCATTTGCTGAACCAAGTAGGAGCTCTGATTTGCAAAGCCTGTGGATTGCTCTAGCTCAAGACCCAACTGCTTCTCCTTTCAGTTCTCAAATTCCCTGGTTCGGGCCCAGGTGCGCTGGCCAAGATTGTGTCCATCATCTCCTTTAGAAGAGCACACAGACAAACAAAGGAGATGCTCTCCTTCCACCCCCGCTCCGGGAAAGTGCCTTCAGCAGCTAAACCCCAAGCCCGGCTATCGGAGACATAATGACATGGTGAGAGCTGGCGAGGCGAGAGCTCCCCTGGTGATCATAACAACACCGGTGCTTGAGCAGAGCCCTAGCTTCGAGGCATCTGGAATTGCTCTTGGAAGATCCATTGTCAAATGAGCTTTTGCCTTTGTTTAGAAATGTCAGCCTGAAGACCCCTGCCAGAGCGGTGGTACAGCCTGCTCGGGTTCACTCGGGCTCCCACAAGGCTTCAGCAGCTCTCTTTGCCCCTCCTTGTCTCCAGGCTTCATTAGGAAATAATTTATCTTTATTGGCACTCTCCTTCCCCTGCTGCTTTGGCATTATGATTATTTTCTGCCTTCATTCCAGAGCAATGAGCTGCAGAGGGAAGACCACAGCCCCATTCATTGTGGGTGGGGAATCATCTACGGCAGGGAGCTCTGCGAGGAAGACCCCAGCGATGAATCTGCCCCGGATGGTACTGCCTGAGGGAGCACTCTGTAGAAGCAGGAGAGGAGGGTATCCCTTGGCTCCACTTACAGCCTGACAATAGGGATTCCTGGTGATACTGAAAGTAGGACACTACTCCCCGGGGATGTCATATGGTCAGCCTGTCCCAAACTGAACTGCCAGCCCTCTCCAGTCTCATGCTATGCCTACTGCAGCAGCCCAGCAATGTCCCTGGGTAGAAGAGCACACAAAGAAGATGCTTAAGGACAGCCACAGCTAGGCGACTACCAGGCTCCTGACTCCCTCGGACTCCAGCTGAAGACCAGTGGGTCTGTGGGGTGGGTCCTCTACACCTCCTCCAGCAGAGCCTCCCCTGGTGTTCTCCACAACTGGCATTTGACCATTTGCCAGGACAGAGAGAGAGTCAAAGCCCAGCCTCAACCTCCTGGGGCCAGATCAGCAGAGAACAGCATGGCTCTGGCACTCAGAGCAGAGCCTCTCCTCCTGTACCTCCAGAGCTGCCTGCAGTCCTGCCTGGGGGACGTCTCTAGGTTCCCCCCAACCCTCTTTTATTCAAATTGATCTTCCAGCCAATCATTTCTTGCATCTTAGGGAAGTTTCCTCTTTGTGCAAGCCGGGCTTGCCCCAGCCTGTTCCTAATGAAAAATAGAACATGCAGTTCAGAAAGGAGGAATCAGAATCCTTCCCCTCCCTCCAACAAACACCCAGGGAAAACCAAACCCACCTCCTCTGCCTGGTGGCACCAGAAGACTTGCTCGTAGGTTTCAGAAACAAGAGGGAAGGTGACCACTCTAAAAGCCAAGGAGCTGAGAAGCAGTTAACTGCTCACCTCCTTCCAGCATCCCCTTCCCTTACTTTCCAAGAGGTCCCCTGCTCCAGGCAGGCCTGTGGGGCCCGAGGAGAACTGATCACAGGAAGAAGAGCCTCACTCACACTTTCTAGTTAGGTATTCAAGGCTTACTGAACACCCAGGGAGGAAAGCCAGGCACAGAGCAGCAGAGGAGTGAGTCACAGAGGGCAATCATGTGCTGCTTGTCTCCCACCTTAACCCTCTGTGTTGTCTGAAGGCTGAAGCTGCAGACAAAGAGCCCAACACAGAGTTGTGCCCAGCTCTGCTGCACACTGAGTGCCAAGGATGCACATCACCTCCACACTTTGGCTGGGCTTTCTTTGCTTGGCTCCAGCAGACAACTTTGTTAGGTCTTTGAATCAAACTTCTGAAGCAATGATGCTGGGTACCTGGGCAGGTGCCATGAAGCTTTCTGCCCTCTGTGTGTCCTCTGTGAAAGTCCCTCTGAAAACCCCACTCTGAACTGGAGAGCAGAGGATGATCTGGAGCCCGGGATTATCTCTGAGTGGATCCAGGTGCATGAACTCCATTATTCTTGGAATTAATCATCATCAGGTAAGGCTTCCTTTCTCAGCTCTACAAGTTAGGATGCTTATCCTCCCCTGCAGTCATCCCTAACACACTGGAAGTAATTGATGTGCACCCACATCCCAGTGCCCAGTGTGGGGTCCCTCTACTAAACTCATCTCCCTCAACAGAGATGAGCAAAGCCAGGGGGGCTCCCTCCATCCTCATCTCACATGCACAGAACAAGTTTTGGTGGTGGCTGCCTGCAGTGAAGACCAGAAGGCAGATCCAGTGCCCATGAGCACTGTGCCCTCGAGGAGTTTCCAAGGATGGAGCCCTAGGAGCCAGTGGAGAGGGGAGCCTGAAAGCTGGGGGTGCCAGAGCAGCTGTGCACAGACCCACCACAGCTGCAAGGGAAGACTCCTGCACTGCTGCCTGCAGAACACTCCTGCACTGCTGCCGGCTCCTCAAGGGGCAAGTGGTCAACAAAGGGTCAGCATCTCAGTACTGTCCCAGCTCTACCATGTTTGAGCCCAGCCTCTGCAGCCAGGCCCTAGCCCCTGCGGCCAGGAAACTTCTCCACTTCATGGCAGGTCTTAATGACAGCTGGAAGCAGAAGCAGGGATGGAGCAGGGGACACTTGGGGCTCACACCTTTGCTTCTGAGGGTGCCTAGGACACAGGGGGTGGCAGGTGCTCAGCTTTCTGCAGAGTGTTTATGCTGGGGCTGCTGTTGCCAGCAGGAAGCACTTGCAGTATGCACATGTCTTTGGCTGGCACTGGCAGGCTGGGAGCCAACCTGTACTGGTAAATGGCAATCCTGACTTGACAGCAGTGTCCTGAGCAGGGAGGATCAGCCTTCTGCAAGTGTTTATATGCCTGCCACAGGGAGTGCACCACTGTGGGTGGGATGCCAGCCTGCCTCACCTTCACAGAGGGCACAGGGTGCCAGGAGGAAAGGACAACCCCTGCAGAAAAACTCTGCAAGAGGTGCTCCTCACCATCACCATCATCCCTCCTCAGAGCTTTGCTGGATGTTTCCCTGGGACTCTGTAGCTCTGAGGAAAATACCAACACCCCTGAAAGACCCCAGCACCAGCAGCCCTAGGGTCCCACAAGCTTCAGCAGGGGATGAGGACAACCCTGCAGGGCATCTCTTGTCCAGAAACCATTGGTAAACTGAGGCCAAGAAGCTGACCTGGGCCACAGATACACTGAGGGCAGCAGAGCAAAGAGGCAGGCATAGTCCTGCCCTAGCTCTGCTGCCTGCACACCCAGACAGCCCTTCCTCAGCAGATGGCATCCTGCCTGTGTTTCCAGCCCAGACCTTCCCCTGACCACCTCTCTGCCTCATCCCAAAGCACTCTTTAGTCCTACAGTGACTGCAAAGGAGGTCCAAGCATATTGGATGTGACTCTGAAAGCAAAGCCAACAGGCCTGAGATGCAATCAGAGCAACTGGCAATAACCTATCTGAGCACCTCCTCATTTCCTAATTGCATTTTGTAGTGGCTTCTAACTTACAAAAGCTGATAAACCGTCAAGGCCACCACAAGGAGAGGTGAGCTGCTTTTCACCCCCTCAGACACAGCAGATGTGAGCAAAGCACTGAGGTTTGCCAAGGGGTGAGCAGCTGCAAGCTGCCTTTGCTGCTGGCTGGGTCAGGAGGTGTGAGTGCAGACACAGCCACTCTTACAGAATCTTTTCAGGAAGCAGCGTATGGAAATATTTGGCCTTGAAAAAAATCACAGACTTATGGAACTGCTGTGCTTGGAAGAGGCCTTTGAGATCATCAAGCCCAAGCACTCTCCAAGAGCTCACAGTCCCACCACTGCTGCAAAGCTAAGCTGTCAACATGGCTCCATTCACACCAAGCCCCAGTGAGGAATCCTCAGCTGAGCTGCTGCTCCTGTTTCTCCTGCTGTGTCTTGCCCTGCCTGGATGAGGCAGTCCCTAGGATGACACTCACTGACTGGCCAGGCTGGAGAAAAATCACATGAAATTCAGCAAGGACAAGGGTGGAGTCCTGCCAAGGGCATCCTGGGGTGCATCAAGAAGTGTGGTCAGCAGGTCAAGGGAGGTTCTCTTCCCCCTCCAATCTGCCCTGGTGAGGCCACATCTGGAGTATTGTGTCCAGTTCTGGGTTCCCCAGTTCAAGATGGGCAGGGACTGGCTGGAGAGGGCACAGCAAAGGGCTACAGAGATGCTGAAGGGCCTGGAACATCTCTGATGAGGAGAGACTGAGGGGCTTGGGGCTGTTTGGCCTGGAGAGAAGCAGCCTGGGGGAGATATGATCAGTGCTGATCAATGCTCAAAGGGTGGGTGGCAGCAGGATGGGGCCAGGCTTTGTTCAGTGGTGCCCAGTGCCAGCCCAAGGGGCAGTGGGCACAGACTGGACCATCAGAAGCTCATCTGAAGATGAGGAGGAACTTCTGTAATTGAAGGGTGCTGGAGCCCTGGAGCAGGCTGCCCACAGAGGTGGTGGAGTCTCCATCTCTGGAGAGATTCCAACCCCCCCTGGATGTGTTCCTGTGTGACCCTCTCTAGGTACCCCTGCCTTGGCAGGGGGTTGGCCTAGATGACCTCCAGAGGCCCCTTCCAACCCCTGCCTTGCTGTGTGATTCTGTATGGAGAGTTTGGAGCAGTCATGATGCAGCTTGCCCTGGGTGCAGCATCTCAAGGTCTTGCATGAGAGAAGGCCCCAGCACGTGACTGTGAGGCCTGCTCTGATCTCCTTGATGTTGCCTTGGATGGCTTTTAGTCTAATTCAGGAGGACAGAGAGATTTCTCCCACAGCTATGCAGGCCTGCTGTTGGCTCAGGGGTGACTGCCCAGCCTGGGTAGCTTCTGCATTCAAAGCCCTCATCACAAATTGGGGTTCACCCCAGGTACTGAGCTGCCTACAACCAGTCTACAGCTAGCAGGGAAAGAGTTCTCTGCCCAGGTCACTGGACACCTGTCCCAGGTACCCACTGCCACAGCTAGCCAAGGAGAGCCCCACCCACAAGCCCACCACTTTTCCTGTGCCCACCTTGCACCTCTCCCTCTGCTGCTCCCCGAGGCAACTGGGAACCTTGCTCACTCCCCCAGGCACAGCAGATGAGCTGTGCATGGTCCTGGGGCCCCAAGAAAGCACCTCAGCAGTGACTTGGAGAGCACAGCACCACCTCCAGCCAGGCAGCCCCCCAGTCCCAGCCCCCAGGCTCGATGGGCACAGCATACTTACTTCCCATTGCCATACTTGATCCGGATGTCCTTGCTCTTCTTCAGCTCCTTGCCATCTTTGAACCACTTGTAGGAGGGCTGAGGGTTCCCAGCAGTCACCTCACACTTCAGGGAGATCTTTTCCCCCACGTGAACATTTGGGCTTTTCAGTTTCTTCAGTTTGGGAGGGACAGCTGCAGAAAGAGAAAGCAGACAGTGTGCCACCTGCCACTCCCAGAGACTGCACACAGCCCACCGGAGCCCCCGAGCCCCCTGCCCCTGGGAAGGGCACTCATGGCCCTGCTGCTGGGGATGGCTGGAGCTCAGACCCCCAGGTCCTACCAGCACACAGGCAGGGAAGGAGCACAGAGACATCCACCCGGGGAAAAGGGAGCCTCTGTGCGCGGCTTGCTGTGTGCTTTGCTCTCTGTGCCCAGCCCCAGCTGCTCCCTGCTGCCCTTACCCGTGGGCAAGTCCTGCCCATCTGCTCTCCAGGCCTGGCCCACCAGCCGGAGCCAGGGCTGAGGGAGCTCACACTCTTTGCAGACTGGTTCTCCCTGCACCCTGCCGTTGCTGTGGTGATCACCAGCACCTCCAGGACCTCTGCCAATCCTTCAGCCCCACCAACCACAGCAGCAGCATTTCACTGCAGAAGCACCAGCAGCAGCAGTCCCCCAGCACCCTGTGTGCCACAGGTGTTCTGTGCCTCCTGCTAAGATCACAGGATCACAGAGTTGTTTTGGTTGGAAAAGACATCCAAGATCCTTGAGTCCAGCACCACCATTGCCACATCCTGAAGTGCCAGCACAGGAGTGGCAGCAGCAGAACTGCCAAGGAGAGAGGCTGCAGGGAAACCCTGCAGGTCTGAAGGCTGGGGAGGGGAGGGACAGCTACCTGCCAGGCTGCAGTTAGAAAAGTGACATCATAAAGACATTAAAAATGATCTGAGGACCTACAAGGTCAGGCTGGCCAGCAGCCTTCCCAACCTGAAGCCTGGCTGTGTGTGTCAGCTGTGTTTCAAGGAGGTGATTCCAGCATGCACCTGGAGCATCAGGCACAGGGGGAGATGTTTCCTATCAGTCTCTGCCAGGTTTATGTTCCACCTGGCCAGGAAGGATTCACAGCCTTGCCACCTCTCTTTCAGCTGCACTCTTCACTCTCCTAGCTCCCTTTCTCACCATCCACCTTAAGAAAACAGGCAAGTGTCTCTCTGCCTTCACAGTGTTGCTCCGCTCGCTTGCACCTGCCTGAGATGCGCTGCAGATAAAGCGTTTCCTCCCTCTAACCTGCACAAACCATCCTCTAACTGCTGACTGCATTCTGATCTTGTGATATGGAAGAGACACCAGAGGAGGAGGATCTGGCTGGGTTTCACCAGAGTAATCCTTTTAGAGACCTTTGGATGCCTCCACTTATTCTTCATGCCAAGCTAATATGTCCTAGGTTGGTTGTATTTAGAGATTGCTTTCACTGCAAGTGATCCCAGCAGCCAGCAGGCAAGAGCTGCCATGGCAGGGAGCTCTCAGGGCTCTCAGGTTGCTGTGTTTGATGTGTGAGTGCAGCAGGAGCTAAACTGCCTCAGCTGAAAAGTACACAGATGAACAGAATTAGGTGGCAGGAATGGGTTCAGGGTGGCGTGAACTGGCTGGGCCAAGCTCACAGTGCAAACCCAGAGGCATCTGTGCTGCCTCCCAGGGGGCAGGGGTTGTGTGGGTAATGCAACATCTCTGGCCTCAAGCACAGCAGACCCTCTGTGGCCTGAGTGGCCCAGCTCCACTGGCACCAAGGCACAGCAGCAAGCTCAGGAACCAGGGGTGCAGAGGCAGCAAGTTTAACACCCCAAGGACAAAAGAAGAGACCCAGCAGTTGTTCTTGCTGCCTGTTCTTGTTGCACACCCAAGCCCCCTGCAAACCTGTGCCGCTGGCACAGGATGGGGCAGGCTGCTCCTGTGCTCCTGGGGCAGGGACAGCACCTGCAGGACACAGCCTGGCCAGCTGCAGGCACTTCAGGCTTTCAACTTGCACTGCTTCCCAGGGCAACAAAAGTCGCCATCACTGGAGGTGTTCAGGAGGAGACTTGACAGGGTGCTTGGTTGCATGGGTTAGTTGGTTGGGTGGTGTTGGATGAGAGGTTGGACACGATGATCTTGAAGGTCTCTTCTAACCTGGTCTGGTCTATTCTATTCTATTCTATTCTATTCTATTCTATTCTATTCTATTCTATTCTATTCTATTCTATTCTATTCTATTCTATTCTATTCTATAACTAGGCTCAGCTCTCCCCACATTTCAGGAGTTCTGTCCTGGGCATTGTGAAGCCAATATCCCTGATCCCTGCCTGGAAATGGATCCCCCAGAAGAGCAGGAATGAAGTGACTGGAGAAGGGATCTTGTCTCCTCCCAGCACACCAGGCACAGGGAGCCAGGGAGGTCATTTTGGGGAAGAGAGGAACAGATCCTGTCAAATATTTGTTCTGTCTGCATGCAGGCCTGTGTCAGCTGGCTCCTGGGGGACACTGAGGTCAGCCTGCACCCTGCCAGCAGCACACAGCTGCCTTACTGGCAAGGTCCTGACCTTGGCATTGCTGCATCTGCTTCATATCATTTCCAGGCATGCTGCCTGTGGAATTACAAAGCAGGCAGCACAGCTTGGGAGAAAGTTGTGTCAGGCCTGCAACCCTCCCCAGGCAGTGCTGGCAAGAGCAGAGCCAAGCCCAGAGACCTGAAGACCATTGAAGGAGAGGGTGAGAACAAGCAAGAAACCTTCCAAGACCTAGGATCCCTGTTTCCTCCTCACTGACATGAATCCCATCTCATTCATCTCTGTGCACCTCTTGCACCATGTGCCATCAGTGATGCCTGACACAACTCTGCTGCACAAGCAGATCCAAACAGGCACCAAGTGCAACAGAGGTGGAGCTGGCACCCACACAGGCCAGGGGCAATGCCTGCACAGCACCCCTGCAGCAGGCAGCTCTGCCCAGAAAAGGATTCTTCAGCTTGGAGAAGAGAAGGCTCCAGGGAGACCTCAGAGCAGCCTGCCAGTCCCTGAAGGGGCTACAGGAAGGTTGCAGAGGGACTGTTCCCAAAGGCCTGCAGGAACAGCACCAGGGGCAATGGCTTCGAACCAGAGCAGAGCAGATTGAGATTGGATGTGAGGAACAAGTTCTGCACCAGGAGGCTGCTGGAATACTGCAACAGGTTGCCCAGGGAGGTGGTTGGGACCCTGTCCCTGGAGCTATTCCAGGTGAGGCTGGACAGGGCTCTGGGCAACCTGCTCTAGTGGAGGATGTTCCTGCTGAGTGCAGGGAGGTGAACTGGGTGAGCTTTGGAGGTCCCTTCCAGCCCAGGCCATTCTAGGATTCTCTGTCTTCTGCCCAGCCTGCCTGTGCTCTGCAGGGAATGTGCCATCAGCTCCCAAGCCATGCCCCATGCACTGCAGCTCCCTGGCTGAATCAGACAGGCCAGGGGAAGGGGAATCCACTCCAGAACTATTTTGGACTGTGGCTATTAAAAGAAATGGAACTGTGCTCCCTGACACCCAGCACATCTGTTCTCCTTCCTGCTGCACAAGGGAAGAGTAGGCAGAGCCCCAAGGCTGGGGACACAGCATCCAGAGCTGTGCAGAAGCAGCTCCAGCCAAAGGCAAGCCCAGCCTGGTCTCCCTGAAGGGCTGCTCTGGGCTGGAAAGTTTCTCTCCATAATTCTGTCATCTTTTAGACAAACACAGAGGCATTACCTGCTGATTGCTCTGCTTAATGCCAGCCAAAGACCTTCCACTGCTTTTGATCCCTATTGTTTAAACTGCAGCCTTTTTCCTAGCCTGAATTTCCCCAACTTTGGCTTCCAGCCAAGAGATCTCTCTCCCTCTCTGGTAAATTTGAATCCCATCTAGCAACCAGAAACCTCTTCCTTTTTAGGTACTTGTAAACCATGATTGAATCACCTTTCAACCCTCCCCAGCAGTAAAGTGGAGTGGCTGGAGAGACCACAGCAGTACACCGAGTGCTGATACTGGAATATGTCAAAGCTTCACCCTTTGGTTCATTGTCAGCTTTGACATCAAACCCATTTGGCTTTCTCTGCCCTGTCCAAGTCACAGAGCTGCAGCTCAGGAAGTCATGATCTTGGTTCCAGCAGACAAGAGGGGTTTAAAAGAGGCCTTTCTGCAGCACTCTGAACGTGTGAGGGCCTTTCAATCTCTTCCCTGTTTGATGCTTTTTTCAAACATGTTGGGAAAACAACATCAGGAGCTGCATGCAGCTGAAGATAACATTCAGCCCCCAGCAAGGAGCTTCAGCTGGACACCCAGCAGGGGCCAGGTCCCACATCCAGCCTGCTCCACACAGGTCGCTGCTGCTCAGATGTGGTCAGCTTCTGGCAGAGCCAAAACACTGAATCAGGGCAGCTCAAGTCACTCCATCCTCTTGGCACAGGCTGAAGGGAAGGTCCTGCTTCAACTCCCCCCTCAACTGATCTTTGAGGTCTCTTCCAACCTTTGTGATACTGTGAACACTATGGCTCTGGTCTGGCAGCTCCCAGCTCCAGCACTCTCAGTTCAGCAGCAGATGCTGCTCAGCACCACTGCCACTGGGCTCCCGCAGTGGGGAGAAGATTGTTGGCTGTGCTGGGCAGACTGAGGTTACAGGCAGCTCCAGGCAATCATTTAAGTCATCTCATGCACGGTCCTGTCAACCACTCTTCTACACAGACAGCCTCCTCTCTGTGGAGGTGAGGAGCCAACAGCCTCACAAAGCCTGAGGTTTTGGACAGAAGAGGCAGCTGCAGATGGACCATGGACTATGGACCATGCACATGGACAGGGACCTGATGGAGAGGGTCCAGAGGAGGCCACAAAAATGGTCAGGGGGTTGGAGCAGCTCTACTATGGGGACAGGCTGAGGGAACTGGGGGTATTCAGCCTGGAGAAGAGAAGGTTCCAGGGAGACCTCAGAGCAGCCTGCCAGTACCTGAAGGGGCTACAAGAAGGCTAAAGAGGGTCTGTTCCCAAAGGCCTGCAGGGACAGCACCAGGGGCAATGGCTTCAAACCAGAGCAGATTGAGATTGGATGTGAGGAACAAGTTCTGCACCAGGAGGCTGCTGGAACACTGCAACAGGTTGCCCAGGGAGGTGGTTGGGGCCCCATGCCTGGAGATATTCCAGGTGAGGCTGGACAGGGCTCTGGGCAACCTGCTCTAGTGAAGGATGTCCCTGATGAGTGCAGGGGACTTGGACTGGATGAGCTTTGGAGGTCCCTTCCCACCCAGACAATTCTGTGACTGTATTTCTGTGCACCCTGGCCACAAGCAGTGCCTCAAGAGTTGTCTTGCTCACTGCAGGAGACCCTCCAGAGAGGACAACCCAGAGACACATCTGGGATCTCTGGGCAACAGACACCAGGAACAGACATGACTTCCCTTCCTGGCCTTCACCAGAGGACACAATGCCAACCACTGGAGGCTACCCCACCACCACCTGGCACACAGGGGATAGCAAAATGTTGTAGGTGTATCTGGAGAGCTGGGAGGACAGCATCCTTCAGTGTCTGAGTAGCTGAGGAAGAAAGCAGCTTAGCTTGAATTCCCATGGCCATGGGAAAGGAAGAATGAAAAATGTATGAGAGAGAGGACTTGCAGACCTGGAGGTGATACTTTCAGATGCCCACATTAGAGAGTTGGCTTTCAGCACAGACCCCTCTAGCCCACTGTAATCCTCAGGGCAGGACACCCCTCCTCTGCCAGCAAGGGAGAGATCCACACAGGTGGATGCACACCCCTCTTGGAGATGGACCCCAGACTGTGCTCCTCAGGCTGCCCAAGCCCCTGGGCCCAAGCTGCCCTCCCACCCAGCACTGTCCTTCCACCCAGCCCTGACCTTCCACCCAGCACTGCCCTTCCACCCAGCACTGTCCTCCCACCCAGGACTGTCCTCCCACCCAGCCCTGACCTTCCACCCAGCACTGTCCTCCCACCCAGCCCTGACCTTCCACCCAGTACTGCCCCTCCAGCTACTGCACTGGGGTGGAGAAGCCGCAGGTCCAGCAGCATCTCCAGTCTGGGAGTCTGCACTCCCAGTGGTCAACAGGGAAATCTAGGCACCGAAAAGATGCTGCAGGTAAAGTCCTTGAGGCTTCCAGGCTCAGGATCTGGAGGCCTGCCCAAGCCACATGCCAGAGGCTGCTGTTCCCTAAGCTCTTTCTGCAGCTGGCTGTTGCAGTGTCACCTGCAGGCCAGCCCTTCCCTTGTACACAGGGCCCCTCCGACGGCAGTGTCAATGTTCTCCAGACTGGAAATTCCAGAATTCATCTTCCCATGGGAGTTTTGCATCCCCAGTTTGCTGCAAATCCAAACATAAACTTTTGCAGACTCCTCACAAAGCAGAATTTCCTCCATTTCTGCCATCTCTCCTGCAGGGAGAGGACACCTCCCTGCCACGTGGCATCCTCACGCAGGTCCTCAGCATGCTCTGCACTGGACTACTGAACCTCACTGCTTGGCTACTGCAGCCCTTCTGCTTCTGGGCTGTTTGCTGCCTCTCCTCCTGTAGTCAGAGGTACTGCTCCCTTGACCAGTGTTTGCCTCGGCCTTTATTTGACAGGGAGCCAAGACTGAATGGCAGCAGCAGCAGCCAGGAGGAATGGAAGCATGAGGCTTCCCTCGAGAAGTGCCTGGCTTAGCACATTCTGAGTGTTTGCCTTCCCTTTTCTCTGGGCTCTGACAGAGGACACAGAGCCAAGGTGGCAATGCAACACAGTACCTGCAGCCTGATTCATGCCTCAGGCACCCTGGACTTCCAGCTTCTGCAAAAAGGAGGAGCAGACTTCCTCCTAGCCCTCCTCATGGCTGTCCTTGCACACTGCAGCAGCTCTTTGCACCCTAGCAGGGGTTGATGGCAGGTGAACAGCCTTCAAAGTTAGCTTGCCAAGGGGCAGCATTCTGCTGTGGCTACAAAGAGGCCTTTAATTAACAGACAACTACAAGAGGAGAAACTTCTTTGCTGTGAGGGTGCTGGAGCCCTGGAGAAGGCTGCCCAGAGAGGTTGTGGAGTCTCCTACTCTGAAGACCTTCAACACCTGTCTGGATGTGTCCCTGTGTGGCCTGCCCTGAGTGACCTTGTTCTGGCAGTGGGGGTTGTACCTTCAGATGATCTCTGAAGGTCCCTTCCAGCCCCTACCATTCTATGATTCTCTTCTCTATTTCTCTTACTGCATCTGTGATGGTAGGGACTCCACTGTGGCAGCCAGCACCAGATGGAGTGTGGTGAGTAGGTCAGAGAGAGGTTCTCCTCCTGCTCTACTCTGCTCTGCTGAGGCCACATCTGGAATATTGTGTCCAGTTCTGGGCCCCTCAGCTCAAGAAGGACCTCAGGGAACTGCTTGAGAGAGTCCATCCCAGAGCCCCAAAGCTGCTGCAGGCAGTGGAACATCTCCCTGTGAGGCCAGGCTGAGGGAGCTGGGGCTTGGAGCTTGGAGCAGAGGAGCCTGAGGGCTGCCCTCATTGCTGGGGATCAAGATGTGCAGGGCTGGAGCCAGGCTCTGCTCAGGGATGGCCAAGGACAGCACAAGGGGCACTGGGGGCAAGCTGGAGCAGAGGAGGTGCCATGGGAACAGGAGGGAAAACTTTGCTCCTGTGAGGGTGGCAGAGCCTGGAGCAGGCTGCCCAGAGAGATGCAAAACTCCGGAGACATTCCAAAGCCACCTGGATGTGTTCCTGTGTGCCCTGCCCTGGGTGTTCCTACTCTGGTAGGGGGCTGAGCTGGATGATCCCTGGAGGTCCCTTCCACCCCCTACGGTTCTGTGACTCTATAGATGATGTGGATCACTCTGGCTGTTCACTCCTCACCTCTCCAGCCTGTGACAGCTGCACAGACAAAGGCCTGGGCAGCTCTCTGGGGCCACAGGAGATGTACTCTGTGCCTACCAGACACTGATGCTGTGCCCTCCCTGCAGAGTCAGCCAGCAGGAGTCAGAAGCATATCCCTGTGCTCTTGGGAGAGGTCCCATTTTGACAGCTGGAGACACTAGGCAGGACAGGGCAGGAGCTGTTCCTCCAGATCCTAGAGGGTCTGCTGAGGACATCCACCCAGCTGACTCAGAAAGAACAGACAGTGAGGTGGAGAGGATCCAGATGACTGGCAGAGTAAAGAGGCTGAAAAGGCTGAGAACAGCAGATCTGGGGTTGGAGTGAAACTTGGAACTTTTGATGGAGCCAGAATGCCTGCACTGTTCCTCCCTACATGTCCTGCAGTATCCTGCCACACCAGCTGCATTCCCTTACCCAGGCTCCTGTAGCTCTCTGTCTCAGGGAGAAGTGACCACAGGGCCAAGCCACTGCCCCATATACATTAAAACTGTGAGAGACAACAAGGAGTGTTGGCATGGCTGGGACCAGCAGCCTGAGAGAACTGACTGGCAAGTCCAAAGCAGGTTTGCTGACTGGGGTTTGCCCTCTGCAGAATCCCTCCAGCAGCTCAAGCCAGAGGAAAAGATGCCACAAGGCTACCAAGCCCACCCTCCTCTTCCAAACACATAAAAGAGTGCTTGATAAATTCCTCCTCCTCTGCCTCTGCCTTTCCCACGCTTTTCATCGTGTTATTCTTCTTCCAAGTGAAAGTTTTGGAGCTCGTAATGAGTGGGCCCAGAGCCCTGGGCTGCAATCTCAGCTCCACTCAAGTCAGTGAGTGCTTGGCCACGGGGCACAGATGGCTGCCCTGGACCCAGGACCAGCAGGAGGTGCCCATGCAGGTGGCTCCTCCAAGACTCACCTGCGCAGCACAGCACCTCAAGAGCTTCAGCTGCAAGCATGCAGCACTGAGGGGCAGGGCTGCAGCGCTGGGGTTTGCCAAACTGAGTACTCTATGAATGCGAGCGGGCTTGGAAACAATGGGACTGGAGTAGAATTGCTATTGTGCTTGTTTGTTTTGAATATTTTTTGGCCAGGAAGTTGTCCTGGAGGTATAGTTAAGCATAAGTGGCCTGGTGGAAAAATGTCATTCATTCTGTTCCTATTAAAGCCCCAAACAATAGCCACACAAAGACAGCAGCGACGATTCCTGCCCTTCATGCCGCTTAACAATGTGCCTGCGAGCCTACAGGCATTGGCTGGTTTGGGCCCAGTTGATGCTGGGATCATATTTTATAGACCCAAATGTATCTCTGAACAAAGATATGTCTGATGAACTGCTCCCTTTCCAGATGACCTTGGGAACAGCAATTCATAAAATACAGCTTTATCTCTATTTTCACAGCAGGCCCACCCAGAGGCCGAGGGCTGCCAGTCAGAACCCAGGCAATGACCAAATTACCCAGAGCCATCCAAAACTTTCCAATGCATTAATTCTTTGTTTCAGCCACTGAGCACTAAAGCATAAATTACTTGCCCTAGTCCCCTGCTAAAGACCTAGATGGCATCCATCATTTTTCAGTCACCGCAGGAAAGCATAACCCTCACCCCAGGAAGGGAAACAACAGAAGTTGGCCAAACCAGGCCTGGTGTCATGAGCAGTTTCTGCTGTCATCTGTACATGAAGCCATACATAGAGCCCTGCTGGGCATGGTGAGGCTGAAGGCCATGTTACAGGTTACAGAGAAGGATTTGCTGGTGTAAAGTGGCCATTAGGAGATGCCATCAGCTCTAGAAGGGATGAAAAACCTGTTTGGTGCTTTACAGCTCTGTCAGACACTGAAGTGGTTCCTCCAAACATGAGGGATGAAATCTCAGTGAAAGGGGACCTCAAACTCTGCCTGGGCTGTCCCAATGCCAAGAGGACAGAACCACAGAACCATGGAATCACCAAGGCTGGAAAATACCTCTCAGGTCATCGAGACAAACCACAGAACAGCTGCCATGAGCACTAAACTGTATCCTGAAGCACATCTGCAGCTTCTTGAACACCACCAGGTACTGGTGGGAGCACTGAAGGTAAACTTGCAAGCATAAAAGTGCTCCGCTGCCATGTTCCAGAAGGAGCCCAAACACCACCCACGAAGTGCTGCAGAGAGCATCTTTGCATGCTGATGCTGGACAGGGGCTGGAACTGGATGAGCCTTGAGGTCCTCAAAGATCATGGAGTCCAACCTGTCACCACAGACCCTGTGACTAAACCATGGCACCAAGTGCCACGTCCAATTCCCTCTGGAGCACCTCCAGGGACGGTGACTCCACCACCTCCCTGGGCAGCACATTCCAATGACTAACAGCTCTCTCTGGGAAGAACTTTCTCCTCACCTCCAGCCTAAACTTTCCCTGGCACAGCTTGAGACTGTGTCCTCTTGTTCTGGTGCTGGGTGCCTGGGAGAAGAGACCAACCCCTTCCTGGCTACAGCCTCCCTTCAGGTCCTTCCAACCCTGACAGTTCTCTGATTCTGTGGTGCTCCAGCCAGGCAAGGAGATGCTGCCTGTGGCTGTGGAGCCAGAGGTCACACAGGGGGAACTAGGAGGGTGCTGATGATTCCTACTAATAGAAGAGGCAGGAAGGGGCAGGATAAGAAGTAAAGAGAGATCTCTGCACACTGCGTGCAGGACACTACAGCTCTTGTCACAAACCTTCTGGCTGCTAAAGCTCAGATTTGTTCAAACAGCAGCCAGGAGTCCACCAGAGGCTGTTCAGGGTGAAGACACTCATCCGGCACAGGTTGCCTCTGAGCTGCTCACCCTAGCTGGCCAGAAGGAAATGATCTTTGCATGCGGATGCTGGCCACTGTCAGAGGGAAGGGAGAGCTTTGGCTGAGCAGTGCTGCTCAGTTTCTAGGCTTGGAATGGCTTCCATCCCATGACACTCTTCTCAACAGGGAACTGAGCTCTTTTGTAGTCTCTGCTCCATCTCTGCTGCTACTGGACCCTACTGGGGCAGTTCTGTGAAGCAGTTCTAAACCACTTCATGCTTCTTTGGGAGAAAAGCCATGGAACTTGAGGCAAGGGGATTGAAAAGATAAGGTGTTTCCAGGAGACCTGCTCAGGCAGGCATTGCTCTGACAGGCACAGCTCTGCTGATAGCTCTCCTGCTAGAAGTGCACCGCACACAATCATAAAGCTTACAGAGGAGCTCCAAGATCATGGAGTCCAACCTAAGTAAACCATTGTCCCAAAGTGCCATGGCCAGCTGCTGCAGTGCCATGTTCCAGAAGGAGCCCAAACACCACCCACCAAGTGCTGCAGAGAAATCAACCAGGGCCAGAACAAGCAGAGAAATGAGAGCAAGGCTCTGAGCAAAGGCTGCCAAGTCAGCCTTGCCCTCTCTGCCCAGCCCTGCCCCATGCCCATCAAGCTCAGGTGCAGAAGCAAAGGGCCAGGGCTGCACTCCTGGCTTGAGACAGCACTGCTCTTCTGGACATCTCCTTGCTCCTCCTCAGGGCTTTGCATTTAAAGAGCAGGAGGACTCCAGAGGAGTTAAGTTACTGAGATGTGAGGTTTGAGGCCAGCAAAACCATAAAGCCAGAGCTGCATCTGCAGCAGCTCACCATGGAGGTTCAGCACTGCCTCCTGCCCTGCCCCAGCCCTGTGCAGGCTTTGTAGAGCTGCTGAGCATCAGCAAGTAGGGGAAGATCAGCCAGGCCTGGGATCAGTCAGCAAGCTGTTAACTCAGGGCAGGCAGAGGGCAAGCAAAGGCTGGATGCAGCAGCCCAGCTTGCAACATCCTTTTGATACTTTGGCCTCCCAGGAAGTCCTGGTCCAGAGAATGTCCTCTTGTGTCACACAGGACCTGTGGAAACCCTGCACAGAGCAAGCACAGACTCAGAGAATCACAGAGTGGTTTGGGTTGGAAAAGGCCTCTGAGATCATCAGTTCCAACCAGCAACCCAACCCCACCATGGACACCAAACCATGGCCCCAGGTGCCATGGCCACAGGCTTCCTGAACACCTCCAGGCATGGGGACTCCACCACCTCCCTGGGCAGCCTGTGCCAGTCCCTGACCACTCTGGCAGCAAAGACATTTTTCCTCCTCTCCAACCTGAGCCTCCCCTGGCACAGTCTCAGGACATTTCCTCTCCTTCTGTCACCTGAGAGTGGGGAGCAGAGCCCAACCCCCAGCTCACTGCAGCCTCCTCTCAGGGAGCTGCAGAGAGCAATGAGGTCTCCCTCAGCCTCCTCTTCTCCAGCCTGAACACCCCCAGCTCCCTCAGCTGCTCCTCCCCAGCCCTCTTCTCCAGACCCTTCCCCAGCTCTGTTGCCATTCTCTGGACCTGCTGCAGCCTCTTAATGTCCTTCTTGGAGTGAGGGTCCCAAGACTGAGCCCAGGATTTGAGCTGCAGCCTCACCAGTTCCCAGCCAAGGGGCAGCATGTTCCTGGTGGCCCCAGCCCTGCTGATCCAGGAACTGTGTGAGCAGCATCCCAGGAAGAGCTTCATTGTCTGGGTGAATAAATTCAATTAGGAGTCTCCAGCTCCATGGGGGGTGGGTTTTTAACTTTCATCCTACAAAATCATATTTGCTGGCATTCTGTGACAAAAGCCAACCACTTGCAGCCTCAATTAAAATATTTCTTTTCCCTGTCTCTGCTTCCTTTGAAAGTTCACCATTGTCTCTACTAGGGTTCTGACAACCCCACCAGAGGGTATTTCCAAAACAGAAAGCACTGTTTTTATCAGGATCCCCCCACAAGAGACCTTGGGGCTTGCATTAAAGCCTTGTTTGTCCTCTGTGATGTTATATGAGAATGATTAAAAGGTTTGCTGTCAGCTGGAGAAGGGCTTTAAAGCGTTGGGACCAAGGGACCCTCAGACTGTGACTGCAGCTCTGGTTTCCATCCAAGCGCAGGAAAAGGAAAGAAAATAAAGATCAGCCCTGAAACAGCTCCTGCAGGGCAGCCAGAGAGGCCTCAGCGAGGCTGGGTGGAACAGCAGCCATCAGAGACTCACAGGAGGGGCTGGGCTGCAAGGGACCTCCAAAGCTCACCCAGCCCAACCACCCCCTGCACTCAGCAGGGACATCCTCCACCAGAGCAGGTTGCCCAGAGCCCTGTCCAGCCTCACCTGGAATAGCTCCAGGGATGGGGCCCCAGCACCAGCCTCCTGGGCAACCTATTGCAGTATTGCAGCAGCCTGGGGATGCTGCCCCACATCAAGTTGCCCTCGCCCTCTGGCACTGCTGCACTGGCAGCCTGGAGCAGGCTGCTTTCTTCTCTCTTCCCAGGCATCGACCTCTCCATTGATGCCATCAGGAGCCTTTGCGCAAGAGAAGAGGCAGAGAGGCGCTGGCTGTGCACGCTTTCCGCAGCACTCAGTGCCCGCATTGCTTGGTGCCCGCTGTGCCTGGTGCCCGCAGCGTTCGCTTCCTGCAGCACGCAGTGCCCACATTGCTTGGTGCCCGCTGTGCCTGGTGCCTGCAGCGCTCGCTTCCTGCAGCACCCGGTGCCCGCATTGCTTGGTGCCCGCAGCGCCTGGTGCCCGCAGCGTTCGCTTCCTGCAGCACGCGGTGCCCACATTGCTTGGTGCCTGCAGTGCCTGGTGCCCGCAGCACTCGCTTCCTGCAGCACCCGCTGTCCACATTGCTTGGTGCCCGCAGTGCTTGCTTCCTGCAGCACCCGGTGCCCGCATTGCTTGGTGCCCGCAGCGCCTGGTGCCCACAGCGCTCGCTTCCTGCAGCACTCGGTGCCCGCATTGCTTGGTACCCGCAGTGCCTGGTGCCCGCAGCGCTAGTTTCCTGCAGCACCCGGTGCCCGCATTGCTTGGTGCCCGCAGTGCCTGGTGCCCGCAGCGTTTGCTTCCTGCAGCACGCGGTGCCCACATTGCTTGGTGCCTGCAGTGCCTGGTGCCCGCAGCGCTCGCTTCCTGCAGCACCCGGTGCCCGCATTGCTTGGTGCTCGCAGTGCCTGGTGCCCGCAGCGTTCGCTTCCTGCAGCACCCGGTGCCCACATTGCTTGGTGCCCGCAGCACCTGGTGCCCGCAGCGTTCGCTTCCTGCAGCACCCAGTGCCCGCATTGCTTGGTGCCCGCAGCACCTGGTGCCCGCAGTACTCGCTTCCTGCAGCACTCGGTGCCCGCATTGCTTGGTGCCCGCAGTGCCTGGTGCCCGCAGCGTTTGCTTCCTGCAGCACCCGGTGCCCACATTGCTTGGTGCCCGCAGTGCCTGGTGCCTGCAGTGCTTAGTGCCCACAGCACATGGTGTCCACAGCAATTGCTGCCCACAGCACCCAGTGTCCACACTGCTTGGTGCCCACAGTGCTCAGTGCCCACTGTGCTCAATACCCACAGCACCCAGTGCCCACAGTGCTCGGTGCCCACAGTGCTCAGTGACCACAGCACCCAGTGCCCACAGTGCTCGATGCCCACAGTGCTCGGTGACCACAGTGCCTGATGCCCACAGCACCCAGTGCCCACAGTGCTCGGTGCCCACTGTGCTTGGTGCCCACAGTGCCTGATGCCCGTAGCATCCACTGCCTGCAGTGCTTGGTGCCCACAGTACCCAGTGCCCGCAGTGCCTGCTCACCAGCCAAGCCGAGAGAGCTCCCGAGCCCCATGGAGAAGGGGCCACCCTCCTGCCCAGGCTGCAGAGGAGCAGGGAGCTGCAGATTGTGTTTGGGAGCGTGGGCAGTGCCCAGTGGCGACACTATCAGAGCATGTCTGTGCCACGCTGTGCCTTAGTGTGGCTTCCCAGCATTGTTTGAGCAGCTCTGGACCCCCAGTGCAGCACAGCCATGGGTGGCTCCCGCTGCAGTATCCCCCGACCGGGCTGATTTACAGCTGCCAGCAGTCTCGGGCACGTCAGCTCCTCTGATTGATTTTGTTATCCTTATTTTCCCTCGGTTTATGTTGGAGGATTGCTCCTCACAGAGCCCTTCAGAGCTGCTCTCTGGAAAGACAGCCTGGCTAATTTTTGGCTTGTAAGTGGCTCATGAGCAGCCTGTGGCTTGTGCTGGGGGGGGGGGCGGAGGGGGGGAGGAAACCATAAAAATCAGCAAGCAGCTCTGGCTCATTTGGGTTGGATAAAGAGATTTTGTGGCCTCCATCAATCTCAGCCCCTGACAGCAGTGACAGAGCCTTGATTATCACAAACATACAGTTGCTGTTGCTATATTTGCTTCCTGTGCCTCTTCCCTGCAGTTTAATCAACAGTTGCTGCTTCCACACACTTCACAGAGCATTCCTGGGCACCAAGGAAGAAGGAAGGTGAAGCACCCTGGAGGTGCTGATGTGAACAGACCCAGCTCCTCCACCCAGGGAAGAGCAAGGGAGGGAGGTGAGGCAGGAGCAGCTGACTGCAGACTACCAGAGACTAAAACCATCCAAGCCTCACCAGAGGCTGAACTGGCCTCTGGGCAACCTGATCAAGTGGAGGATGTCCCTGCTGACTGCAGACGCATTGGACTGGATGAGCTTTGGAGGTCCCTTCCAGCCCAGACCATTCTGTGATGCTCTGAAAACCCAAGCCCAGTGCCGTGGCAGTGCCACGTGGGCAAAGCAAAGCCACCAGGCACTGTGGTGCTGGCCTCAGCAGAAAGGCCACGTTGGGGTCAGGATGGAGAGGGGCTCAGGGCCCTGCTTTACATCTAGCAGTAGATCACAGGGTGGCAGCTCAGGCCAAATTGGCCAACAGATCCTGCACAACACAAACAACTTAAGGTGAAAAACAGAGTGCTGAACAAAAGAAGGGCTGTTGAGCAAAAGGCTATTAATAGTGCTGGGTGCTAGCCCAGAAGGGTTGCGTAAAGTGGGACAATTCACATCCCTTCCCTCTGCTCCCATTTCCTCTCCCAGAGATCCCACTTAATACAGCTGGGGCAGGGACCATCTCTTCTTGTGACTTGGTGCTGTGAATAGCATGAGGGGAACAATGCTGCACTCAGGACCTCTGGATGCCACCACAAAGGCCAATTTTGAGCAGCAGTGACAAAGAGTGGAAGGAGCTTGAGATCCAGGGAAGACCTAAGGAAAGGCAGAGCACATCTTCTAGCAGAAGCATGGTTAGCTCTCATGTCTGTGCAAAGGTGACAGGGATAAGCAAGGAAGGGTTGAGCCAGACAAGAACGGAGCAGCAGCTCTCTGCCCAGACTCCCCAGCTTAAGCAGACCTACTCTACAGAAAGGCAGAAAGGGACCTGGGGGTACTGGTTGATAGCAGGCTGAACGTGAGCCTGCAGTGTGCCCAGGGGGCCAAGAAGGCCAAGGGCATCCTGGCCTGGATCAGGAACAGTGTGGCCAGCAGAGCAGGGAGGTCATTCTCTCCCTCCCTGTACTCAGCACTGCTTAGGCCACACCTGGAGTCCTGTGTCCAGTTCTGGGCCCCTCAGTTTAGGAAAGATGTTGAGTTGCTGGAAGGTGTCCAGAGAAGGGCAACAAAGCTGGGGAGGGCAACAAAGCTGCACAGCGCTGTGAGGAGAGGCTGAGGGAGCTGGGGTTGCTTAGCCTGGAGAAGAGGAGGCTCAGGGGAGACCTTATTGCTGTCTACAACTACCTGAAGGGAGGTTGTAGCCAGGTAGGGGTTGGTCTCTTCTCCCAGGCAACCAGCACCAGAACAAGAGGACACAGTCTCAAGCTGCACCACGGGAGGTTCAGAATGGATGTTAGGAAGAAGTTCTTCATAGAGAGAGAGATTGGCCATTGGAATGTGCTGCCCAAGGAGGTGGTGGAGTCACCATGGTGGTGGAGGTGTTTAGGAAGAGCCTGGATGAGGCACTTGGTGCCATGGTTTAGTTGATTAGGTGGTGCTGGGTGATAGGTTGGACTTCATGATCTCAAAGGTCTCTTCCAACCTGGTCTATTCTATTCTATTCTATTCTATTCTATTCTATTCTATTCTATTCTATTCTATTCTATTCTATTCTATTCTATTCTATTCTATTCTATTCTATTCTATTCTATTCTATTCTATAGCTGCCCCTTCACTTCTGCATGCTCAGTGCCCAGCCCTTCACCATCTCCCCTTCACCATGCTCAAACAACTCTGTGCAGAGGAAGGCAACCATACAGACACTGCAAGGATCTTCACAGGTCTAGGACCCAATATGCAAAGCCTGATGGAGAGAGTGTGGTCTGCTGGTGATCTTTGCTGTAGGCAACAGCTCATCTGAGTCCCCTGGGCCTGGTACTTCCTTTGTGATCAACATGGAGAAGATGCAGTGGTGCTGAGGAGATGCCCTGAGGAGCCCTGGATAAACTTTTACCATCCTCAGCATCTACAGAATCAACCTGGGATGGCCCAAAGACAGGGTTCAGCAGGACAACAAACCACAGGAGTAAAAAAGCAGGCTTCAGAAGCTCCCTACCCTGAGGTGGGATCAACCCTGCAACATCCATCCAACCCACCAGGATCCAGACACACAAAGAACCTGGTGGTACACATCTCTGCTGCATCCCACAGGCTGCTCCAGGACCTAGCTGACCTTAAGGACATAGCTGATCCCAACCTCACAACCTCTCCAAAAGGGAACTCCAGCTTCCCTCTGGGAACAGGCCTAGATCCCTGTCAGGCTGTCAGTGCAAGGGCACCCTGGTGACAAGGAGCCCAGCCACATCTTGACACCCAGGAGTGTCCTTTGGTACCCAGGCACAGAAGATTCACAGCTTCACAGACTGCACTGGGTAGGAAGGAATCCTCCAAGGGCATCTTGTACAGCCCCCCTGCAGGCAGCAGGGACACCTCCAGCCAGAGCAGGCTGCCCAGGGACACATCCAGGCTGACCTTGAATGTCTGCAAGGATGGAGCCTCAAGCACCTCCCTGGGCAGCCTGTTCCAGTGTCTCACCACCCTCCCTGTGCAGAACTTCCTCCTGATGTCCAACCTAATTCTACCCTACTCCAGTTTCAAACCACTGCTCTTCATCCTATCCCCACAGTCCCTTCTGACCAGTTCCTCCCCAGTCTCCCTGTAGGTCTCCTTCAGATATTGAGATGCAGCTCTAAGGTCTCCCCGGAGCTTTCTCTTCTCCAGGCCAAACTCCCCCAGCCTGTCCCCTTGGCAGAGGTGCTCCAGCCCTCTGCCTATCTTGCTGGCAGAGTCCTCTTGTTTTTGCCTTTCAGTCCATTGTTTTGTCCCTGCTTTCTGTTCTCTTTTCCTTGTCTACAGCAGCTGCCCCAAATCACAAGTAACCAAAACCTCTCATCTTTGTCCTTCCTGTCCCCATTCACCTTGGCTGCAAGATGAATGGGGTTTTATTTCTCTTGCAAACCCCACGATGGTGAAAACCTTGAACACTACTCTCAGGCCCCAGCCTCATCCTCCATTTCTGAAGATGCTGACAACCTCCCACCTCTCCCTGAAGAGCTGCAGGCAGCCTGGTCTCCATGATGTTGAGAGGACCTGAAGCATCCTTTCAGCCAAGCCTGAATGTCAGTGCTGCTCTCCTGGGTTTCTGCCAGTGTGGGATGATGCATCAGGAGCTGCTCTGGCACACACAGCCCAGAAATGCTCCAGTGCTGCTGCCAAGCTGTGTCACTCTCTGGGCACACTCTCCCCCTGGCTGCAGGATGCAGAAGCTGAACTTCCACTTGCAACCACTGTGAGAGGTGACTGCTCCTCACAGTCTGCACAGTGGGCAAGCCTGGAACACCATGGCAATTCCTCCATGAATGGGCAAGCCTGGCACACCCTTACTGCTCACCTAGGTGCTGCCAGCTGACATTACAGAGCCCCTGCACACACAGAGAGGAAGGATCCATCCCAGACCCGCTCCCACAGTGCTGCTCCTGTGCAGGGACCCATTGCAGCAGTTACCTGGGTCTCACCCAGAGGCAGGGGACTGTGCAGCCTGCACATCCCAGCCAAGCTCAGCTGCTCTGTGATCTTCTTCACCCCACCTTTCAGCTTGCACCCCTCCCTCTGTAATTTGGTACTAAATTGAGGTCTGGTCAAAATGTCAGAGAACTGACTGGGAGTGTCTTGTGAACAGGGACAAAGGCTGTATGGACACCTCAGACAGGACCACCCATGAAGGGCCTTGCCAGGTACCTGAGAACGAGCAGATCCACATCCCCAGGCACAGACTGCCCTGAGCTGCCCGGGAGCCCCCAGAGAGGCAGCAAGGGGTAACCATGCAGCTCACCATGAAGGGCAGCAGCTGGCACAACTCTAGCTCCCACCCCTGCGCTCTCCTTCGCTCCCCTGACAATTGGACACCCTGCTGTTTATGCTAATCCATTGTTCATGGTCCTCCCCACACAGTTTTCAGCCCATGTGATGCCCTCCTGTCCCTACCAACTGGAATTAATTTGGGGTGCTGGGGGTCTCTCAGGAGGCTGCGTTGCACTCGAGATCCTACCTGCCCTCGTAAGGACCTCTGGGGCCTTCCTCAGACCCCCCAGGTGTACAAGCAACCATTAGGCTTTGCTGGGGCACTTGGTCTGTGATTCCTGGCTCACTCAGTGATCCTTTGGAAAATCAAGGAGCTTTGAAAGGGAGGTGCTGGTGAGCCAGGACTGCTCATCAACACAAGCCTGCTGCTCTCAGAATTGCCCTTACCTCTAGCTGATGCTGCTGAAACACTCAGCTGAGCTGAGCTCAAGAGAAGATGGCTTTTGAAAGGCTTCCAGGGGTTCATTTGCAATAAATGGCTGAGGGATAAATCATTTCAGCCCCGAGGAGTCCTCAAGCACCCAACTCTGTTAGCAGGGCAGCTCCAGCAGCGAGGGACAGGAGGAGGCTTGGGTGACACAGGGGACTCGTGACAGGCACAGGAAGAAGCCAGGGCAGACCACCGAGCTGCAGAGAGGCTGCCAGGCTGGCTCCGAGCATGCTCCAGGCCCCGAGCATGCTCCTGGCCAGGCAGGGACCTCCCCTGCACAGCAGCAAGTATCACTTACTACTTCTGAATAGCTTCCCAGTAGGGAAGTCTTCTGCCTTCTCTCAAGGACAGAGCTGGTGTCCTGCCCTGATGCCCAGAGGCTTCCAACCCCCACGTGCATTTCTGCCCCAGCTCAGCCAGCTGACAGCCTGCCCATGCCTCATACAAATGTCTGTCCTACTGCCAGCCCTGCTCTGCTCTGGCCTGCAGTGACAACTTCCAGGGGGTGGCTGGCACTTAGGCATGGCTGGGCTTCCACTTCAGGCTTCCATGGAGACACAGAGTGCTGCCTTTACATGACTGTACTGCCACAGTGTCCCTTCTCTTCTCAGAGAGCACAGGTTTTAGTCCTGGGGAGTGCAAGAGGTTTCCAGGGTCCCTTCCCTACTCCTTCCCTACTCACACACTGTCCTTGCCAGAGCAACAGAAAGCACTAGCAGCCTGGCACCAGCGTGACTGAAGGCATGGAACTTCCATCCAGCACCAGGAGCTGGGCTGGAGACCACCATTGCTCCTCCTAGCCCAGCTCAGCAGGCACAATCCTGCTGTGGACCACAGCCAGCTCTCCATAGGGCCCTCTGCCCAGCACCCGCCACCTGCAAGGCAGGGCTGAGGCAGCACTGGAGGAGGAGGAGGCTGAGGAGAAGACCTCAGAAAGATTGATGCTCTGGCACGTGAGGGCCAGAGATCACAGCAAGGGTGGACAGTCCCAGAGCTCTCTGTGGGGAACATACCTGTGGTAACACCACAGGGAAACACCAACCCTGCAGAGCTGCCCCAGCACAGAGCACAGCCAGGCAGCTCCCCCGGGCTGCGGGAGCAGCGTGGAAGGGCTGCTGACTCAGGGTGATTTATCAAGCTGAGTTCCAGGCTGCTCTGACAGGTTTGGACTCGAGCAGCTAATCCAAGCCCAAACCTGAGGAAGGGGACTGTCAGCTCAGGTTAGCACAGCCTCTCTGCTCAGGGTGGCTCCTCCAGAGGGTACCAAGAGTGCCTGAGGAAAGCTCTGCTCCAAAGGGGTCCCTCTTTTCTGGGTACACAAGGAACCCAAGGGCACTGGTGTCATCCCTGCCCCCCCGTCACCTCCTCCACAGTGCTAGCCAGAGCCAGCATCGAGGACCCAAATGCAGCTCAGAAGAGAGCTGCCATGAGAGCAGCCTGCTAAGCTCTTTGAGCCCATCCAGCACGCAGCACAGGAAGAACACCAGCCTTGTTCTGAGCAGGAGAGGGCTGGAGCAGGAGCCTGGAATAGAACAGCTCTTTCCCTTTAAATTCACACCCTGGGCCAAGCATGTTTTGCAAGAGCCTCCCTGTGCAGACAAGCCCTGAGGCTTCAGAGTGAAGAACGCCCCACTGGGGGAGCACCCAAGACATCGACAGCCCAGGGCCCCCCTCTTACCAGGAGGCAGCTGTAAGCCTGCAAGGGGCAGCAGAGATGGGAGGCTGAGAGATGGGAGGCTGAGGGATCGAGAGGCTGAGAGATGGGAGGCTCTCAACCGGCATGAGAAGACAGCAAACATGTACAAGAGACACTCAGAGTCTCTTCTCACCTGCAAAAAGCCCACAAAGAGTAGGAAGGGAAAGGAGGAGAGGACAGAGCCACACACTCAGCTCAGCTTCCTTGGGAATTACAAATTTGGCCTCCACTCCTGCTCAGAAGTGATGATGCTGGATTAACTGTAACAAGCCATCCATCTAGAGATGTGCCTCAGGCTTGGTTTTATTTTGGGTGCTGTGAATATGCAGGCCCCAGGAAGGGGCAGGATGCCTGGCTTTGCCCTGCAATGACAAAGGAGAAGAGAATCCCAGACAATGAAGCAAGCACAGCACCTGAGGCAGCAAACCCAGAACTGCTGGCAGTGCTTCAGGTGACTGCTGCTCCTTTTTTCCTTCCTAACCCCCAAAATGAAGCAGACACCTACCTAACCCCACAGGAAAAGCAGAGCTGTGACTCCTGCCAGCTCTCCTAAGCACTGACTGAAACCATCAGCAACACAAAATGTGCCAACAGCTGGAAGGAGCAATGGCCCTGCTGGCAGGAGGCTTGCTCTGCAGACTGCATAGCCTGCCCATGTTCTCTACACAGAGGCTGGACAAGGACAGCTCTCCAGAAGCACTGCTGACTCAGACAACCCACTAAGTGTGTGCTGTGTGAACAGAGGTGCTTTGGAGAGCTGTTACCAGCATGCTTCCCTTGGACAACATTTCTAGTCCACGTCTCTGCTTTGTCTTCTGTTGGCAGCAGGAGGAAGGGATAAGCTTGACCACAGCAAGGAGCAACTCACAGATTCACAGACTAGGTTGGGTTGTAAGGGACCTTCAAGATCATCCAGTGCCAACCCCCTGCCATGGGCAGGGACACCTCCCACCAGCCCAGGCTGCTCAAGGCCTCATCCAGCCTGGCCTTCAACACCTTCAGGCAGGAGGCAGCCACAGCCTCCCTGGGCAACCTGTGCCAGTGTCTCCCCACCCTCACTGCAAGAATTTCTTCCTCCTCTCCAGGCTCAATCTGCCCTCTCCCAGCTCAAAGCCATTGTCCCTCATCCTGGCACTCCCAGCCCTTGTCGCAACTCCCTCCCCAGCTCTCCTGGAGCCCTTCAGGTACTGGAAGGCTGCTCTGAGGTCTCCCTAGAGCCTTCTCTCCTCCAGACTGAACAGCCCCAACTCTCCCAGCCTGCCCCTGAAATCCATTTTAAGAAAGTTCTAAGCAACAACAGCAGCACTGCAGCTGCTTGTCTACAGCAGCAGCAGTTGTCAGGAGGACAAACTCACACCTGACCACCTGCAGTGGAAGAGCTGGAAGCATTACTGGAAAAAATGAAAGCCTGGGAGGTCAGTGGAAGCTGAGGTCACTTGCCCTGAGCAGGGTCTGTAGTACTTACTCCAGCAGCAGCAGGACAGAGGAGCCTGAGGAGGGCAGATTGAGACTGGAGATGAGGAAGAAATTCTTGACAGTGAGGGTGGGGAGACATTGGAACAGGTTGCCCAGGGAGGCTGTGGATTCCCCCTCCCTGGGTTTTCAAGGCTGGATGAGGCCTTGAGCAGCCTGGGCTGGTGGGATGTGTACCTGCCCATGGCAGGAGGTTGGAACTGGATGAATTTTAAGGTCCCTTCCAACCCAACCTATTCTGTGGTTCTATGAATCCCTGAGCTTGTCCTGATCACCTAGCCCACAGGAGCACTGAAGAGCCAGGAGTGTGCACTGCAACCAGCAGCTTTGGGTTACACAGCCCAGGACAGTGCTGTGCCTTTCCTGTTGCTTTGGCTGCACTGGCAGCCAACAAGCCATAGAGAAGCTTGCTCAGGACACCTTCATGCAGCACTGTCCCTTCCTGGAACCGGTGCAGCCATCCTGCCAGCTGGGCAAGGACCATACCCATGGCAACCTTCTTCACTTGACAGCTCTTTCTTGGTTGTCATCAAATTTCTTCATTCCCCAGCCTGAAAGTGCACAACAGGGAAACAGGAGAGCTGAGTCAGGTTGTCAGCCCTGGGACTAAAGCATGGGCTGCTGCAGTGCAGCATGGGTGCCTACAAGCCTCTACTGCAGCATGAGATGGCTGCTGTCCTCCAGCTCCTGCTCAACTCTTTATTTTAGGCACCTTCTGCAACCCTTCCTTCACTGTTATTTCATTCTGTACCAGCATTGTTTGCCAACTCCTGACATCCAACCACTCAGATTTCTTCAGGAGGTCCCAAACCAAGATGCCCAGGAGTTTACCAGGCCTCTGCCTTGATCTAAAGGTGTCCACAACAGAGAGCAGGAAGATTTCCTTCTTCTTAAACAGACTCAGACCTGCTGGGCAGAAGGGCAAGTGCCCAGAGCTCATCAGGGTGGGCAATGGGAAGGACACCCAGAAATAGGCAACTCATGCTGCATGCCACCTCCCAGAGATGACCTCTGCAGGGGAAAAGGTTCAGATTCTGGACAAAGACTGTTTATAGCTGGAAGGATTGGGAGAGGTGGCCCAGGAGTGAGAGAGGAATGCTCCTTTAGCATGGCTGCTAGTGCACCCACACTGCTCTGGCTGCTGGGTCCCCACCTCGTGTCAGATGGAGGAGCAGCTCTGCTCTTGGCTGAATTTCCTTTTCCTGATCATGTAACTGGCATCTGTGCAATGTCAGGACCTCTGCTGGGGTGCAGGTTCTAGCTGTGTCTGCTCCCCAGCAGCTCACAAGAGAGGCTGTTGGAGCATTCCCTGAGCGTGCCTCTCAGGCAGGCTCTCAGCACAAATACAGAAACCTAATCCCAGTTATTGACAAATGGGAAGCAAAATAAACTTCCATGCCAAGGAGAACTTCATCACATTCCTTGTCCTTGCCCTTCAGGCAAAAGCCTAACTGAGGAGATGAAGCATGCACAGGCTCTGCAAGGGAAGCAAACTGCTGCTTGGGCAGTGGCAAGCAGGCAGGCTCCCAGCCTTTGGAAAGAGCCTGCCCAGCTCCAGCACCTCTACCTATGGATCCAGGACCTGTCAGCAAGACTCTGGATCACTTCAACACCTCAGGCATCCTCTGGCAGCTAAGATTCATATCGCAAGCTCTAGATCACAGCATCACACAGTTAGCAGCTGGAAGGAACCTCCAGAGATCATCCAGTCCAACCCCCCTGCCAAAACAGGGTCACCCACAGCAGCTCACACAGGAACTCATTCAGGTGGGTTTGGAATATCTCCAGAGAGGGAGACTACCGTGCTCTGCTCAGAGAATGACAGAATGGTTTGGGTTGGAAAAGGCCTCTGAGATCATCAGTTCCAACCAGCAACCCAACCCCACCATGGACACCAAACCATGGCCCCAGGTGCCATGGCCACAGGGTTCCTGAACACCTCCAGGCATGGGGACTCCACCACCTCCCTGGCAGCCTGTGCCAGTCCCTGACCACTCTGGCAGCAAAGGAATTTTGCCTTATCTCCAACCTGAGCCTCCCCTGGCACAATTTCAGGACATTTCCTCTCCTTCTATCACCTGAGAGTGGGGAACAGAGCCCAACCCCCAGCTCACTGCAGCCTCCTCTCAGGGAGCTGCAGAGAGCAATGAGGTCTCCCTCAGCCTCTTCTTCTCCAGCCTGAACACCCCCAGCTCCCTCAACTGCTCCCCCCCAGCCCTGTTCCCCAGACCCTTCTCCAGCTATGTTGCCCTTCTCTGGCCCTGCTCCAGCTCCTCAATGTCCTTCTTGGAGTGAGAGGCCCAGAACTGAACCCAGCACTCAAGCTGTGGCCTCCCCAGTGCCCAGTCCAGGGTTACCATCCCTGCCCTGCTCCTGCTGCCCACACCATTGCTGCTCCAGGTCAGGCTGCTGCTGCCCTTCTTGCCTGGGCACCCCCTGGCCCATGTTCAGCTGCTGTCACCCAGCACCCCCAGGTTCTCTTCTGCTGGGCAGTTTACAGACACTCTGCCCCAAGCCTGGAGCCTTCATGGGCTTGTTGTGGCCCAAGAGCAGAATGTAGCCCTTGGCCTTGTTAAACCTCATCCCACTGACCTCAGCTTGGCCAGATCCCTCTGCAGAGCCTTTCTGCCTTCCAGCACATCAACACTGCCACTCCCTTAGTGCCATCTGCAGCCTCACTCAGAGTGCCTGGATCCCCTTGTCCAGGTCATTAAGAAAGATGTGAACCAGAACTGGCCCCGGTGCTGAGCCTGGGGACACCACTTGTGACTCCTGGCAGATGTCACATAGCCGAGCCCTGGGATGCTGTGTGATGCAGAAGTGATGCTGCAGCAGGAGCTGCTGCATCCATCAGTGATTGCATCATGGAGCAGGCACAGCAGCAGCACAGGCTGACTCTGGAAAGCTGCTGGCTGAGACAGCCCTGCCTTACTGGCTACCCAAAAGGGAGCAAGGTGCCGGCAGCAGTAGCCATTGGAGTGTCCCCCAAGTATCTGCTAGCCCTTTGCTTGCAAACCCTACAGTGGGAGTCAGGCAGCCGATATTTTTTTCTTCTTTGTAGTGCAGCTGAGGCGTCTCTCCTGCAGAGAGCAGCAAGTTAGCATGGGCACAGCTGAAGCTTGGCCTGCAGAACAACTCTGCTAGCAGATGAAAGATCTCCTTCCCTCTGCCTGGCCCAGACTCAGCACTCCTCTGCTGCCAGCTCTGCCTGCCCACCAGGGCTCGGAAATGGCACAAGAGACAGGCAGCTCCACACCCGTGCAGGGCAGGCAAGGGGGCCGTGGGCAGGATGAAGGGAGCAGGCAGCACTTAGTCCCAGCCCTCTGGCCAGCTTTCTGCCAAGAGCATCCACAGACAGCTCCCAGCAGACATCACAAACCTATCCCTGCCACACACCCCTCCTCTGCTGGGTGGCCAGGAGGCTTTTCTCTGGGTCAAGCCAAGAGGTGGGCGACAGCTCGAACACAAAGAGCTCTTGTGGTGCATTCTGAAGCAGAGACTTAGCTGCTGAACGTGGGAGATTGGTCAGTGGTCCGAGTGGTGGAAGAGACGTCGAACAAGAGTCACATGAGAGCTAGCACAAGAGGCATACAAGGAGCAACATGATGAATAGAGGCTGGGACAGAGCAGTGTGCAAGCCCAAACTGCATACCCACACCCTGCCAGGGCTGCAGTGCATCAGGACCCAGAGGGCTGTTACAAAGTGCCCTGAACTTCCAAGGGAGGTGAGAAACTCCTGGGAGCACAGCCTGGGGGCTGGGTTGAGGGCACAGACTCCAAAACAGTCAGTGAAAGCAAGGGGGGGATGCTCACATCATGCACACCAACGAAGCCAGGGGAGGTAGGTCAGAGAAACATCTGCTGAGAACCTGGCTGACGGGGTTTTAAGCTGATTTTTCCCCTCAAATGAGGCAAATGTGCAAGTTCTGACACCAAATCAAGGTTTCTCTGAAAGGCATTCAAGCATCAGTCAGTGAGATAGGAAATCTGCTTCAGATTTTGGGGTGTTCCTTCAAAAGCAAAACACTGGAGCACCTGGCTTCAGTGCACTCTGAAGGTGAATGAAGGCTTCCCTGTATCCCTATGGAGCATTCTGCCTGCCCATCTCCCACGCTTGCAGCTGTCTCTCTGGCCTGCCAGTCCCTGAATTTCAGGCTCAGAGAGCAAACACAGTTTCCTTCCTCTCCCCTTCCTAACCAGGCATGAAAACACAGCACCAAAAGCCAGCCTCTGCCCTCCAGGGGAGGTCAGACATATTGAGGGACAGCAGGAATGAAAGAAGCTGTAGATGAGCCCCAGGACCACCCAGACCCTCTGAAGTGTGACCATCACCAGTACTGCTTGAAGACAGCCTTGTGTGGCTCCTTGCTCTGCTCTGCTATGCCAAAGCAGCTCTCCTGTTGAGGAGCTCATTCCTTCCAGACATGTCTGAACTAAAACCCTTTATAAGGGCTGATGACCAAGGCTGCCAAGCCTAATTACTGGAGTTATTAATTACCTACATGTTTAATTTTTACCTCCATTACTTGTTCTTTGTTGGTACAATTTGGAACATCTCAAAAATGCAGCAACGTAACCCTGCCCTCATCAGAGAGGAGACAGCCCCAGGTCACCTCAGTTCAAGACACAGCAGAGGAGCCAGGACCATGTCCTGTCCAGGACCCCATGCACATCCTGCACTGCTCTGGAGGCTCCCATGGGATGTTGAGGGGACCTGCAGTTGGGCTTTGCTCAGGCCCTGGTGGGTCCAAGCGAGAGCTTCCCTTTGGGCAGAGTCACATTTCCCAGTCACGAGAGCTTTGTTGTGCTGCCTGAGACAGGAGGTCAGCGCAAGAGCAAGTGATGCATGTCCAAGCTCCAGCCTGAGGGGAAGAGGCCTTTGCACCTCTGCTGCCAGCACATCCTTCCACCTCCCTGCTGCTGGCAGAGCAATGGAGGGTGACCAGCCCCCAGGACAGCACATGCTCACGAAACACAGAGCAAGCAGCTTAGCTCCTGGGTGAACCAGGACTGCTGGGTGCCTCCAACCCAGCCTTCCTCTCTGCTCCAGCCTCATCCTCACTGGCAGGAGATGCAGCTGTCCCAGATGGAAGCTTCAGGTTGTCTGATGGCCCTGAACATGGCTCCCAGCACAGAGTGGACGGCTGGCTTTAGCTGGGACTTCACACTCCTGCAGCTTCTCAGCTGAAGGGAGGGCCTGGCTTTACAGTTCTAGGCCTGAGCTCAGCTGCCCCTGAGCTCCTGTTCTTCAAGCTCTCTTCAAGACACACCTGGGGGCCTTCTGGATTTTTGCTCCCAGGAGAAAACAAGCAAGAGCCATGTGTGACCCACAGCTCCACACACTGCTTAGTGGAAGAGCATGGCCCTGCTACACCAGAGCTCTCAGGCACCAAAACAGGCACAGGGGCAGAAGAGCTCCATGCTGAACTCTCCTTGTGCACCTAAAAGTGGCCAGGGCGAAAGAGGAGCGCTCAGAGGAATGAGCAGCTTGCTCCCTCTGCTCTCACTGCCTCTGGAGCTGTGCCACAGGAGCTGCACACACTCCCTCTGCCCTAGTCTCAGGCCACCTCCAGCTGGTTGTGAGTTCAAGCCTGCTGCAGCCCCATTAGAACTCAGTGCTAAGCCAAGACTGGAGGTCGGGGTAGCCCTCAGAGCAGGAGGTTGGCAGTCCAGAGGCAGGCAGGACGACAGAGCCATGCTGCTCATGGCAACACAGCTTCCCTCAGCTGTCCTGCAGTTGGAGTTCCTCACATGAACAGGGGTAGAACAAGCCCAGGGCATGACCTCAAAGGCCATCAACCAGGCTGTGCTCAGCCCCTCTCCAGATGTTCCCACCACAGTCTGCCTTTCCCAGGTTACTTACACCCATCCCCAAAAAGGGATTGAAAATGGGCTGCCTCAGGCTCTCACTCACCAGCTTTTGGACCCATAGTGGAATTACTTACTAATTACAGAATAGATCTGGTTGGCAGAGCCCTCTGAGCTCAGCCACTCCAACCCTCCACCCAGCACTGCATGCTCAATACCAATCCATGTCCCTAAACACCAGGCCCACAGCTTGCTGGAACACCCCCAGGGATGCCGACTCCTGGGCAGCCTCTTCCAATGTTTGAGATCCCTTCCAGGGCAGAAAGATTTCCTGGGCTCCAGCCTCAGCCTCCTCTGGGGCATCTTGGAACCATTTCCTCTGCTCCTGTCCCTTGCCACTAAGGAACAGAGGCTGCCCTCTCCTCACTGCAACCTCCTTTCAGGGAGCTGTAGAGAGCAAGGAGGTCTCTGCACCATCCTGCTCTATCCTGCCCTTCCAACAGGAGTTCCTAGCCCTCCCTAGAGGGTTGAGTTATTCCTCAACCCTGAAGGGTGACGGTCCCACAACTCTTCTGTTTGTATCAACACCTGAAACTGAGCCATGGACAGTGGAGGAGCTGTGTGCTCGTTTATCAGTTTCTCCTTCTGTAGAGCCAGGGAGGTCCATCACAGACACCAGAGAGCAGCTGGGACACATAACCTCTTCCCCTACCCCAGGATGAATCATTTGAGCTCGTGAGTCAGACCCCCTCCATTCCCAAAGCTGAGCAAGTCACTGCACGTTGGCCAGTGCGTGGTAGCTGTCCCTCTATGTTCTGCCAGCCACATGGCAATGCCACCAGCAGGCCACCAGTTCCCAGCTAGTGACAACATGCATGTGAGAGACCCTGGAGCACAGCTGACATCTGGTACCTTCTGTGTCTGAGTGTTTATAGAAACCAGAACTGCTACTGTAGGATATCCTTCTTGTAAACAACCCTTCTGGCTGACGCTCCTACAAGCTCCTCAGACCTGGAGCCTTTCCTGCAAACAGAAGACCAAGAACCAATCAAGAGCAACATGGACATGGATCACACAGAGGTAGCTCACCCAGCACTCAAGTAGCTGTTTTGGTTGCACCACTTTTGAGTATCTCTGACAACAGTCTGCATGAGCTTCCACCACGAGGCCTGCACTTAGCATCTGCAAGAGACCTTCATACCCCTCAGAGTGCTCTGTGCTCAGGTAGCAGCACTCCAAAGCCCCCCAGGGGAGCAGACCTACCCCTGCTGTTGCCTCGCACCCAGGGGCACCTTCCTCCTCAGGACCACTGGAGCTGCAATTGCAATACTGTGCTCAGGCTTTCTACCAAAGCCTGACTCATGTGAGAACGGAGGTCAAACTGGTTCCTACTGCAATGTGAGCTCCTCTTCGCAGACACTCTTCACCTGCTCCCTGAGTAGTTTTCCAGCAGTAGCATGGGCAGTTTGTGGGAGAGGCACAGCCCCTGTGCTGCCAGGCTTGCCAGCACTGATGAGCAGTGCAGACAAGAGGCATATGCAGTGTTTTCCTCCCCACCAAGCAAAACTCAGAGAGAATGCCTGGAATTGCTGGAGAATGGCACCAGGCAAATGCCTGGCATTTCTCTGCTCCTTTCTCCTGAAGTGACCTCATCAGGCAGATGAAACACAGACTCTGCCCATCCTCACAGCCCTTCTTCCCCTTTTCAACTTGCCCCTTGCCTACCCTGCTATCGAGGCTTCCTCCAGCCCTTTTGCTTCTCCTCCTGCCGGTGTCCCTGTGAGGCTGGTACCCTGCCACAGCTCTGTCATGCTCACCCTGTGCTGCTCACTGGTGTGGCAATGCCAGCGACAAGCAGTGTGAGCAATCTGGCAGTGCAGGCCTAGAGCCTGGCATGGTGGGAGGCCATGCTCAGCATAAGTGCAGAGCCAGCTAGCAGTGTACCAAAACAGTGCTGGGCCTGCAGCATGTAACTAAAGCAGGACACTGGTAGCTATAAACACAGAAAGTTATCTTGGAACAACAGGACATGCACCAGCATCAACAACCTCGTTGTGTCATTAGTAGTTGGACCAATAATCTATGACAGTGCGATGTGTGGTCACTCAGAGGGAACCAATGAAGCTATGCCAACGAGGCACTCCGAGTTTATATAGGTTGTAGAAGTTCCCTTGCTACGCACTTCTGCCTTTCCTTTCTCTTCTTCTTCTATGCTTTACTTTACTGTGCTATACTCGCACCACAGGCCTACAATACTGGAACAATAAAGGAACAATACTCAATCATATTGGTCAGCTGCATTGACTCCAATACCGTCGTCTATACACTGGGACCCACTTCTCCAAAGCCTTTCCCACATCTCTCAGAGTACGAGAGGGCAGCTTCTTCCACATCCGTGGACAGGGGTCTAAGTGTTTGGTTGCCCCCAGAGTCTGACCAAGTACCATCTCCTCTCGCAGGGAGGATGTTTTCCTCCAGAGCTGACCTTTGCCAGCCTTGCAGGAGCATTATCCCTTTATTTTCTGCCTGTAGCTACGATCCACGGCTTGGGCAGTTCCTGCGGGGTGTGCCTTCCTCGTGTGCAGGGTGGGACAGGGTCTGCCTGTGTTTGAAGGCACGTTACAAACACCTACAAAAGGGATTCCGGTGGTGGTTCTCTAGAGGTGGACACCACCTCCCTCTGGAGGCCTTCCCGGGCGGTTCCAACTGCCAGGGCTGCAGCGGAGCTGCTCGCTCCGGGATGGCGGTGGCAGGGGAGGCACAACAGTGTCAGCCTGGCTTAAAGGTAGCCCTTGTCCTCAGAAGAGAGCCAGCACTACACATGAGATCAGCAATCCTCCTCGACACATTCACAGAAGCCAAAGCAATTGTGCTCAAAGCCGCAGTGGAAGGATCTGCTGCCCTGAGGGAGTGACCTCAGGACTAACAGAGCTCTGCCATGGCACAGGGATGCTCTTCCCTAAAACCGTTGCTTCAGCTCCTCTCTTCTTCTGAGAGGCTTTTCGGCTGCTCCCACTCACTGCTTTTGCTACCCGGGGCAGCTCCCCAGACCTCCTGGCAGCTGTGGAAGGTGGAGCTGTGCTGTGCTGGAGCTGTGCTGGGGCTCTGTGCAGAGCAGACCATGCCTGAGGGGGTGCCTCATGCAGACACCGAGCACAAGGCTCGACCCAGGCTACCAGAGTGTTACAGGTAACAAAGCTTGGCCCTCAGCAGCAAGAGCCTGCTCAGGGGTGCAGCCTGGAGAAGGAAGCTTTTCCATGCTGTCAGCATTTGCTGAGTCTCCCCCGCACCAGCAATCAAACCAATGCTCCTGTCTGGATCTCCTTAGAGTCTATGTAAGGCTTTTGTAGGCTCCCCTTCTGCAGGCTCCCCTTCTGCCTCCTTGTTTCAGAGTGATCAGCACACTCTGTCTGCATGGAAATGCTACAACCTGGGAAGACCCAGAGAACACAAACTCCTCAGGCAGTGCCCTGCCAGCTGTCTGACCTGTGCCAGGGCTGGGTGTTTACATCAGCCCAAGCCCACTGGAGAGGCAGCCTGAGGTCCAGCCACAAGCTGAAGAAACAGAATCCCCAGGAGTGAGGGTCTGAGCACCAGACCTGGGGCACCTGCTCAGAAGTCACTGGGGAATGAACTCTTCCACAAATCCTTCTGGAGATGCATTTCTGTGGTGCCCCTTAGAGCACATGGCAAAGATGGCTCATGACGGGAAGAGCTGTTAACAGGCTCCACTGATCCCGACCAACCCAACCCAAAGTGGGATTTTGTCCAGAAATACCACAGACAAGCAAGTGCCTTTCTCTGATGGACCCACAGAGCAAATACTGGGCAACCTCTGCAGCAGTCCAGGGCAAACAAGTGTCCTGGACCCAAGTGAGTGAGTCAGCAAGGAATGCAGTGACAGGATTGTGTCCACGCTGTGCCAGCCAAGCCCTGAACCTTGCCTTTCTTTGCCTGAGGGACAGACAGGATCAATGCATTCATCCCCAGTTCTGCTCTGGATCCATGAGTAGAGAGAACAGCAGTTCTCATTCTGACCAGTGTCCAGCTGTGGTACTCAGATGTGATAAAACCACACCAGAGTGCCCTCAGCAGAGGACTGGGTTGTCAGAATGAGAAACTCCAGCTAAAGAGCCTTTCCATCTTCCCTCTAGAGCAGCCAGCTGCTGCACAGCTTTGATGTGGCACTAGAAAACGAGAGTGTGTGCTGAGCCCTCAGCTCTGCTCTGACCCCTTGGCTCTGCTCTGACCTCTCAGCTCATGCCCAGTCCACCTCCCCACGTTTACCCCCCATCCCACTGTGCTTCACTGCCACACAGTGCCCGAGCCAGTGCCTCTCAGCCCCACCAAGCCTTCCATCCTGCACCCATCAGAGAAGATGCTCACAGCACAGGCGCTGCCCTGTCCCATCAGTGTGAGACAGCCTCCAGTCCCTGCACACTCCAGAGCCCCTTGGGCAGATCTGGTCTTCTTCAAGCAGCTGCTGCCTCTGCTTGGTTGTTTCAAGCTGCTCATCCTGAACCTATCCCAAAAGTCTCCTCCCAGATGCCACAGCAGCAGCTATGTTTTGATGTCATAAGCAGGAGCCTGCCATGGCATCAGCACCCACTGCCACTCCAGGAGCTCTGGGGCAGAGCTGGTGGAGGAGCCCATGCCCTGGGTCTCTGTGCTCAGAACAAAGGGATGAAAAATCCTGCCAGTGTGAAGGCAAAACAAACCTGTTTGGGTCTAGAGCACTCAGCATTGTGGCAGCAGGAGCAAGAGCAGAATTGCACCCAGGCAAAGGAACAGCCACACCAACAGCCACCTCCAGGACCTGGCCCACCTCGCAGCACCTCTTAACGCTGATAAAGCACCAAGTCTGAGAGAGCTGCTGCTCTGTCCAAAAACAGTGCCAGATAAACAGATAAGCAGCAGCCAGGGATAATCCCTCCCTGAGACCGTGGCAGAGAAAGAACTACCCCTGTGCTGCATTATCACCAGAGCAAGGCAGCTCTCACACTGCACCAGCTCCGACTCCCCATTCACTCAGCAATCAAACTTTATCGGCTCAAGGCAATCTAAACATTTAAAGCTGGCAACATCTCAACTACTGCCTTGCTCATTCAGCAAGGAACAGTCAGGTGTCCTCCGAGGAGCAGCCTGAGCTCTCTAATCAGCACAGCACCGAAGAGTGAAGGTTTGCAGCCCACGTGTCTTCCACTACAGTTCAGTGCAGCCACCTCAACTGAGGTGGCTGCAACTGAGACGTGTTCTCTGAGAGCTGCTCTGCCCCCGGGAGCAGATCCTGTCACCCACCAAGACCCTGGCTTCGGATATTTACCTACAGAAGAAAACAATCAACCAAAGCAAGCAAGCAACCAGGCAAAGCAGGAGCCACCAGAACCCCCCAGAGCATGAGAACAAACCCCCTCAAATACCGGCTCACCCTGCCAGGCATGCAGGGCTGCCAGGTATGGAGAGGGGGCATTGCCCTGAATTCTGGGGCTTGGGTATTGAAAATAAATAAATAAAAATAAAAGAAAGAAAGAAAGAAAAAAGAAAAGCAAAGAAAGAGGAGAAGAGCAAGAAGAAAACAGCCCTGTAACAGCAGGAAGCATGAATGAGATGCAGAGATTTGCACACTTGCCTGGAACGCTCCCTACCATTCGTACCCTCATGCAACCCACAAGTGCTCTCCTGCCGGCTTCTCTCTTCTTCCTTTAAGGAAAATTTGTTAGAAATGGGAAGTACCTTTTCCTGGGTCAGGTTCTCTTTCCCCCTTTTTCCCTTCTTTGTTCTTTTTGCTCTTTCCTTTCCCTTTTTTCTTGCTCTCAGACATTCTGCACAAGTGTTTACAGTCTCAGGCAGGGACAGTCCACACCAGATCTATATGCCCCACGACTGCTACTCCAAATGTTACTTGCCAGCTGCAACTTCCGACTGTTCTTATATTGTTTCTGACACAGACAACACCCACCACTGGGTGGAGAAGCAAAACGTTAACCGTTTGCTCACTGCTCCCAGTTGCCTGCGAAGATGCCCCTGGGTTACAGCGGGAGGGCAGGGGGAGCAGTGCTGCAGGCTTGGAGAAGCTCTCTCCAGAGCGCCTTGGGCGCACTGAGTCTGGAGGTGGTTTTCCACTTGATTATTCTGTCTCTGACTGCAAGAAAGTTCTTGAACAGCTTCTGGAGCATCACAGAAGTAAGTGTTCTGGGGAACTGCTGAGGTTCAGACCTCAGTGACACATGGGAGGGAGTGGAGTCTGAAGAAAAGGGTAGCAGCCTGCTCTCATTGTGCTTTGACCCTGCAGAGGGTGAAGTTGGCCTTTCTCTTCACGTTGTTGTTCCCACTTCTAATCAGAGTGACTTCACCTGTCCCTGTTCCTAGCTCTTTGCTGTCCTGCAAGGTCTTTCCAAAAGCCAGGAATAGCTGGAGAGCACTTACCTGCACTTTTTGCATCTGTCCTCCACCTCTGGGAGCTCTAGGTGGTTGATTACATCCATGTCTCATCTGCCTGGGGCTTAACAAGGTCACCCAGGTCCGACTTGTGAGAGTGACTCAGCCCAGTCCCTGTCTGTAGGGCAGGCCATGGTGACACTGCCTCAAAAGTCCATCGGGATCCCCAGCTGAAAAGCCCCAGAGCAGAGCCAAATCATTCCCAGATGCAGCTAAGGGCTTCCAAGGCCCCACAGGGCCATAATGCCTTGAGGCACCGCCTGGCACATTTGATCCAGTATCCATGAATTGAGCCCAGTTCTATGTCGTCCAGAGCAGCACTCCTGCCTGCTGCTGCTGCATCGACACCCAGCACCAACAGAACTCTCAGCCCCCTCGGGATCTTCTCCCAGTGGTTAATCATCCTCATTGTTCCAGATGCCTGCCTGCTCTGAAGTGGAATATCTGTCTTCCCTGTCCAGCCATTGTTTCTTACTCTTGTTTTCTCCTCTAGATGAAAAAGCCCTTCAGCAAGTGGTGTTTTCTCCCATGGAAGGGCTTGCCCACTGTAATCAAGTTATCCCTCAGTCTTTTCTGTTTGATAAGCTAAAGAGATCAGGCTTTTTTCCACTGCCTGCTCTATGGCATTTTCTCCAGCTCAGGGATCATATCTGTGGCTATCCCATTTTGCAATATCCTACTTAAGCTAAGAACACAAAACCCAGGCACTATTCCATTGTCTCTTGTGTAGAGCAGCAAATACAGAGGCAAAATCTCCACTGCCACCCATCCCCAGCCTTTTAACCCTCCAAAGTCACATTTGGGCACTGGGCTTCAGCAGGCAAATCTGTTCCACTGTGTTTCTACTGCAGCTCCCACTGAGTCCCTGCTCTGCCAGGCACAGTGCTCTGCTCTCTGACAAGGAGGAATCTCTTGCTCCTTCACAGCTCCTCTCTCCGTGGTGAGTCTTTATTTTGTTGAGCAGAGCCAATGTGCCAAGCCTCCCAGATTCTCCCTTCCAGCCTCTTCCTTCCCAGTTGAAACTCCCTCAGCCTCTGTGTCACCTTGCTAATTTTATGAGCATGTTCACAACCAGAGTCAAGGGTCGGGGCTGGGCCAGCCTCTCAATGAGTGACAGATGCTCTCCATGAGCCCCTCCCCCTTCCCAAAGGGAAGAGAAAGGGAATAGGGAGAGACACTGATGGGCTGGAAAACTACAACTACTTCAATGGAAATAACAACAACAAAATGAAATATATACAAATAGATACAACCCCAGGATCAAACACAGTCCCCTGATGGTGATTACATCACCAGCACCATTGATGCTGTGGCAGAAGTCCCAGGCTGGACTCAGCAGCAGATGGGAACCAGATTGAGGAGCTGGATTCTGGACTGGATTCAGGAATCAAAGGCAGAATGGAGACTGTCCCTCCCCAGACACCAGCCATGGAAGAAGGGGCTTGACACTTGCAATCCCTCAGCTCTATGTCACAGATTCATAAAACCATAGAAGGGGTTGGGCTGGAAGGAATCTTCAAGATCATCCAGTGCCAACTCCCTGCTATGGGCAGGGACACCTCCCACCAGTCCAGGCTACTCAAGGCCTCATCCAGCCTGGCCTTCAACACCTCCAGGGAGGAAGCAGCCACAGCCTCCCTGGGCAACCTGTGCCGGTGTCTCCCCACCCTCACTATCAAGAATTTCTTCCTCCTCTCCAGTCTCCATCTCCCCTCTCCCAGCTCAAAGCCATTGTTCCTTGTCCTAGCACTGCCAGCCTTTGTCCAAAGTCCCTCCCCAGCTGTCCTGGTTTCCCTTCAGGTACTGGAAGTCTGCTTTGAGGTCATCCTGGAGGCTTCTCTCCTCCAGACTGAACAGCCCCAGGTCTCTCAGCCTGTCCCCACAGGAGAGGTTCTCCAGCTCTCTGATCATCTTGGTGGTCCATGGGATGGAATCCCTTGCTGGTCAGTTTAGGGTCACCTGGATTGTCCACTTCTCCTTTCAGGTGCAGCCTTTCACTTTGTGCTCCCAACATGGTACACAAGATGTGGCAGTGCCCTTGGTCTGCACAGCAAACCTTGGACCACCTAGAAGCCTCGAGTGTTCCCACTGCCATGAGCAGCCATTGCCTGTGCCAACAGGCCCTGCATGTGCCATCACCACTGAGCAGAGACCCAGCTGAGAAGTCAAATCACCTAACAGAACTGACTCTGTTCTGACTCTAACCAGGACACCTAGGCTGCTGGTGACAATGGTCTCACCAGAATCACTCTCAGAGCAGCAGCTGTCTGCCAGCAACGAGTCTGGGTCTGCTCTTCGCTTGTACGTGAGGCTCCCTAGTGAACTCAAACCGCTTCTTGTCCAGCTTGAGCAGAGGACACCACCACACCAAGCACCTTGGATACAGCCTTACCAAAAGCTGAGAGCTAAATGCCTAAGCAGACTTGCTTTGAACTGTCAGGTAAAAGCTGCCCAGCCTCCTGCTGTGGAGCTTGGTTTAACCTCCTCCATGGTTTCTTGGTGACAGGACAGCAGCAGTAGCCCATCAGACTCTCCTCTCCCAGCAGTGACCAGTGAGGATCTCCTAAGTGGGCATTGTGGGTGATGAGCTCCATATGGTTCTTACATGGGTTGGCTCAGGACCATATTGCACTTTGCTAACACATTTCTGGGGTCCCTCAGTCCTGGACCTGAGCTGCACTTGATAGATGATTTCCCTCCAGAGGTCCTCACCCCACAGCCACAGCTGCACTTCTCTTCCTACCTATTTTTCTCTTTTCTAAATTGGTTCATCTGATTCTTGCTTCCAGTTGTTGCTTTCCTTGCTAGGAGGGCTGTTTGCTAAGCTGCGTCTCTTTTCCTCACTCTCAAATTGCAGCTTTCTTGGCCTTTGCCCAAAGAATTCCCAGTTCCTATTCCCATTTTCCTGGGAATGTTTTAACACCCAATCAGCTTCCCTGGGTTTCCCTCAGCCTTGAGGGGGGAAATCAGTTTCCTTGACTCCTCAGCAGTGTCTCACACATACTCATGATGTAGACCCTCATCTACTGGCCCGTAGGAATGAAACCCATCTCAGTCAGTGCCCCCTGCCCACCACCCTCCAATCACTAAGCCAGCACTTCCCAGAGGTGAGGGGGCCCAAGCAGCACTCGCTGATAACTCAGAGTGACTTTGATGTTTCACTGCTAGTGAGAGCTCTCTTACCAGCACATCTCATAAAAAACACATTTCCCTTCCTCCTTTCTTTTATTTTCCATTTCATTTTCACCTTGAAATATCTTTTCCACATGTCCCCTCACACACAGGGTGCCTTTTTTAGCCTCCCCCTGCCACTGCTGCTCTGCCTCAGCTCCAGCAAACCAGTGCCTTCAGCCCTGGTAAAGACACAAAATCAGAGTTTTCCTGGCATCATCATTCCAAAGTGCTTTTGTTTAGCAGAGCTTTGATGCAGTCACCAAGTGCAGCTAAGCCTCTGCCTTACCTTTCTCCAATTAATGAGTAATCAAAGACTCCCTGCAGCTGCTGAGCAGCACTCAGGGGGTGAAGCTGTGCACAGCAGCCCACAGCTCGGCTTCAGCCTCAGGAAATGACAAAGTCTGAGAAACAGAAGTGGTGGTGCCTGGCTTGGCCTCTCTGTCCTGACAGCCTGGGACAGGTGGGGGGAGGAAGCAGCCCCAGCAACACCCGCTAGGGATATGTCTGTGCCTTGGCAGCACCATGGCCTCACCTGTGCAGATTAACTTTTGCCTTGGCAGGTGTACATCTTGTACACCCTGATAGCTCACCCAGCTGGCTGGCCCCTGTCCCAGGGCAGAGATCCACTCCTCCAGATCCACCTTCAGCATCACAGGTGCATGGAATATGCTCCTTCAGTGTGCAGGAGCTAAATCCAGCAGGCACCTTCAGTCGTGATGTGGCTACACCAATGCCATAAAACCTACCACTGGGAAGGGGATTCCAGCTTGGTGTCCCAGGCAGCTCCTCTGGTGGCAGGCAGGTGGCAGGGGCACCTTCATTCTAAGCCAGATTTCAATGTTGATTGCTTTAAGCAGTCTCGTGGGCAGTTCTAACCAAGCCAGCACCTGCCTGTGCTTTTCTAAGTCTTGACAATCCCTGCACCTCTTTAAGCTTCAAACAGAGGTGGGATGTAATGATCCACACTGAGCCGTTCCTCAAGCACATCCAAGCCTGTGACGAGATCCAGCACACTGACTTCACAACACAGCCACACTGCAGGGTGACGTAGCCAGGCAAAGCAGTCTGCCTCTGTGCCACCCTGACCAGCTGGGCTCCTTAACAATCCCCTGATGATCAGATCCCAGACCAGGTTAAAGAGCACCTCCCTACCTCTCCCCTGGCACAGCATCCACTGCAGTCAGCAGCTGTCAAACTGCTTCAGAGGGAAGCTTCAGGTGGGCTTGGTGGAGAGCAGAGCCAGCAGCTGAGAGTCACTGCAGGCTGGCTCAGCAGGGAGGACACCCAGCAGCCTGCTCTCCAGGGCAGGAACGATTCACACAACACCTCCTGGTCTGATGGAGGCTGAGAGCAAGGTGCTGAGCCAGAAGTGTTCCTTGGGACTAGGTGGAAGCCAGGCTGTGATCTCAGCCTGTCCGCGGTGCGCTGCAGAGCACAGGAGCAAGGGCAGTGCACAGGCTCCACAGGGCTCTGCTGATGGAGCAGCCTCGGGAGCACCACCACCCAGATTCAACATGGGGTTGGTTTAACTCTGCTCTCACTGCCATCACCAGGAGGTGGCCAGCAGCTTCTGGGGAACCTCTGAGTCTCATCACAAGGTCCATCCTACAGCTGTCTGTGGAGCCAACCCCAACCTGATTGTATACAGAAGATCTTACATGCTTGGTCCAGAGAAGCAGAGCAAAAGCAGACACTGCAGGCCCAGATCTGCCAGCATCCCTTTGGCTTAGCAAGGCAGTCTTCTGGACACCCTTTCACAGAATCACAGAATGTTAGGGGGTGTCAGGGACCTCTGGAGATCACCCAGTCCAACCCCCCTGCCAGAGCACCTTGAGTAGGCCACACAGCAAGGTGTCCAGGTGGGTTTGGAAAGTCTCCAGAGGAGACTCCACAACCACTCTGGGCAGCATGCTCCAGGGCTCTGTCCATGACCCTGCTCCTACACAAGACTGAAGGCTGGCAGGCTGGCAGTGTGAGAGCAGCACAGCTCAGCTCCTGACTCACCTGGAGCTGGAGATATGAAGAACCTTTCCAGCAGGTTCCCTGACACAACACTGTTCCAAAGCAGCACACCTCCAGGGTGAAAAGCAGATCATAGAATCATACAGATCCTGAGGCTTATCTCCTCATGGCAAGCATCTTGTTCTTGAAGGGAAGATAGGATCACAGAATCGATTTGGTTGGGAAAAGACCTTAAGATCATGGAGTCCACCTCTTCTCCAGCTCTATCAAGGCTGGTGCTAAACCATGTCCCTCAGCACCACATCTCTGTCTTTGAAACACCTCCAGGGGAGCCTGTGCCACTCTTTGAGTACCCTTTGAGTGAAGAAGTTTCTTCTCATATCCAACCTAAACCTCCCCTGGGGCAACTTGAGCACATTTCTTCTCATCCTGTCACTTGAGAAGAGACAGAATCACAGAGCACACACAGTTGGCAGAGCCTTCCAAGCTCAGCCACTCCAACCCTCCACCCAGCACTGCAGGCTCAGCACCAAACTATGTCCCTAAGCACCAGGCCCACAGCTGCTGGAACACCCCCAGGGATGCTGACTCCAGCACTGCCCTGAGCAACCTCTTCCAATGTCTGAGAGCCCTTCCAGGGCAGAAATATTTCCTGAGCTCCAGCCTCAGCCTCCCTTGGGGCAGCTTGGAACCATTCCCTCTGCTTCTGCCCCTTGCCACCAAGGAGCAGAAGCTGCCCCCTCCTCACTCCAACCTCCCTTCAGGGAGCTAACCAACCCCCACCTGGCTCCAGCCTCCTTGCAGAGAGCTGTAAGACCCAGAAGGTCTCCCCTGAGCCTCTTTTTCTCCAGAACAATCCATGGCAGTCCCAGATGTGGGCACTTGCTGGCTCATCAGCTCAACAAAAGCTGTGCTATAGGTCTGTCTGCTGGGACCAGCTGGGAAAGGCATTTTGAACTTGGAAACACATTCCTTCTTCTTGCACCTCCTGCTGCCACATCTTCTGTTGCCATGCAGGAAACAGGGAACGGCACACTAGACCAGCTGTTTCTTTGCCCAGTAAGGGCTCTGCTGAGTTCCCTCTGCTTATCACCTCTGCTGCATCTCCCCACACTCCTGTTGCATGCTCCCAAGCCCAGCCTCAGCCCTCACTGTGCCTTCAAACACAACTCCAGGGGCAGGCCTGTGGGTCCCTGCTCAGGATGTGACCCAGCCAGGCCAAGGCAGGCATTTCACACTGCAGCTTCTTTCCTTTTTCATCCTCAGGGGATGAAATCCTCACCCTGCTCTGGTGTATCATGCTGCAGTCCTGTCTCATGCCCACACTCATTTTTTGCTCACAGAAGTGAGTGTGTGTTAGCAACTCTTCCTGAAACCCAGCTGAATTTGCTCCTGAAAGGAGGCAGCAGGCAAGGAAGCCAGTGCCCTGAAGATGACCTCTCCCCACTCCTGCCACATTCAGCAAGTCATCTCGGGGGCACTGAAGACAGCAGGCGTGTTTCCAGTTTAAAAATACCTTTCCCAACTTGCAGCAGACAGACCTATAGCACAGCTTTTGTTGAGCTGATGAGCCAGCAAGTGCCCACATCTAGGACTGCCATGGATTGCTCTGCAGAAAAGGAGGCTCAGGGGAGACCTTCTGGCCCTCTACAGCTCTGCCAGCTTAGATCAGTCCCAGACTTCTCATGCTCAGTGTGGGCCAGAAGCAAGGCTAGGCAAGGGTCCACTGCTGGAGGAGTGCTAAGGGCTGTCTCTGAGGGGGCCTCACACAGGTGCCCTTTGATGTTTAGGTGCCCTGAGACACTGTGCCCTGGGTGCTCCTGGCTCATCCCAGCTGTGACAGACAGTGCTGTGCTTGGGCACTGGCTTTGCATTGGAAGCAGCAGCACCGAGGGCTTGTGCGTGACCCAACCTCAGCTGATGGGCTTCAGTGGGCTCTGAATACCAGACTTATCCTTTCCTTCTCACCAACCGAATCCTCAAGGCTGCTCTGAACAAGCCTGCTCTGAGCCAGTTGAAACTCACCAATCTGTCTGAGGCAGCTCCAGTGAAGTTATTGTGTCCATACCCACAAGCAAGCTCTGGCATCTCCCAAACAGAAGATAACTCCCTGCTGTGCCAGGCACAGCAGCCCTCACAGCCTTTGAAATGCTCCTGGACAGCTAGAGACATCTCCCCTTTCCTTCCAATCTTCCTCTGCATTTCCATTTCCTCCTCCTGCCCTTGCCATCAACAGCCACTTTCACATGAAACCAGCAAGCAGGGTGTCCTCCTCTCACACCTCCCTCCTGAGCCTTCCCAGCACAGCTGGCCACAAAAGGCTAGGAAATTTCATGGAAAATTCCATGGATTCTTACAGCCTCCTTTCTCTAGATAGAGCTCTGCTGAAGTGCTGAAGGCCCCAGCAGGTTACAGCCTCCTACAAAGAAATCAGAAAGTTGCTTTTAGGAATGTTTACATTGAAGTGATAGCACTAAGCATCTCTCCCTCAGCCCTTCTCCTGCTCACAGGGTCAGTCTTGTGCTGGAGGAGTGGAAGCAGAGGCAAAGCCCATGCATTTGTGGACCCTGTGATGAGAAGCACTCGAACAGCTCAGCTGCTTGCGAGAGTCACCCTCTGTAAGAACTGTGCCAGACCCCTCACAACCTAGAGCAGTCCCCAGGAGGTACTGCTCACGTGGAATCCCTTCAGCTTGTGCCTCCCCTGACCCACCCTTCTCCCTCCCTGTCACAGCATCCATCCACTCCTCAGCCCAACAGCCCAAAGGCTGCTGCTCAGACCCAGGGAATGTCCTACAGAGACAAAATGCAGCCACAATGTGGCCAGGACAGAGAAGGGACATTTGATGTTTTAGTTCCCCCCTTTAAAAGGAGAACTTAGAGGTTGTACAGGAGAAACTGAGACCAGTTGAGCAACAACAACCAGAAGCTGCTCCTGTAGTTTAGTTGGACTTGATGATCTCAGAGGTCTCTTCCCAACCTGGCTGATTCTGTGGTTCTCTGATCTTAGGCTGCATGCAGGATATCTGAGATGGGTAAGAGCTCACAAGGCTCCATGGAGCTCACAAGGCTCCTTGGAGCAAGACAATTCTCTGGCTCATCTCACCATGGGCCCTGCTCAACTCTGGTTCTGTGCAAGCACCAGGGAGTGCAGGTGCAAGATCCTCCCAGGGACATCCCCACCAGATCTCATGATGGGGAGAGACTCTGCAAGCACCTCGACTGAGACACCAGAGCTCTGCCTTACACAGCTGCTAAAAACACAATCAGAGACTCCATCTCCACTGAAATTAGAGGTTTCTTCCCCAGAATGCTGTTGTGGAACCTTGAAAGCCAAAGCAGAGCAGATACAGCACCACTGACTGCAGCGCTGTGGGTGGGGAGCGTGATCAGAGGGATGAGCACATTAGGCAGGGCAGATGCTGTTCTATGCTGTATCTGCCTGGTTAAAATGTGCCTGAAGCAACAGGAAAATGGTATCTGCTGCCTTTGATTCCATGGAGGAGACGCTGTGAGCTAACCCTGGTGAGCAGCTAAGCACTGCACAGCTGCTTGCTGACTCCCTCCCAATGGGATGGGGGAAGGGGGAAAGAAAAATAAAAGCAAGAAAACTTGGAAGTCAAGGTAAACCCAAACAATAATCACAACAATCACAATGATGAAGGATAAGTAGAAGAATCACAGAATTGTAGAATGGTTTGGGTTGGAAAAGGCCTTTGAACTCATCCAGCCCAAGCCTCAACCCAACTCCACCATGGTCACCAAACCATGGCCCCAGGTGCCATGGCCACACAGTTCTGGACCACCTCCAGGCATGGGGACTCCACCACCTCGCTGGGCAGCCTGTGCCAGTCCCTGACCACTCTGGCAGCAAAGACATTTTTCCTCCTCTCCAGCCTGAGCCTCCCCTGGCACAATTTCAGGACATTTCCTCTCCTCTCACCTGAGAGTGGGGAGCAGAGCCCAAGCCCCAGCTCACTGCAGCCTCCTCTCAGGGAGCTGCAGAGAACAATGAGGTCTTCCTCAGACTCTTCTGCTCTAGACTGTACACCCCCAGGTCCCCCCAGCTGCTCCTCCCCAGCCCTGCTCTCCAGACCCTTCCCCACCTTTGCTGTCCTTCTCTGGACCTCCTCCAGCAGAAAGAGAGAAGGAAACAGACAAAAGTGATGCAGAGGCCATCACTGACCACCTCCCACAGCAGCCTGAAGGGCAGGCAGTGCCCAAGCCCAAACCAGCTCCCATTTGGCTGTTGGATATCGCTCTGTGTGGGCTGGGACCTCTCTGCCCAGGTCATCTGTCTGGTTGTGTTCCCTCACAACCCACTGCACACCCCCCAGTTCATTCCCTGGAGAGGCAGTGAGGACCTGAGGAGGCTGTGAAACTGTGCCACGGCTTCTAGCATAGGTTACAACCCCAGCCTGGGTCACAGGTCTACACAGTATCAGTATCACAGTATCACTAAGGTTGGAAAAGACCTCAAAGATCATCAAGTCCAACCTGTCACCACAGACCCCATGACTAGACCATGGCACCAAGTGCCACGTCCAATCCCCTCTCGAACACCTCCAGGGATGGTGACTCCACCACCTCCCTGGGCAGCACATTCCAATGGCAAACAACTCTCTCTGGGAAGAACTTTCTCCTCACCTCCAGCCTAAACTTCCCCTGGCACAGCTTGAGACTGTGTCCTCTTGTTCTGGTGCTGGTTGCCTGGGAGAAGAGACCAACCCCCACCTGGCTACAACCACCCTTCAGGTAGTTGTAGAGGGCAATGAGGTCACCCCTGAGCCTCCTCTTCTCCAGGCTAAACAATCCCAGCTCCCTCAGCCTCTCCTCACAGGGCTGTGCTCAAGGCCTCTCCCCAGCCTTGTTGCCCTTCTCTGGACACGTTCAAGTGTCTCGATGTCCTTCTTAAACTGAGGGGCCCAGAACTGGACACAGAGGCTGCCATGAAGAAAATCAACTCTGTCTTTGCCAGGCCCAGGACAGAAGGGCATCAAAGAGTTCACTCAGGGAGATGTTCTCAAAGGTGTTCACATCACCTCCCTGGGCAGAGTCTGCTGGCAATGACACTGCAGCCATCTGCACCATTGCATGCTTCAGGTGGCCAGGGGACAGCAACAGAGCAGGGCCACAGCTGACAGCTCTGCTCCTCCTGTAGCTGGACAGCTGAAGCTTCTGCAGTTGTCTCTGCCCATGGGAGAGAAGAAAAGGGGAGCCCAGGCAGCTGTGAGGCTGGTGACACACTCTCCCTGGGCAGGGACCAGAGGAGACAGAAAGCAGAGGGATTCTCCAGGATCTGTGGGGATGATGGCAGTGAGGGGATCCCTGGTGATTCCCAGAACTGACTCAGCATGGCAAGACCTGAGCTGACAGCAGCAGCTGCTCAGCTAAGTGAGATCAGCCTGAAGGGACTGTAAGCCGCCCTCTGACCCACAGGGACATGGGGCAGAAAACCTGTGCTTTGCTCTAGGCTGTCTTTGGACTGTGCAGTGAGCTTTCTCTTTGCAGAACTTCTCTAATCCAGAAGCAGAAAAGCCTGGGGCAATGGCTTGCAGCTTTGCAGCAGGGAAGAAGCAGCAGCAGATCTGTATCATTATTTTTGTCCTCCCCACCAGGTTGCATCTTGTGCAGGTGTGAGGGCACAAAGCAGCCGGGGAGCTGTCTCCAGGCTTTGACTCACTTCTCACTAGCACCAAATGTATTTGACTCCTGCTCTTCACCAGCCAGCCCACCCTGGGGCACTGCCAATCCACCTCTGCCTTGTTCAGTAATGCACAGTGGAGGCCACAGCTGGCCCAAGAAATTGCCACCTTCTGCCACCTCTCACCTCGGACTCCTGGGAGCAGGGTGCTGAGCACCCTCCCAGCAGAGCCTGCTGCTGGCTGCTGAGCTGCCTGCACAGCCAGGGCGCTCTCAGAGCTGCTGCTTTCCAAAGAGCTCCTTCTCATTACATAATTCTGCCTGTAATTGCTCTTGCCCAAAGGTATGAGCTGTGCTTCTCACAGATTACAATCAAGATTACCCCTCTCTGCTGGCTGTCCAACCTCTGTCCTACCTGGGACTCTCTGCTCTCTCATACAAAGCCCAGCACAGGAGGTTTCCACACCAGTCCCCTCCCATTACCACCATCCCGTTGGGTGCTGGGGGAAGTGACTGTGATCCTGGGCAGCATTTCCCCTTGCCAGACAAGTGCTCAGCAGGGCCGCTGCTGCCTCCACCAGCCCTTCCCCCCTCTCCCAGCTGTGCTGGTAACTGGCACTCCAGTCTGCAGCAAGGTCGCTGCCGCCCCCCGCTGCCCCTCAGCCCCTGATGGTGTCATCACGCAGCCATAGCCTGTCTGCTACAATCCATTTCTCCTACTCCCCTGTGGTGCTGGTTGCTTACAATGCTCATTATTCCTCTAAGTGTTTGCAGACCTTCACCCTCCATCACACTTCCACAAACTGCAGCTCTGTTAGCAAGGGAACAATTCCTGAAGTCCTCGCAGACATCGCACTCATCTGCTCAGCTTCTGCCTCCTTTCTGGGCAGGAGCAGACCTGGCCCTGTCTCCAGGCTGGCTCAGGCTCCTCTGCTGCCTCAGCTCAGAGGTGCCTTTGCTCTGGACTCTCTCATGAGCAGCTTGCTCCTCTGCAGGCTCCTGAGGCCAGGCTGGGAAGTCTGCTCTCACCCATGCCTCACCTCCTCTTTGGGTCCTGACTACTGCCTCTGCTCAGCCCCATCCCACAAGTTCTTTGCTTCCTGCAGCGTTTCTGCTGATGCCAGACTCATCTGGCTGTGCAGTCCAGCAGCAGCTAAGGCCTGCTCTTCAGGCACAGCTTGCTGCCACAAGCACATGCTAGGGCCGAGCTTGGAGTACCCAGCCCCCAGCAGAAGGAACCTCCAGCCCCCAGCAGAAGGAACCTCCAGCCCCCACCCACTGCTTTCATCTGCATGATGTGGCCAGCAGCATGCTGGGACAAGCTCAGCACCAGGCCACCCTTGTCCCAGGCTGGACTTCTGAGCTGGAGAAGGGCAAATGGCCAGCTGGAGATCCTCATACACTGCATGGTGTCACAGCAGATGTGAGCCACTGTTTTTTGGGGACAGGGCACTAGATACAGGCTGGATACAGAAGGTCTGGACCAAGCACCAAGTTCCCTGGGACTGCAGCTCCTTTGAAGTTATGTTAGAGGTGGGTGACAGCTGCAGAAGGCAAGGCCAGGCCAGGCTGCTGTAAGCCAGCAGTGGGTTTGGGGAGGGGGCTGGAGCACAAAGTGTGGTCCATTGTCCCACACTTAACACGTCAGCAGATTTCCAGGTGCTGAGAAGCAGTTTTTCAGGGAATTTCCCTCCCTGCAGAGAAGAAGAATCAGAGGAGAGCCTCACCCTGTGCCATTATCACCACAGCAGGAGTGGGAGCCCAAGAGCCAGCAGCTGTTTGCTGGCTGAGAGCTGGTCACAACCCTTTGGATCAGAGGCACTGTACGTTAGGGCACCACTCAAACCCCTCATCCTCACATGGAAACTTCAGGGAAGGCCTGGGACATCATCAAAGACCTAGGAGTGATGGGCAGTGGCAGTGCCCTGACACAGCAGCTCCTGGATGCCTCTGGGGAGGTGCAGCAACAGCAGCCCCTTGCCAGCAGTGCCTGCTGCCAGAGGGACCTGCCTCTCACCTACAGCCAGTGCAAACTCTCGAGAGCTGCTGGGAGCTGAGGCAGCTTTTAGGATAGGCAAGGCAATGCTTAGGCTTGGTGACAATACTTAATTGGGTTGGTCCTTAGCTTTAGTCCACATGTTCAGCTTCCCTTCCTGGCCTATCCCTGCCCCTGTCTTTGCCCTTTCCTAGCATCAGATTCTCAGTTTCTCTTCAACCTGCTGGTTCTTCTCCCTCATGTTTCCCCTCCCAGCTCCAAGCAGCCAGCTTGGTCCTTTGACACTCATGTGCTGAGTAACCACCAAGGCTGCAGGCACAGAAGCGCTCCCGTGACTGACGCATCCACACAGTCAGGAACCGATCACAGAATCATACAATCATAGAATCAATAAGGTTGGAAAAGACCTCAAAGGTCATCAAGTCCAACCTGTCACCCAACACCTCATGACTACTAAACCATGGTTCCAAGTGCCACATCCAATCCCCTCTGGAACACCTCCAGGGCTGGGGACTCCATCACCTCCCTGGGCAGCACATCCCAATGGCCAACAACTCTCTCTAGGAAGAACTTTCTCCTCACCTCCAGCCTAAACCTCCCCTGGCACAGCTTGAGACTGTGTCCTCTTGTTCTGCTGCTGGTTGCCAACCCCTTCCTGGCTACAACCACCCTTCAGGTAGTTGTAGACAGCAATAACGTCTCCCCTGAGCCTCCTCGTCTCCAGGCACCCCTTGGGAGAGCTGGGGAGGGCTGGGCAAAGCAGGTCCCAGACACAGAACCACTGAAGAACAGGGGGTGGAAGGGACCTCTAGAGACCACTGGGTCCAACCCACAGCTGCCAGAAGCACATCACACTCTGCACCTTGTCTCCCAGAAGAGCTCCCAGTGCTGAATTGTCCTCACCAATACCTAAGTTACCTCTGGACACTTGTGTCCTACCACAGTTCCTTGGTAAGCCACCCCCAGAAGACACCAAGTGACACCCAGACACACACAGGTGCAATCTTGCTGACATGCCAAGTGTGATCAGCCCTGCAGCTACTTCTCTTCATGTCCCCCTACCCATCTCAGGTTGCCACCATCCCTTCTGCACCACAGCCAAGCTGCCTTCCTCGGGGGTCCCTGGGAGCAGCACTGCTGGGACAGTTGTGCATTGTGGATCCCAGCTCAGCAAGGGTTAGCAGAGCACAGAGCAGCAGGGCTGGTCATGCAACGGGCAGGTTCTGATGAGCCATGGTGGTCAGCTGGCACATCACTGATCTCTTCCTCTCTGCCAGAAACAGTGGACTCCTCAAGCAGCATCAGACCCATGCAGCAGACCACTGCTAATGGCAACAGTCCCAGGTGGATCATAAAATGGGAAGGGACCTCTGGAGATTATTTGGTCCAAACCCCATCCCCACTAATGAAGGGACAGCTAGATCAGGGCACACAGGAACACATCCAGGTGGGTTTAGAAGATCTTCAGAGAAGGAGACTCCACAACCTTTCTGGGCAGCCTGCTCCAGGCCTCCAGCACCCTTACGCCAAAGAAGTTTCTCCTTAAGTTCAGATGAAGTCTCCTGTCTTCTAGTTTGTGCCCAGGGTCCCTTGTCTGATCACCATTGACAAGAGTCCAGCCACAGCCTCTTGGCCTCCAACCTTTACCTATTGGTAAGCATTGAGAGAATCCCCGCTCAGGCTGCTCTTCTCCAGGCTAACCAGCCCCAGGTCAGCCACTCTTCATCACACAGATGTTCCAGACCCTCCATCATCCTCACAGCCTCTGTCCCTGTCCTTCTCGATCTGGGGAGCCCAGACCTGGACACAATACTCCAGGTGAGGCCTCACCAAGGCAGAGTGAGAGACCTTCCCCTCAGCCTGCTGGCCACACTCTTCTCAATGCACCCCAGGATGCCCTTGGCCCTCCTGGCCACAAGGGCACATTGCTGTCCCACGGGGAACTTCTTGTCCCCCTGCACTCCCAGGTCCTTCTCCACAGAGCTGCTCTCCAGCAGGTCCCCCCTCACCTGCACTGCTGCAGGAGGTTGTTCCTCGCCAGGGGCAGGACTCTGCACTTGCCCTTGGTGAACTTGGTGAGGTTCACCTCTGCCCAACTCTCCATCCTGTCCAGGTCACCCCTGACAGGTTGTCAGCCACCCCTCCCAGTTTGGTGCCATCAGCAAACTGGCTGCAGCTGCACTCTGTGCCTTCATCCAGGTGGTTGATGAAGAGGTTGAACAAGGCTGGAGCCAGCCCTGACCCCTGGGGAACACCACTAGCTACAGGCCTCCAACTAGCCCCTGCACCACTGATCACAGCCCTCTGTGCTCTGTCCTTCAGCCAGCTCTCAACGCACCTCAGTGTCCACTCGAACCCACACCTGCTTGCCCATGAGGACCCCAGGGGAGACAGTGTCCAGAGCCTTGTTGATGTCCAGGTGGACACCATCCACTGCTCTCCCCACATCCACCCAGCTGCTCACACCAGCGACAACCCAGGGAAAGGGCTTAGGAGAGCTGTAAAGGAGCTTTCTACAAGACTAAGCTGGAGTTTACTGCAGAGCTGCCTGCCCTGGGCAGTCTGGCCCTAGGTGACACTCAAAGAACACTGTAGCCAGGCTCCATTTCCATTGGAGCTGCCATGCAGCCTTTGGCTTATTTGCCTGATGCCACAGACAGGACGTGCAAAAGGAGCTGTCACAGCTGGTGGTCATGGTAACAGCCCAGGTGTGCTCCTAAGCCTCACACAGGGTTACCTCTGGCAGGGTATTCCACAAGAGAAGGAGAATGTTTCTGTAAAGCTCAGCTCTAACCATCTTCCTCCTGGACGCTTGTGAAAGAGGCTCCCCCGTGGGAGCCTGGTGCTCTGTCCTGTCATGCAGTCTAGACACTTCATAAAGCAGACTCTGCTTTTACTGCCCTGGCTTCCTCCTGAAAGCCAAGGGTGGGTGAGACACCAGAATAGAGGAGAATACACAGAACAAGACCATTCTGACACCATTTGGTCAGCTCAGCTGCAGATCTCAGCAGAGAGCTAATGGAGGAGAACGACCACACTGCTCAGGCAGACAGCCTCCTCCTGCCTCCTCTAATGACAGCTCAGCTGCTTTTGGAGCTACCCCCTGCAGATATTAAAGCTGAGAAAAAGCCTTCTACCAGCAAACCACACAAAACAAAGGTTTTTTTCTGGAATGTCCTGTCAGGGAGCAGGGTCAGCTTCGCTTCTCAGAACTAGGCTGAGGGCTCAGGCTGCACAGCACTCCCAGATACACCTGGGTGACTCCTACACTGCCAATAAATTCCCTGCAGACCCAGCTAGCCCTTCCTGTTTGGGAAATGCTCCTCAGCTGATCTTACCAGCCAAAGATGACAACCAGGTTTATAAACATCTCCTGAAGAGTTTACAGGAAGAAGTGTCAGGCTCTGACGCAGGCCAAGCTCTGCATGATGTCCACGCAGTCACACAGTTGCCACTAGCATGCACAGCAGCCCCTGGGCTGCCCCTGCCCAGACCAGGTAAGAGCCCCAGGGGGAGAGAGCAGGCAAGAGAGACTCAGACACACCAGGAGGACCTGCTCCTGTGCTTCTAATGGGGCCAGCCTGGCTGCCCCGCTGGCACCACTTCAATCTGCCAGAGCAAAGTGGCATCCTGCACTTGGGCAGCTCTCTGCTCAGGGTGCCCTGGTAAGGCTGCACCTGCAGCTTTGTGTCCAGATCTGGGCTCCCCACTTCAAGAGGGACAGTCTTGGGGAGAGTCCAAGAGAAGGCCACAGGGATGCTAACAGGAGTGAAGCATCTCTCTTACAAGTTCCCCGTGGGACAGCAATGTGCCCTTGTGGCCAGGAGGGCCAAGGGCATCCTGGGGTGCATTGAGAAGAGTGTGGCCAGCAGGCTGAGGGGAAGGTCTCTCACTCTGCCTTGGTGAGGCCTCACCTGGAGTATTGTGTCCAGGTCTGGGCTCCCCAGATCGAGAAGGACAGGGACAGAGGCTGTGAGGATGATGGAGGGTCTGGAACATCTGTGTGATGAAGAGTGGCTGACCTGGGGCTGGTTAGCCTGGAGAAGAGCAGCCTGAGCGGGGATTCTCTCAATGCTTACCAATAGGTAAAGGTTGGAGGCCAAGAGGCTGTGGCTGGACTCTTGTCAATGGTGATCAGACAAGGGACCCTGGGCACAAACTAGAAGACAGGAGACTTCATCTGAACTTAAGGAGAAACTTCTTTGGCGTAAGGGTGCTGAAGGCCTGGAGCAGGCTGCCCAGAAAGGTTGTAGAGTCTTATTCTCTGGAGGCTTTCCAAACCTACCTGGATGTGTTCCTGTGTGCCCTGATTTAGCTGTACCTGTGTTTGTAGTGGGGTTGGACTGGATGATTTCCAGAGGTACCTTCCAACCCCTGCTGCTCTATGATTCTGTGTAAGTTCCAGCAGTTTCCCTAGCCCCCAACCACAGCCTCATCAATGCTGACCTACAGCTCTGGCCAAAGTGATGCTCCTTAGCTGGAGGAGACAGGCAAGAGCCCAGGCAACCTTGTTTGTTCTTTGCCAGCGGGCTGTCTTGGATCCAGCCTCTGATACACTGTAGAGAAAGAAGCTGCCTGATCTCCAGGGGCCTCACCCAACCTCAAGGGAAGTTGCTCGAGAGAAGTCCTTTGCAGTGCCCCTCCTTGAGTGCAGCTCAAAGTGAAGCAAGCAGGAGGGACCCCTCAGGAGAGGGCCAGGGTCTCAACTGAGAGCCTGAGTCACCACTGCTGTGCTCCAGGTGCTCCTGCCGTGACAAAGTGCTGCATAAGGACTGAGAAGAGCTGTGATGTGGTGGGTTGAAACTGGTCCCCCAACAGAAAAGGACCAGAGCAGCTCAGCTGAATGCAACTGAAGCTATACTTACAAGCAAAGCTGCAATCTAAATATGAAATGCAATGAATGTGTACAAAATAGACAATATTTACTTATGTGTGCAAGTTATAAACAGCACAAGAATTCCCCTGGACAAACCAGGGGGCTATCAATAGCTTCCCCCTCCCTGCTCCCTTCCCTCCCTCCTGCACTTAGAATCATAGAATCAACTAGGTTGGCAGAGACCTCCAAGATCCTCCAGTCCATCCTATCAACCAGCCCTATCCAGTCAGCTAGACCATGGCACTAAGTGCCTCATCCAGGCTTTTCTTCAAGATCTCCAGGGACTAGAGAAAGAGCAGAGGGTTGTTTGTTAATACTCAGCCACAACAAAGCAATGCAGCCAAGGTCAGCAAAGCCAGAAGGAGCCAGAGCTGGCATCTGCCAGAGTGAGGAAGGGTAGTGTACAAAAATAACTTCCATGGTAGGTGTCTGTCCAAAGAGGTTATTCAGACCTTATCATTATTTTCCTTTTCCCATCCCATAGTAATTTCTTTGCATTCTGTTGTTTTCTGTTCAAGATCTGTGGAAAGTTTTCTGGGCACAGCCTAAAACTACCACAGGACCACATGCTGGTACAGCAGAGATGAAAAAGGCATGAGGCAGTGCCTGCATCTGCTATGGTGCACGCTGTTCTATGGCACCCATTGCCACCCCTCCTGATGGAAGAGTCTTTGTCTCAGAGACTCCTGCCCCATCAGGTAGATGGACACACAGATCAGCTCTTCCTCCCTAAAGCACACAAGCAGAGGGAGCAGAATTTCTGCCAGAGCAACAAGTTTTGATCCCATTGGGAGGTTTCCTCCCACTTGTGGGGACAGAATTCTTTCTCTTCCCACCATTCCCAGTCAGAGTCTTTGCTTTAGGACTCTGAAACTCTTTGGTCTACCACACAGAAATGGTTTTCCTGCCTCCTGTGCCACAGTGCAAGGAGGATGACCTGCTCTGGCACTCATCTGACACGGAGTAGCAAGCCATGGAGATGCTTCTCACATCTGCCTCTCTTCACAGCAGGGCCAGGAGGTTCTGCTGCTCTGTGATGAACCACAGAGTGCCTCCCAGCATGCAGCCCCAGAGGTGAGCTGGTCACTTTAAAGGCAGATTCATTGCAGATGACTGAGTCAGCACTGAATATAAACAACCCAAGCCCCATCTGCTCTGGACATCACATAGGGTGCTTCATGTTGCCTCTGTGTCCCACACCGTGAGCAAGGATCCCACAGTTCAGAGGCATGGGGGGACAGGAGACAGCTCAGGGCAGTCTCTGCCCCTCTGGGCTCTTCCAGTTGCAGGCAGCAGGGTACAGGATGGAGCAGCCCAGCCCCTGCACACCCTCAGCCCTCTGGCATCCTCCCCACAGTGCTCCTGCATTCAGCAGTGTCTGACAAGCAGCCCAAGGCCCTGGTCCTGGACACATCAGCAGCCCTTCCTGCCTGCCACGTTCTGCAGCCCAGCATCTGCCTCTGCCACTTCTGGGACAGGGGCTGGACCACTGAGCCCAGACTCAGAGCCCACTCACAGCATCCCTGTAGGACCTAACTGAGTTGTTCTCACAGGAGGTCTTGTTCACGAGTGCTCTGCACTGGCAGCTCTGCACCTTGGGTCCCAACAGCTTTTGCCACACACAGCAAGGCAGCTGCAACCCTGGGAGGAAGCTGAAGCACGATGAGTGCCCTCAGGCCACACAAGATCCGAATCACCCCAGCTGGCCAAGAGGGTGCAAAGCCCATGCTGGCCACTCCAAAGGGCAAGGCACCCCCTCCTTGCCTCCTCTGTGTGTAGGTAGGACCTGGACAGTTTTCTGAGATGACCTGGCAAAAAGAGGCACCTAAACCCATGATGTCTATGACAGAAGTAAACCATGGCTAGAGGCATGACACTTTGCAGGCAATGAAACTGGTTCAGGTTGCAGCCCAGGGTACTGAGGTGACAGCACATCTAAGTGCCAGGTTCTACACATTGGCCACACCAACCCCATGCAGTGCCAAAGGCTGGGGTCAGAGTGGCTGGAGAACAGCCAGGCAGAGAGGGACCTGGGGGTTACTGGTTGATAGTAGGCTGAACATGAGCCAGCAGTGTGCCCAGGGGGCCAAGAAGGCCAATGGCATCCTGGCCTGCATCAGGAACAGTGTGGCCAGCAGGAGCAGGGAGGTCATCCTGCCCTGTGCTCAGCACTGGTTAGGCCACACCTTGAGTCCTGTGTCCAGTTCTGGGCCCTTCAGTTTAGGAAAGATGTTGAGCTGCTGGAAGGTGTCCAGAGAAGGGCAACAAAGCTGGGGAGGGGTCTGGAGCACAGCCCTGTGAGGAGAGGCTGAGGGAGCTGGGGTTGCTTAGCCTGGAGAAGAGGAGGCTCAGGGAAGACCTCATTGCTGTCTACAACTACCTGAAGGGAGGTTGTAGCCAGGTGGGGGTTGGTCTCTTCTCCCAGGCACCCAGCACCAAAACAAGAGGACACAGTCTCAAGCTGAGCCAGGGGAGGTTCAGGCTGGATGTTAGGAAGAAGTTCTTCATAGAGAGAGTTGTTGGCCATTGGAATGTGCTGCCCAGGGAGGTGGTAGAGTCCCCATCCCTGGAGGTGTTTAGGAAGAGCCTGGATGAGGCACTTGGTGCCATGGTTTAGTTGATTAGATGGTGTTGGGTGATAGGTTGCACTTGATGATCTCAAAGGTCTTTCCCAACCTATTCTATTCTATTCTATTCTATTCTATTCTATTCTATTCTATTCTATTCTATTCTATTCTATTCTATTCTAAGAAATGTGACATTGTGCCACACAAAGTGCAGCAGCTGAAGGGCCAGCAGGGCTAGGAGCACTCCTTGGCACTCACCTGGCACTCACCTTGCCTGTCTCAAGCACAGCACCTGGAGATGGCAGAAAGAGCAGCAGGGACTTTGGGGCTGGGGAAAACCTGGGTTTGGGGTGGTGGAGGGGAGGTGACAGGCATTCTCCACCTGGGCTAATGCATGGATAGCTGTGTGGCACAAACATTTCTGACTGTGCCCACAGTCCAGTGAAGGATTTTCAAAAGAGGGAGGCAGTTCTGGGTGCTCATACCCAGCACCTGGCTTTCTTCCAAGGCTGCTGTGCTTGAACACTCACCCCAGTGGTGTCCCCATCTGAGAATCACAGAATGCTCTAGGTTGGAAGGGACCTCCAAAGCTCATCCAGTCCAGCCCCCTGCACTCAGCAGGGACATCCTCCACCAGAGCAGGTTGCCCAGAGCCCTGTCCAGCCTCACCTGGAATAGCTCCAGGGATGAGGCCTCAACCACCTCCCTGGGCAACCTGTTGCAGAGCTCCAGCAGCCTCCTGGTGCAGAACTTGTTCCTCACATCCAATCTCAATCTGCTCTGCTCTGGTTTGAAGCCATTGCCCCTGGTGCTGTCCCTGCAGGCCTTTGGGAACAGTCCCTCTGCAGCCTTCTTGTAGCCCCTTCAGGTACTGGCAGGCTGCTCTGAGATCTCCCTGGAGCCTTCTCTTCTCCAGGCTGAACACCATTGCCCCTGGTCCTGTCACTGCAGGGTAACTGTGAGGGATGAGAGGGCTTGGGTTTAAAAGCCTCCAGCCCCCAGAAGGGGCATGGACATCTTTTTTGCCTTCTTTCTTTGCATGCCCTGTGCTTCTCTGGAACTGGCAGACTCTCACTCACCTACAAACACCAGCCCCTTGCCACCAGCTGGCTCTCCATATTAGTTCTTTTCTGCAGGGTAGGGCTGGACAGTGCAGCTTGCAGTGGCGCTGCGTTTTGTTTTGTACTTCCTAGCTGGATCTCTTGACTGCCTGATCAGAGGCAGCAACAGGTCAGCCTCATGCTGAGAAGCCACTTTTCTCCATGGCTCATCTGTGCTGAGGACCTGGTAATGACTTCTGCACATGCAGTGGCTCCAAAGGTTGGGCATAAATCAGTGACCAGGTCCCAGGGTCCATTATTCTTCCAGCTGCCCATCTTCCACTGCTGAACTAGCCCAGGGAGCCAGGCTTCATGGCTGAGCAGTCAGGCTGCCCAGGAGCCCAGGCTCCTGCCAGGGAACTGCTCACAGCTCCACAACTGCAAACCACTTCTCTTGGTCCAGCTCTCACTCTAACTACACTTTCTGCCCCATCTATCAAGTTGTCATAGTTCACATTTGCCAGCAGCTGCCTGACCCTGCTTGGGAGGTGGCAGGAGTAAACCAGGAGCGTGGAGCCAAGTGTTTAGAGGAACAGAGATGGGGAGCGAATGCAAGAGTGGCAGCCTTCAAACTAGAGAGCTGTGCTCTGCGGTGGGGTCCCAGCTGTGTTCCTTGGACCTTCCCAAGAAGATTATCAAATTCATGTCCTGGAGGAGCTCTGGCAGAGGCTGCGCTCTAGCCCTTGATCCACGCAGCTCACCGGTATGGGGTGGCTCAGCTTCACCTGGGTAAGCAACCAGTGCCGTTTGGCTGCCCCCCTGTGCGGTACCTGCCGGCAGCGCATGCTCAGCCCTGCCGGAGGACATCTCCAGGGAGGGCAGAGCTGCGCAGGGCTCGGAGCGCTGGCTCCCCTGCAAAGCCGCGGGCAGGCTCGCCAGGCACGTCTGCGTGTGTGTGTTCCTCCCTGGCTCAAGTGGCAAAGCACGAGAAGGAGCCTTGGCACCGGCCCAGAGACATCTGAGCTTAGCAGCAGCATTTGACGACAGATGTGTGTCTTGCAACATCGCTACTGAAGTGTCTTTGCCTTTCAAAGCAGGAATCGTTTTCCTTCACGTAATAGCCCAGGCAGATATAATCCTATTAACAGGGCTATTAAACTAAACAATACTTGGCATGCCAGGACCCAAGGAAACAATCCTCCAAACCCGGCAGCTTGTAAACAGCCCTGGCCCCGAGGCAGGATGGGCATTTCCTATGCCCAAGAGCCCCCCTGGCCAGCACCCTCCCACCCTGCTGCTGCACAGGCTCTGCGGGACACCCGGGCCTGAAGTGTGTGGGAGGACAATGAAGGGAGAAGCTGGAGCCTCCATCAAACCTGCCTTGCCTCACACCAGTGGGCTCCTTGCCCCTCTCCCACCCTCTACATCACTTTTGCTCCCTAGCCCAGCTAGTGTTCCCTGAGCTTTACACCAAGACAGGGTCTGGCTCTCCATTGGCATCTCTGCAACGTCTCTGTGCTCTCCAGGTTACAGCTATTTTGCTCTCACATCCACCAGAATTCCCAATCCAGTCATGCCTGACTTGAAAGCCTGGGCCCACAGCTCCTCTTCTCTAATCTGGTCTCTCCCTTGAAGCAGCAGGGCCTTTGCTCCTGCATGGCTGCAGCTGAGCTGGCTCTTCTTTGCCCTCACCTGGGGCTGTGACAGGGCTGCCTTGGGAGGTGAGGAGTGCCAGGATGTGCAGCTACTCCACGTGCAGCCCTGGGCATCAGCTTCATCTCTGGATGCCTGGAGAGCTATCATTTCCATGGTGCTGCCTCAATCAGGAGAGCAGGGAGAAGAGTTTGGGTCGGGAAGCCATTTGGGCTACATGAAGATTTTTAGCAGCATGGAATCACTGACTTGCCCACAGATGTCACAGCCACCCAATGGGGACTACCCTGTGATCAGCTCTGAGCAACCTGCTCTAGCTGAGAATGTCCCTGCTGACTGCAGATGGAGCTGGACCAGATGACTTTCAGAGGTCCCTTCCAACCCAAGTCATTCTATGACTCTGTGAATTCATACAGACCAAATAGCAGGGCTGATGACTGAATGCTATCTCCTCACTGTTGCTCACAGCTGCCCACAGCCCAGCACCTCCACAGAACTACATGTGTGTAAGCCATGTGACTCTGCCCTCCCAGCACTGCTGGGCTCTCCAGCTGGTACCAAGGAAAAGAGGAGCACTTGCCTAGCAGAGCACCACTGACCTCCCTTCCCTGCAGTGAGCTCAAAACACGACCGGAGCAATCCCCTTTCTCTGCCTCTCTACTCACACACAGTTCACCCCCTGCCTCTGCATCCACAGCTGTGCCCAGAGTGTCTCTGCACTGGTTGTGAGCAGGCAGCATCCACCTCTCCTTCCCAGCACACTGCACCCTTCAGCCCCTTGCTGAGCAGCTGTTCCTGCCACGGGCTGGGATCAGCTGCAGATGATTCACTGGCACAGAGCATTTACCAGATGGGTGAGGGATGTTGGAGCAGCATCTCCAGCACTTCTGCCAGCTCCACCAACAGAAGCAAAGGTTTTCATCCAAAGTACATCCTTGGCCAGACTGTGTTGGAGCTGGGGGCTCCAAAGAGATGGCACCATCCTGCCACTCTGCATTGGAGGCAGATCTGCTCCAGCCCCACTCACAGAAAACAGATTTCCCATCAAGCTGGAGCAAGACAATCCCAAAGTCACTACTCATTTCCTAGCTCCTTTGTAATTACATATCACAGCACCACAGAATGGTTTGGGTTGGACCTCCAAAGCTCATCCAGTCCAGCCCCCTGCACTCAGCAGGGACATCCTCCACCAGAGCAGGTTGCCCAGAGCCCTGTCCAGCCTCACCTGGAATAGCTCCAGGGATGAGGTCCCAGCCACCTCCCTGGGCAACCTGTTGCAGTGTTCCAGCAGCCTCCTGGTGCAGAACTTGTTCCTCACATCCAATCTCAATCTGCTCTGCTCTGGTTTGAAGTCATTGCCCCTGGTGCTGTCCCTGCAGGCCTTTGGGAACAGTCCCTCTGCAGCCTTCTTGTAGCCCCTTCAGGTACTGGCAGGCTTCTCTGAGATCTCCCTGGAGCCTTCTCTTCTCCAGCCTGAACACCCCCAGCTCCCTCAGCCTGTCCCCATAGCAGAGCTGCTCCATCCCCCTGATCATTTTCATGGCCTCCTCTGGACACTCTCTGTCAGGTCCAAGTCCTTCCTGTGCTGAGGGCTCCAGAGCTGGATGCAGCACTACAGGTGAGGTCTCACTGGAGCAGAGTGGCAGAATCAGCTCTCATCTGGGCAGGATCTAAGATCAGGTAGTCCATGAGCCAGCAATGTGCCCCTGTGGCCAAGAAGGCCAATGGCATTCTGAGGTGGATTGGAAGGGTTGTGGTGAGAGGGAGGTTCTTCTGCCTCTCTACTTTACCCTGAGGGCATATATGGAATATTGTGTCCAGTTCTGGGCCCCTCAGCTCAAGAACAACCTCAGGGAACTGCTTGAGAGAGTCCATCGCAGAGCCCCAAAGCTGCTGCAGGCAGTGGAACATCTCCTGTTAGGCCAGGCTGAGGGAGCTGGGGCTTGGAGCTTGGAGCAGAGGAGCCTGAAGGCTGCCCTCATTGCTGGGGATAAAGATGTGCAGGGCTGGAGCCAGGCTCTGCTCAGGGATGGCCAAGGACAGCACAAGGGGCACTGGGGGCAAGCTGGAGCAGAGGAGGTGCCATGGGAACAGGAGGGAAAACTTTGTCCCTCTGAGGGTGATGGAGGCCTAGAGCAGGCTGCCCAGAGAGGCTGTGGAGTGTCCTGCTCTAGAGACTTTGCAAACTCCTCTGGTTGTGTTCTGTGTGCCCTGCCCTGGGTGCTCCTGCTCTGGCAGGGGGCTGAGCTGGATGATCCCTGGGGGCCCCTTCCAACCCCTAACATTCTGTAGCTCTGTAAAAATACTTGAAGGGATCTGATAGAATGAGGAGCTGCAAACCTGCCCCTATCAGAAGATACAAGGAAATTACAGGAACAGGCTCAGGTCAGTCAACAACCCCAAACCATGCTGGGGCTGTGCAGGGTGGATCAGTCCAATGACCAATGGCTTAGACATGGCTCCAGCCACAGAAAGTTACCACAGCATCTCCCAGCACACCCCTCGGATTCCCAGCAGAGCAGCCCAGTCCAGCCTAGCCCTACTGCACTACTCAGCCAAGCAAGGTTTGTTTTAGCCTTACATAAACCCCTGCAGGCTCTGCAGAGATCGACACCAAAGCAGAGCTCCTCACCCAGGTGCAGCAGCAGCACCCAGAGAGGAGCAGGAGTTCCACGCTGCCTGCAGGAAGCTCTGCAGCTTTGGTCAGGCTCGTTGGGTTTTGGTCTTGTGGGCTGAGTTAACCTCTAACAGGTTTCCACTTGACCCAGCCAAGTTCACTTCACCACCCATCAGCACAACTTGGTTCTCCAAGGCATTGCACTGCCAGCATCTGCCAGCCAGGCCTCTTCCACTGATGGAGCTAAGGAGTTTTAAACAGTGACAGCAAACATTCTGGGGTTAGTGACCTAGAAAGAAAACGAGAGTTTTCCTACCTGAAAGGCTGAGTTAGGCTCTTGGTGATGGTGAAGAAAGAACAGCAAGAAGCACAGAGCCACAGAACACAGCCAGCTGGCAGAGCCCTCCAAGCTCAGCCACTCCAACCCTCCACCCAGCACTGCAGGCTCAGCACCAAACCATGTCCCTAATCACCAGGCCCACAGCTGCTGGAACACCCCCAGGGATGCTGACTCCAGCACTGCCCTGGGGAGTCTCTTCCAATGTCTGAGAGCCCTTCCAGGGCAGAAAGATTTCCTGAGCTCCAGCCTCAGCCTCCCCTGGGGCAGCTTGGAACCATTCCCTCTGCTCCTGCCCCTTGCCACCAAGGAGCAGAGGCTGCCCCCTCCTCACTCCAACCTCCCTTCAGGGAGCTGTAGAGAGCAAGGAGCTCTCCCTCAGCCTCCTCTTCTCCAGCCTGAACACCCCCAGCCCCCTCAGCCCCTGCTCATAGCCCAGGGGCTCCAGGCCCTTCTCCAGCCTGGCTGCCCTGCTCTGGACAGGCTCCAGCCCCTCAATGTCCTTCCTGCAGGGAGGGCCCAGAGCTGAGCACAGCACTCCAGGTGTGGCCTCCCCAGTGCTGAGCACAGGGGGATGGTCACCTCCTGTCCCTGCTGCCCACCCTGCTTCTGACCCAACACAGGATGCCATTGGCTTTCTTGGTCCCCTGGGCACTGCTGGCTCCTGGTGAGTGACTGCCAGCCACCACCCCCAGGTCCCTCTCCCTGTTGCAGCTTTCCAACCACACAACCCCCATGGGGTTGTTGTGACCCAGGTGCAGGATCTGTCCCTTGGCCTTGCTGATCTTCACCCAGTGAGCCTTGACCCATGGCTCTCACCAGTCCAGACCCTGCTATAAAGCTTCCCTGCCCTCTAGCAGATGGACGCAGCCACCCAGCTTGGTGCCATCTGCAGACTTACTGAGGGTGCCCTCAATGCCCTCACCCAGATCAGTGATAAAGACACTGAAGATCAGAAGAAGCAGAGAACATTACAGTCTGGGGAGCAGCAGGAGCATGTGCTGGGTGCAAGAGGCTGATTTCCTTCTCCTTTAGCAAAAGGATTCAGCAGCTGACATGTTTGTCTCTTCACAGATGGTGCTAGGATGGATGGTCCTGCTGGAACCATAACTGACAGCATCGTTGAATTGCCTCTGTTGATGCCTTTGAGGAGCCATGGCTAATTTGGGAAGGCCCCAGTAGGACTCATTCAGCACAAGCACTTTTTGGAAAGCTGAGCTCCTGCTTCAAGTCTCTAAAGCCAAAGATCAGCTCTGGCCAAGGTTAAGGAAAAAACCTACCTTAGGTTTCTGCCAGGAAATTTCATGCAACTTGGGATCACCTTTCAAACAGCACTTCAGGAATTACTGAGGTTCACTGGGGATGAGTATCTGAGATCCTCATCAACCCCAGGAGCAGGGAAAAACCATGAGAAAAAGTGATACTTCCAAGTTACACCACAGTTGTTTGCTGCAACAGCAGCTGCAGGATGCACAAAAGACTTAGTCACCCCCAGGAGGCTATGACACAAATGCCAACACAGAGCACATCTAACTGCTCCCCAGAGCAGAGCAACCTGGCAAAGAGTGGTAGCTTCCAAAGCATCTTCCTAGAGGCTAGGCACTTGTTCTAAGCAGGGAGTTCCTCTGGAGAATAGTTTAGGTTGTGAGGGACCTTAAAGCTCATCCAGCTCCAACCCCCTGCCATGGGCAGGGACACCTCCCACCAGCCCAGGCTGCTCAAGGCCTCATCCAGCCTGGCCTGGAACACCTCCAGGCAGGAGGCAGACACAGCCTCCCTGGGCAACCTGTTCCAGTGTCTCTCCAGCCTCACTGCCAACAATTTCGCCCTCATCTCTACTCTCAATCTCCCCTCTCCCAGCTCAAAGCCATTGTCCCTTGTCCTGGTACTCCCAGCCCTTGTAAGTTCCTTGGGCAAATGGTGGAAAACACATGAGAAGAACCTGAATCAAGGCCCTGCTGCAAAGGGGAAGCCTTTCTGCCACCCTTGCACCATCCCACATGAATTTAAGGGCTGAAAAGTCCTTAGAGCACTCAGCACTGGCAGACTGAAGGCAGAAGGGAGGGGATTTTCGACTGGCACTGGGAGTTTTCCAGACCCTTGCAGGGGTTGTGGCTCTGCAAGCCCTGGGTATGAAGGCTCCTATTATGCCTCAGATGCCATGAGGATTTGGTCCCTTCCAAGCACCTTCCACTGAAGGCAATTTCATGATCCCAAATTAGGAGACTTTCTAAAGACTTTCTGATGCAATGAGCCATTGCAAAGCTCCCCTGCACCAAGCTCTGTGTTGTGCTATGTGTCAGCCAAGGCTCCAGAATAATTCAGCAACACCTTCTGGAAGAGACGGGAGTGTTATGGAGGGGAAACTGGCAGGAAGATGAAGAGGGAAGCCTGATGTTGTCTCTGTGATGAAAAGCAGGCACAGCAATCAGTGCAAGCTGAAAGGTTGCCACCTGGGGTCAGATTTTGAGGGCTGCACCCTTTGAGAGCAAGGTGGGAAAAGCCACCCCTTGCCCTGTCCTCGGTCTCTCTTCACATGGTGGCCAAGTCCCTGCTTAGACCCCAAAGCAGCTTAACCACCACAACGAGGAGGCAGCTTGCTGGACCTCCATTTCATCACAGCACCAGCTGACCCAGAAACCTGGAGGTATGAAGGGGATTTCAAGTCAGTCCTCAGTGGGGTTGGGAAGAGCTTGGGGCACACAGCAGTGGAGAGCTCTGTGGCTCTTGGGGCACTGCTTTGTCATGGGAAGGAGGAGCAGCTCCAGAAGAGCTATGATTGTAGGCAGGGCTGTGCAGAGCCAACGTGCTCACAACACAGAGAGACAAGGTATAACAGAGAAGGGCTCAGACTGTGCTTTGAGGGGAAGAAGGGATGCAGGGGATGCCTGGTCCCAAGCCAGCAGTGACACTAAAGTGAGGGATGTGGATGCTTGAGTCCCACCAAATCTTCTGGCTGACAACACAAGGACTTTGCAGACCTGCTGGGGCTTGAGCACTGCTTGCCACACACTGAGAGCAGTACACTGAGTGGAGAAGGCAGAGAGGGAGCAAAGGCAGGTAAAGGAGCGGCCAGGAAGCCTGGCTGAGAGCCTGTGCTCAGCACACATGGGAAGCACAATGCATTTTCAATCCCCATCAGCTGCAGAGCCAGCACAGGACTTTGTGTGTAACTCAAGTGAAGCTTGACTCAAGTGCTGCCAGCAGCTTCTCCCTGCAGGGCAGCTCTCAAACACCACTACAGAGCTGGAGTTAGTGACAAACATGAGAGCCTCTGAGAGCAGCCGGCTGGGCAAACTCCGACCAGCTAGCAACAGCAGCACTGTGTGCTCACACCAGCAGCCCAGCTATACCCTGCCAAAAGCACCTTCCCTAGGCAGTTAGGGCTGACTGACCCAAGCCTTCCTCTAGACCATAGAATGGTCTGGGATGGAAGGGACCTCCAAAGCTCATCCAGTCCAACCCCCCTTGCACTCAGCAGGGACATCCTCCGCTAGATCAGGTTGCCCAGAGCCCTGTCCAGCTTCACCGTGAACAGCTCCATGGATGGGGCCTCAAACTCCTCCCTGGGCAACCTGTTCCAGTGTTGCAGCAACTTCATGGAGCAGAGCTTCTTCCTAATGGAGATGGTCCCTCCAGCTAAGTATGGGGCTGAGTAGTCAATACTGACTCAAGTAGTCCTGCAGGGTGATTTCTCCAGAGCCTGAAAAGCCCTGTTTGCCTGTTTGAAACTTGTTTGTGTAGAAAGTTGAAGGCATGGCAAAGTAAGTCTGGGGAATTGCTACTAATTGCTCCTCCAGACCCTATTTTCCCAGGCACACAGAGGGGAGTTTGGAAGGGACAGACCCAGGAGCATTTGGAGACAGTTTGGTGAGTAGACCTGCCCCAGAATCCTCACTCCAGCCCTCTGCAGGTCAAGTGACCCAGGGTGAAATCTCAGCCTGGTCAGCTGAAGCAGGGGACAGCTCTTGTGCATAAGTGGCAGTCAACTGTTGGATACCACAGCCCAGGACAGGAGGCTGGGCAGGCTGGGTGGCCCAGGGTGGGCTGCAGCCTAGGAACAGACCCTGAGGCCATCTCCTTTCACTACAAGAAACTGAGACACTTCCTTGTTCCAATGAGAACTTCCTAGAGTCCCACTGCCCTCCCACCAGGTTTTGAATCTCCCCTTTCCCTTCTGCAGGGGCTCACAACTTGGCTGTCCTCTCTTCATCTGAGCAGTGCTTTGAATTAGGCCTGGGCTGCTGGACACTCCCCGGTCCTAGGAGGCTCCTTGAAGTCTCCTGCAGGTAGATGACATTCAGCCTATGCAAGGGGCAATCCCAGGCCCAAATCCACCTAAACTCGTCTACTTTCCCCTTCCACCATTTGCAATCCTTTGGGAAGCCAGGACTTTGCCAGAGCCAGAGCCAAGCCATCTCCAAACCCTGTTAGCAAACAGCTCTCTGATAACACAAAAAAACACAAACCTCTTGTTTGGGTTTTGATAGGACCTGCTCTGCACCAGCTGAAGGGAGAGAGGGAGAGCTGTTGCTGGGCTCTTCCTCAATCCCAGTAAGAAAAGCCAAACAGCAAATCCCTGAATTAAACAGATCATCTAATAAGACAGAATTGAAGAGAAATACTGACAGTGAGTAAATGTCACATCCCTCTGCACCTGTGTGGCATCATCAACTCCTGGAGTCACAGCATGGTTGAGTTGGGAAGGACCCCCAAAGCTCATCCAGTGCCAACCCCCTGCCACGGGCAGGGACACTTCCCACCAGCCCAGGTTGCTCAAGGCCTCATCCAGCCTGGCCTGGAACACCTCCAGGGAAGGGACATCCACAGCCTCCCTGGGCAACCTGTTCCAGTGTCTCCCCACTTTCTTGTAGGCTGCTATAGGGCCTGGTTCCAGTATCAACATCCCCCCAGCTCCATTTCCTTAGTTACCCAAACTTATCCATTGCACTTCTCTTCAGAAGTTGTAACCTAAAGTCAAAGCCCAATGGAATTTTCCTGCTCCAGGGCTGCACAGACCCTGTCCCTGGGGAGAGTCTCCTGCTGCTCACCTTAAAGGAAATCAACTCCGTTCACCATGGCAAGGAGAAGGGATGCTCTCAGGAGAGCTCCCTGCTGCAGCCAGATCAGGCAGCACAGGGGGGGTCATTGCCCATCCAAGAGGGAGCTGCCCACAGGCTCCTGCATTGCCCTGATCTGGCTGAGCCTGCCCTGCAGCCACGGAGCTGGTGTGGCAGAGCCATGGGCAGGCAGCACAGCCTGGGCTCCTTGGGGTCACTCTGCCGTGGATCACTGACTCTTCCATGCTCAGTGGATCCTGCTCAGGGTCGCTGCCTCCCCCCTTGCCCCAGCAGGAGGCTTCCCTTCCCCAGGATGATGAGTTACAGACTGTGTTAATAAGACACAGGCTGCCCGGCGGCGCGTGCCCGGCGCGTTCAAGATCACCGACTCCTCCAAGACAATGTCTGCTGCGAGGTCCCCAGCACCACACCCAAGATGCAGGCACCAGGGCTACTTCCACCGAGGGCTGCTGAGCTCACTTTACGAGGTTGCTGCTGCTGCCATTCACACATACTTGTGGAATTCCATTTGTCTTTGGGTGAGTTCTCCATCTGCCTAAACATGCCCAGCGGGAGCCGGAGATGCCCATACAGCTCCGGGAACGTTACACCTGAGTGACAATCCCCACAGCTCTGCCCAGCCACCTCCCATCCTGCCTCTGCCTGGCTGCCAGCAGTCACCAGACCTTCACCTCCTAACCCGGCTTTGCATGGGCACAGGTGCCTGCTTGCCGTGACTGGCGACCGGCTGCAGCCCACAGGGCCGAGCTCTGCTCCCCTCCAGTGGGCATCGCCCTACCAGCTGCCCTGGCACAGCCCTGAACTGCAGAGCTCAGCTGGGCAATGAGGCTGGAGAAGGGCCTGGAGCACCTGGGCTATGAGTAGGGGCTGAGGGAGATGGGGGTGTTCAGGCTGGAGAGGAGGATGATGAGGGAGACCTCATGGCTCTACAGCTCCCTGAAGGGGATCTGTGGCCAGCAGATGGAAAGAGCTGATTCTGCCACTCTGCTCCATTGAGACCTCACCTGTAGTGCTGCATCCAGCTCTGGAGCCCTCAGCAAAGGAAGGACATGGACCTGATGGAGAGGGTCCAGAGGAGGCCATGCAAATGATCTGCTATGGAGACAGGCTGAGGGAGCTGGAGGTGTTCAGGCCGGAGAAGAGGAGGCTGAGGGAGAGCTCCTTGCTCTCTACAGCTCCCTGAAGGGAGGTTGGAGTGAGGAGGGGGCAGCCTCTGCTCCTTGGTGGCAAGGGGCAGGAGCAGAGGGAATGGTTCCAAGCTGCCCCAGGGGAGGCTGAGGCTGGAGCTCAGGAAATCTTTCTGCCCTGGAAGGGCTCTCAGACATTGGAAGAGGCTGCCCAGGGCAGTGCTGGAGTCAGCATCCCTGGGGGTGTTCCAGCAGCTGTGGGCCTGGTGCTTAGGGACATGGTTTGGTGCTGAGCCTGCAGTGCTGGGTGGAGGGTTGGAGTGGCTGAGCTTGGAGGGCTCTGCCAACCACATCTATTCTGTGGTACCTTCAACAAAGCCTGCTAAACAAGGAGATCTCTCATCCACCACCAAAAGCAGGCAGAAACCCCTCCTAGGGCTTCATCCAGCAGAACCACGTTTCAGGGAGAAACCAGGGTAGGAGGAGTCAGCCAGCCAGGTTTGGATTTCATTTGTCCAGCTAACCACCACAGGAACAGCTTCAGAAGCACAGAACACCCTGCAGAGCTGGAGCTGCTCACCAGCCCCTCCAGAACGGGAGATGTCTGCTGCTCCAGCCCAGAGACACAACAGTTGCAGTGCTCTGCCTCAAAGCTCTCATCAAAACCTTTTCACAGAATCACCAAGGTTGGAAGAGACCTCAAAGATCACCAAGTCCAACCTGTCACCACAGACCCCATGACTAAACCATGGCACCAAGTGCCACATCCAATCCCTTTTTGAACCCCTCCAGGGATGGTGACTCCACCACCTCCCTAGTCCCAGCAGCCCTTGGCTCCTAGGAACTCACCAAGGGAGCAGCTTTTCCAGTCAGGAGGACAGAACTGCAGCATGGGTTGCATGCTGTTACAGCTCACACTGGGGTGACAGCATGAGAGTCTTGCTGCATTTAACACCAGCACTCAATAAGAAAGAAAAGCCAATTTCCCCTGATCATTTGAATGGACCAGAGTCACCTTCTTCTTTGCATGAAAATCTCTTCTAATCCTGGCACCCTGGCAAAGCTCTGATTCACACACATCCCCTCCGCAACCACCCAGGCTCTCAGCACTGCAGTCCCCTAGTCCCAGTCTTGCCAAGGAGCCAAGGCAGATTTGGTTTACATTTCACCTCCTCCTTCCTCTCCTCTCAGGAATTTCCCTAGAAGGGAAGTTGAGCTGCTGCAGCCACTCACAGGCAGAAATCACCCTGGGTGATCTGGATTAGCCACTAAGACACATTCAGCAGCCTCTGGATCTCCAGTGCACACAGAACAGATCTTGCTGCAGCACCCCAAGTGCCCAGCTGTGGGACATGAGGGTGCTGGGACACTGGAACAGGCTGCACAGGGAGGTGGTTGAGGCCTCATCCCTTGAGATATTCCAGGTGAGGCTGGACAGGGCTCTGGGCGACCTGATCTGGTGGAGGATGTCCCTGCTGACTGCAGGGGGTTGGACTGGATGAGCTTTGGAGGTCCCTTCCAATCCAGAACATTCTGAATCATTAGGCACAGCTGAGTGGTGCTGGGAGCAGAGGTGAATCAACAGGAGAAACTGCAGAGAAAGCAGCACTCTGATTCTGTGACTGATGCTCTAAGTGCTGATGCTCAGCTCAGCTCCAGCTCCTCAAGGACAGAGCAAGCCATGCAAGGGGCATGCAGACAGGCACACAGCAATGACTCTCGGCTCAGCCTCTCTTGGATCAATGACACTTCCCAGTCTGCTTCCTACTGGAGCAGGTCCCTCTGCTTTTGTTCACAGAAAGCTAGCAGCCCTCTGGGCACACCTTGCCTGCAAAGTGTGCCCTTGGGAGAGCTCTGGGAATTTTCTGTTGCCTTTTAAGGCAACTAAGCAGCTGGAAGCAAGAGGAAATCAGCAGATAAGCACTTGTGGAGCACCATTTTAAGGAAGTCTGGGAGCAGGGGCTGTGATGCTATCTCTCAGGCTCCAGCCAAGCAGAATCTCTGGAATAGGAGGAACATGAAAGTGCCAGGAGCCCAAATCCCTGCACAGACCACAGGCCCACAGCAGTGTTAGAGGATGGAGCTTGGCAGGTAGACACTTGCTGTTATTTTGGAGCTGATGTGGTTGCTCCTGGTGCCACCACCACAGAAAGCAGCATGCAGGAGCTTAAGCCCAGCACAGAACTCTGTGACAGCTGCAGGTCTGCAATGGAGGCAGCAGCTTGCTAGGAAAATCCTCCTGTCCCCGAAGCAGGACAGTGAAGGAGCTGATTCCTTCCCAAAGCCAGGGCTGTCGGAGTGCACTGTCATAAGCCTGAGGTCTCTGCAGCAATGGTCTCCTGGCCAGAGAGGACTTCGACTCAGAATCACCTGGTTGGAAAACATCCACTCCAGCCATGGCCTAACATTTTCCTGTGCACAACTCTTAGACCATGGCCCTGATCTCCTCATCCAAACATCTTTTAAACTCCTCCAGGGATGGGGACTGCACCACCTCCCTGGGCAGCCTGGGCCAGCACCTGATGACCCTTTCGGTGAAGATTTTTTGTCTCACATTGAACCTCCTCTGGTGCAACTTGAGTCCTTTTGCTCTAATCCTAACACTTGTTACCGGGGAGAATAAGCCAGCCCCCACTTCACTGCAGCCTCCCTTCAGGGAGTTGTAGGGAACAATGAGGTCTCCCCTCAGTGTCCTCTGCTCCACACTGAACACCCCCAACTCCCTCAGCTGCTCCTCACAGAACTTGTGTTCAAGACCCCTCACCAGCCTTGGTGCTCTTCTCTGGACAGGCTCCAGCACCTCAATGCCCTTCCTGTAGCAAGGGATCCAAAGCCTCAGAAGCCCTCTGCTGTCTTGGATGGATGTCTTTGTTGCATGCAGGGAGGTGCCAGGCATCCAGGGCTGCTGGAAGCAGTGCTGCTAGCTGCTGGAAGGCCTCCCCCGTGGCTGATGAGCACAGTGCTGCAGCCAGCACTCACTCCGCACCAGCCTGACTCAGCCTGACTGCTGCTGTGGCATTGATTGCTGGCAGCCAGCTCAGCCATGCAGAAGGCAAGGGCCTGCTTTCTGTGAGTGACAGTGGGGGCAGAGCAGGGTCTGCTGGCCTGCAGTTAGCCCCACAAGTGGCACTGTTTGCAAGTGGGAGCTGAAGGCACTTTCTAATTTGCACTGTTCATGGGAAGAACTCAGAAACCAGGACTTGCACAGGGGCCAAGCACCCCCAAAGTCCATTGCTGCTCTGTGGTTGCAACATCCTCCGTGGGTTTGCTTTTAGGGACCCCCAGGGGCAATGCCAAATCAGCCAGATGCTTTTATGGGAACCAAGGAGTGATGCTGATGCCTGAGCAGCCAGGTGAGAGGAGCACCAGGTTAATGCTGCGCAGGTGAAGCCTTCACCACACACAGCCAGGGCATCCCATGGACCCAGGCAGTGACAGGCAGAGCTGATGTGCTGCCATGGCCCTGCCCAGAGCCGCTGGGCAAGGCCAATCCAGTCTGGCAGCAGCACCGAGGTGGGTTTGCTCTCCCCAGCCCTGGTGCCACCCCGAGTCTTTGCCCAGCTGCCAGCTCTGTGTGCTGAGCTGAGCGGCAGCGGGGCCGGAGCTGTGACCTTTCCCATGGCAGCCGCATGGGAAATGGAATTCTCTCTTTCAAAACTTTGTCATGTCTCAACTAGCTGCTCTGCAAGCAATTTGTACAAAAGGAGGAGGGAGCTGTCAGCTGAGACCTGTCAGTGACCGAGAGCACAAATCACCCTCCCTCCTCGAGCCATGGAGACAAAAGCAAAACACTTGGCAAGGCGGCCGCTAACCCTGCCGCCTCGGTGCCAAGCTACCCAGGCTGCCTCTTTCAGCGGGCTCCTCAGAGCAAGGCAGACGAGAGGAGCTGGCAGCCATCACGACAGGCAGCAGGGGAGGGCTGGGAAATCAAAGCAGGGCCATTTCCACACACAGAAACATTCCCTGCCTTGGAGCAAGCAGGAGCTTGTGCCTGGCCCCGCGTGTCCCATCCGGCCTACCTCGCACAGCCACTGCCCTGCTGCTCCCAGCCCCGCACTGCCTTGGCAGTGCCAGTAGAGCCACTGCTGCTGTGGGACTGCAGATCCAAAGGCCACACCTGGGAGAGGTCTGGCTCCTTCTCCCCTCCTGGCAAAGAAGTGAGGCTAAAAGTGTCTTTGTCTCCGTTTGTCCGGACCCTTGGTCAGAGACTTTGTAACCTTGTGCTAGCAAAGCTGAGGGCTTAGAGCTCCCAGATGACCATTAAGAAACACTGGGAGGCAGAAAACCTTTGGCAGAGGATTTAGAGTTAAAGGAGCAGACCATAGCAGAGGAAGAGATCTTCCGAAGCAGCAGGGTCAGTCTCAGTTTCACAGCACACGTTGAGCCAGTTAAAAAATGCTTCTCTGCATCCAGCTAAATCAAAGCAGAGAAACCCCCACCACCTCCAGCTTCATCTGAACTGCAGGCTGTGGCTCATGGCATGCTGACGGTTCCAGAGCTTGGGAAATCTGTCACTTAAAAGTCAGGCTGACATCTGAGGAGGGAAAGGCAGGAGCAGCCCCGTGTTTGCAGGCTGCAGCTAAATAAAGCAAGTTGCCAAGATACAGTCACTGCTCTGAGCCTGCCACTGAACACGAGCCAGGTGCGCACACAGTCAGGAACAAGCATTCATCCTTACAACTGGGAAGCATTCACTGGGCAGGCAGAGGCTGAGACCTCTCTTTCCTTTGACAGGTTCTCACTGGATCTTCTCCTACTACTTCTATCCCAGTTGCATGCATGTGGAGTGCAGAAACAAGATCACAGAATCATAGAACAGTCTGGGTTGGAAGGGACCTCCCAAGGTCACCCAGTCCAACCCCCTGCAGTCAGCAGGGACATCCCCAGCCAGATCAGGTTGTCCAGAGCCCTGTCCATCCTCTCCTTGAATACAGAATCATGGAATCATAGAATTGTCAGGGTTCGAAGGGACCTCAAGGATCATCCAGTCCCAACCCCCTGCCATGGGCAGGGACACCTCACACTACAGCAGGATGCTCAGAGCCACATCCAGCCTGGCTGCAAAAACCTCCAGGGGTGAGGCTGCCACCACCTCCCTGTGCAACCTGTGCCAGTCTCTCACCACCCTCATGGGGAACAACTTCTTCCTAATGTCTAACCTAAATCTCTCCTTCTCTAGCTTGGATCCATCCCCCCAGTCCTATCACTCCCTGACACCCTACAAAGTCCCTCCCCAGCGTTCCTGTAGCCCCCTTCAGATACTGGAAGGCCACAAGACGATCTCCTGGGAGCCTTCTCCTCTCCAGCCTGCACAACCCCAACTCTCTCAGTCTGTCTCCAGAGCAGAGCAGCTCCAGCCCTCTGCTCATCCTTATGGCCCTTCTCTGGACACCTTCCAGCACCTCCAGATCCTTCCTGGCACAGAGGCTCCAGACCTGGACACAGAGCTCCAGCTGTGGTCTCAGCAGAGTGGAGCAGAGTGGCAGAATCCCCTCCCTCCCCTGCTGGCCACACTTCTCTTGCTGCAGCCCAGGCTCTGCTTGGCTCTCTGGGCTGCAAGTGCTCCCTCCTGGCTCCTCTTGAGCTTCTCCTCCCCCAGCACCCCCCAAGGCCTTTTCTTCAGGGCTGCTCTCCAGCCAGACTCTCTCCAGTCTCACCTGGAATATCTCCAGGGATGAGCCCCAACCACCGCCCTGGGCAACCTGTTCCAGTGCTCCACCACCCACAGGATAGAGAGTTTGTTCCTCACATCCAATCTAATTCTTGCCCATTGAGACCCTTGCAGAGGCTTGGACATCTTGTACAAGCTTTTTAGAGGCTGATGGCACTGGTGAGCCCACACTTCAAATCCTGAACTCAGTTTTGAGCCACTCACTACAGGAAGGACATTGAGGGGCTGAAGCAGGTCCAGAGAAGAGCAACAAAGCTGAGGAAGGGCCTTGAACACAAAGTGTTGTGAGGAATGGCTGAGGGAGCTGGGGGTGTTTAGTCTTCATTAGAGGAGGCTGAGGGGAGACCTCAGCAGCCTCTGCAGCTCCCTCAAAGGAGGCTGGAACCAGGTGGGGCTTGGTCTCTTCTAACATGCAACAAGTGGCAGGACAAGAGGAAACAGCCTCAGGTTGTGCCAGGGGAAGTTCAAGTTGGATATTAGGAACAATTCCTTCCCAGCAAGGGTCCTCAGGCCCTGTCCGAGGCTGCCCAGGGATGTGATGGAGTCCCCACTCCTGGAGGTGTTTGAAGCTGCCTGGATGTGGTGCTGAGGGATGTGGTGCAGTGGCAGTGGCTGAGCAGCAGTGGTGGATTGTGAGCTTTGGGTCAGTGTTGGACTGGATGATCTTTTCCAGCCTCAGCAGTTCTGTGGTTCTGTGATTCTATTACTCTAAACTCTGCTACCCCCAGGGGAGATCTTCAGCTTAGCCCTTCTCATTCTCCAGAGTTAATTATGTGTTTGTAGCCTTTCCCTTTTTTCTCCATGGGCTCTTGGGTGAGAGGTTTGTGAGCACAGGAGCTAGACAGCCTCTGACAGGTGCCTTCAAAGGCCTTGACAGTGCTATCTGAGGGCAGCACAACAATATGTTTTCCTCCAGCTCAACAAGATCCTGCACCTGCAGTGAACGTGGCAGGACTCACCTCCCAGCTCTTGTGCTCTGTAACCCATGTTAAAGAGGTTGAGGTTCATGTGACGCCCTACATTCACACTGAGGCAGGTCTGTACCACATCTCTCTGCTTGCTCCACCAGCAGCCCAGGGTGGGGGCCCAGAAACCTGCCCCTCAGTGGCTCTGTTCAGGTCTCAGCACTTCAAGCTCTGGGCACAGCCATTAGAATCTCAGCATCTTTCAGCCACTTGCTCTGATGGTCAAGGCACCTCAGCACTTCTGAGATGCACATCTTTGGGGTGGCAGTGTCAAGACCATGACTCAGAAGCCCAGGAAGGGACCCAGGCAGCTAATGCAGCAAAACAGAGCCCCGTGTAGAAGGCTTCCTTGGGAAACCTCACTGTGCCCCTGGGACAGGAGCACTGCAGGGTCACTGTGCCCCCTGGGCTGGGAGCACTGCAGTGCTGCCACCTGGACACTCTTGACAAAAGCCAGACAAGGAGCACACAGAATTGCTTTTGGGGAGGCAATCAGCAGCCCAGGCCACCTTTGTCCTCTTCAGCTGGTGCAGGAGCCAAGGAGTAATGCTTTCATTTCTCTATGCCTTCTGCAGCTGGGGACTCCCAAGGCAAGTCAGATAGAGCAGAAATCCATTCCAGGAGAGCCAGCAGGGAGCACTGCTCCTGCTTCTGTGAGTCTGCACAGGGGACTGTGGAGTAAAGGAGAACCAGAGGAGGTTTCCCACATCGTTGTGGTGTTTCCTGGAAGGTCTGGCGGCAAAGGCTGTGCTGTGCTGCTCTGCTGTTATGAGCTGTCCCTGGAGATGGTGCACCTGCCTCAGTCTCATCTCTCGGTTCCTGGCCCCAGATTGAGCCAGAACCCTGCACCCTGCACCAAGCCCCTGGCATCTAGTGCTGCAGGAGCAGCTTGCACAGCTGCTGCCTCACCTGCAGAGCCCCCAGGCCAGGCTCTCTTGTTCAGAGAGTGAAATCCAAAGGGAAGTGAAGGTCCAGGCTTCCCTACACACATCCATGTGTGTTGTCACTGCCTTCCCCCTGCCTGCACCAGGGCCTTTGCAGGTCACACACCTCCCACCTCCACCTGAAGCAGGCTGCTCACAGCAGGGATAGCCTGGCCCCAAGCAATGCTGACAGGCACAGGGAGGGTGCAAAACGTTGAGCAGAGCTGCAGGGAGCTGACACTTGCAGCACAGCTCCTGGCAGGAGCCTGGCAGGTTCCTCACCATACCCACCCCATCTTGTGTCCTCAGTGAGCTGCTGGCAGGACCCAGGCCAGAGCACTCTGTGCCATCAGCTAGGAAACACAACAGCCAAAACCCAGTGCCAGGTAGGTGTCATGGAGCTGCCCTAGACCTGCTCCTCCCAGGCAAGCATGGGAGCATCCTGCTCTGCCCCTCACAGCACACCATCACCACAGACAGGAGGTCACTCCAGTGCCCTGCAGCCAGGCAGGCAGTCCTCCTTCACAGACAGGGAAAGATTCTGTTTTGTGGTGGTAGAGCTGATGTGGGTGCCTGGAGCTGCTGCTGAAGTGCTTCAGGCTAAGCCATGTGGCCCCACACCAGAGCCCTGCAGCAGGAAGCGAGGCCTGATGTGACTCCAGGACCCACCAACACTTCCTGGGACCAAATGGTCCTCAGGGCATCAGAGGGAACTGGCCAGCAACTGAAATCCTTCCTCAAGCTTTGGCTACAGGCAAGGGGGTGTGAAGCAGGGAGCCCCCAGACTGAAGGGGGTCAGTTGAGAGGCCAGGTCCTGGACCCTGCAGGATGCAGTCAGCATGGGAACAAACCCAACCCAGTCTGGGTGGGCCAGGATCCACAACCCCTTGCAGCAGCAAGGCTGACACTTTCAGACCAGGCAAGCTAGCAGCAGACCAGTGCCATCCCCAGGGTGCTCCTGCAGCTCCCCAGCCCTTCCTTTAGCTCTATTCAAGCCTCTCCCTCTCATAGAACTGCCCTGCATTGGTGAGGAGTAGCTTTGGTGGCTGGACCTACATTCAGGTAATGAAGAACTTTGCATTTCTAGAAACCAGGAAAAAAGAAACCACACACCAAAAAAAAAATCAGCCTTTTTACCTAAGAAACAGGTAGGAGTCAGCTGCTTGGGCTGGGCATGGGTCTGGGTTTCTCCTCCCCAAAACTTCTGACTCTCCTGTCTGATTTCATCTGTACTTCAGAGGAGGATAGCAATGCAGAGATGGTAGCAGTCAGAGAGGTCTGCTGAGGCCCAGAGCCAGGCTCAAAGTCTCTTCTGTGCCCAGGAAGCCTCTAACCCTACTGCTCACTGGAGTCAGTGTGGCTGCCTGGAGGATGTCAACAGCATGTTGCAGAAGAAATGATACCTCCAGAAAGCTCCAAAGCCTCTGCAGAAATGCCCACAGGCCTTGCAGGTGGTGGTTTGCCTCCAGAAAGCACCCAGCTAATGCCAGAGTAAAGGCAGAGAGAAGAGCAAGCTCAAGTCAGGAATGAGTAGAAGGAGGAAGACAGAACAGGAGCCTGAGAGTGTCCTGAAGAGGTACAGGAGAGCAGAGAGCTGAAAGCTGCAGCAGCTGTGAGCTCTCTACCTGGCGAGGAAACTTCCTGGGAGATCACTTGTGCCAAACCAGACCTTCCTGAGGCCACTGGACCCAGCACTCCTAAAGAGTTCCTTCTAGGACTAATTTCTAGGTAACTTTCTTCCCACACTCACCACCCACCCACAGGCACAAAGGCAACAGTGACACAGAGAGCGCCCGGTGCCCAACCCTAGGGAGCAATTGCTCAGTGCCTCAGCTGCAGCTGTAACCTCTGCAGCCTCGGGAAGCCAGCTGAAGATGGACCTTGAAGCACAGGCAAAGGGATGCTAGGGAGAGGAAGGACATTCAGATGTCAGCCTGGGCCCACAGCTGCAATGACAGAGCTCAGCGTGACCACGGCAAAGCTGACAGCCCAGAACAGCAACACAAGCAGATGGTGTCCTCCAGCACAGAGCCACAGCACCTTAGGGGTTGGAAGGGACCTCCAGAGATCATCCAGCTCAGCCCCCTGCCAGAGCAGGAGCACCCAGGGCAGGGCACACAGAATACAACCAGAGGAGTTTGGAAAGTCTCCAGAGCAGGACACTCCACAGCCTCTCTGGGCAGCCTGCTCCAGGCCTCAGCAGCTGCCCTGCTTGCCCCAGCACTGACTATCTGCAAAGTCCACACAAGCTCCATTACCCTTCCCAGAAAAGCTGATGGCCTGGGGAGCTGGTGGCATCCTGACAGAGCAGAAACCTGCAGAGCTGCAGTCTCTCTCCACAGACCAAGAGCCTTCACAGGGCCTGCACGATAGGTAGCAGCATCTCCTCCAACTTGAAGAACTTGGGAATACCCACAGAGAGTCTCCTACCCCATAGTGTCTTCTGCTTCTTTCTGGTTCTAGTCTCAGTGGCACATCTCTTCCAACTCTTGCTTGTCCTACAAGCTCAGGTAATGCTCTCCAGAGCCAGGCCCTTGCCAGGCGGGCTTAATATAATTTGGGGCATAATTTCTGAGACAGAAGAAAGAAAGCAACAGCTGAGAAAGCTGCTAGGAAGCAGCCTCTCACCATCTTGGTGGAATACTGCAACAGGTTGCCCAGGGAGGTGGTTGGGGCCCATCCCTGGAGATACTCAAGGTGAGGCTGGACAGGGCTCTGGACAACCTGCTCTAGTGGAGGATGTCCCTGCTGAGTGCAGGGGGTTGGACTGGATGAGCTTTGGAGGTCCCTTCCAGCCCAGCCCACTCTATGGTTCTGTCTCCTGACCAGTGTGCCAGGACATGTCCAGTCTGCTCTGGAGCTGAGTTCAGCTCAGTGTTTTTCTTATCCCTCTCTTGCCCTCCTCTCTTTGCTTGCTCAACCTTGCCTGCAGTGCTGGTGTCAGCTCCCCTTCTGTCATTGCTACCTGGGAAAGTGTGACTCTGAGCTCCTTCAGTGACACATTCCAGCCTGTGGGAAGCTAAGCCTCCTGAGTGAGCCATTTTCTGCCACTGCTCTTGCCCAGGGCCGAGCTCCAGCCAAAGGTGGGCAAGTGGCAGGGATCTCTTTCTGGTAATGCTTTCCAAATCCTTCTCTGGGGTGACTTTCACTTGAACCCAGGCTGTTTGCCCCCCTCCCACCACAGCCCCCCCCCCCCCCCCAATGACCACTGCTGCTCTGACAAAGCCCTGCACTTGTGTAGGTTGGACTCAAAGGCCTTCTCTTCATCCATGGTTTAGGTGTTGGCATTAAGAGCACCCTGAGGAAGTTTGCTGAGGACACAAAAAGACGTGGGGTAGTGACACCCCCGAAGGCAGAGCCACCCTCCAGGGAGGTCCTGACAGGCTGCTCAAGAGGGCAAGCAGGAGCTGCATGAAGTTGAATGAGGCCATGTGCAGAGTCCTGCACCTGGGAACACACAACTCAGGAGTGCAGCTCAGGTTGGGAGCCACCTGGCTGGAGAGTAGAACTGTGGAGAGGGACCTGGGGGTCTTGGTAGACAAAAGGCTTAAGATGAGCGAGCAGTGAGCTGCAGGGGCACAAAAAGCCACCAGGATGCTGGGCTGCTGTGACCGTTTGAGGCTGTGCCTTTAAGAAAGGGACAGTGCTGGGACACTCTGGCTGAATATTTTGGTGAAGACAAAGAAAACATCAATATTCTAAATTAATTTCATTGGTAGATTGGTAGAATGCAGTTTTAAGTTTAGGTGCAGCTGGAATTTTTTCTCAGTTCACTCCTTTCCTTCTCCCTTCCAGCTTGCCTGCTTCTGGGCTCCTTGCCAGAGCAACCTTGAACAGATAAGCAACTAATTCACATGAGGCCTACTAAAAATTCTGCTTTCTTAATAACTGCCTTTTTCTCTCTTTCTAACCCTCTTTGGGAAGAAAGGGAGGTAGGGGGAGAGAAGGGGGAACAGAGGGGGAACCCTCCTCTGACTGGAGGAGGGAATTTTGTTCCTGTATTCTTGGTTTTTTTTCCTTGCTGTATATTTCTGTATATATATTGTAAATACTGTGTATATTGTGTATATCTAACCTGCCTTTCCACATTGCTTGTAAAATATAGCATTCCTTCCGCTTCTCCGGCTGAGTTAGCTGTGGCTTTTTTCCCTTTGTGGGGGAGAGAAAGCTAGGCCTTCTCTCTCAACCCACTACATCTCATTTTGGCGCCCAGCATGGGGCTTGGGGATAATTAGCTTGATTTATTGATTGCTTGACTCGGAGAAGCAAACATGAAGGTGTTTTGGATTTTAGAACATCTGTTGTTCTCAGTTTTTGGGGTCCTGATCTACAAATACTGTTTAGGTTTAATTATGGATCAAATAGGTAAATCTCTAATGCAGAAAATGTATTTATGGTTTATGTATGGAATCCAGCTTCTGTATGACCGTTGTCTGGGGTTTTTTTCGGCTTAGTAGATATGGAAACATAACTTCGAGCACTTTGCTGATTGAGATAAGGGAGTTTAAGATTCCAGTAGGTGAAAGAGTAATTTTAAGTGATGGCTGGGATCCAAAGGTGATTTATTTGATGTGTGTAAATATGCTGATGATGATAGTGCTATATGCTTTACGCTGGGAGAGAAAAGTATCTAAGGCCTGCTTCATTGTTAAGCATAGATCAAAGAAGAGGTGGCATACTTCTGGCTCAGCCCCAGAGATATCCAGTGATGAGGAGAATGGAGAATCTGTGTCAGTTAAAGATAAAGCTAAAAAGTCTATTGGAAAGGCTGCTTTGAATGGTTCTGTTGCTGATTCTGGCAACCAGCCAGGGGTGGCGGCAGCTTCCAACATGGCAGCTCCCCCAGCTTCTTCAGCTGCCATTAACGAGGCAAAGTCATTTCTGCCCTCCTTCTCGGCAGGACTGGAAGCCTCTTCCACAGCAGCTGATCCGTCTCAAAACCTGTCAGCTTCTGTTAAGGTGGCTGTAAATTCAAACACAGCTCCAATTAAGCAAGGCCTTTGACACCGTCCCCCATAGCAAACTCCTGGCCAAGCTGTCAGCCCATGGCTTGGACGGGAGCACACTGCGATGGGTTAGGAACTGGCTGGAGGGCCGAGCCCAGAGAGTGGTGGTGAATGGTGCCACATCCAGCTGGCAGCCAGTCACTAGTGGTGTGCCCCAAGGATCAGTGCTGGGCCCTGTGCTCTTTAACATCTTTATTGATGATCTGGATGAGGGCATTGAGTCCATCATCAGTAAATTTGCTGATGACACCAAGCTGGGGGCAAGAGTTGATCTGCTGGAGGGTAGAGAGGCTCTGCAGAGGGACCTCGACAGGCTGGACAGATGGGCAGAATCCAACGGCATGAGATTTAACACATCCAAGTGCCGGGTTCTGCACATTGGCCACAACAACCCCATGCAGTGCTACAGGCTGGGGTCAGAGTGGCTGGAGAGCAGCCAGGCAGAGAGGGACCTGGGGGTGCTGGTTGATGGTAGGCTGAACATGAGCCTGCAGTGTGCCCAGGCAGCCAAGAGGGCCAATGGCATCCTGGCCTGCATCAAGAACAGTGTGGCCAGCAGGAGCAGGGAGGTCATTCTGCCCCTGTACACTGCACTGGTTAGGCCACACCTCGAGTCCTGTGTCCAGTTCTGGGCCCCTCAGTTTAGGAAGGATGTTGACTTGCTGGAACGAGTCCAGAGAAGAGCAACAAAGTTGGTGAGGGGTTTGGAACACAAGCCCTATGAGGAGAGGCTGAGGGAGCTGGGGTTGCTCAGCCTGGAGAAGAGGAGTCTCAGGGTGACCTTATCACTCTCTACAACTACCTGAAGGGAGGTTGTAGACAGGCGGATGATGGTCTCTTCTCCCAGGCACCCAGTACCAGAACAAGAGGATACAGTCTCAGGCTGCGCCAGGGGAGGTTCAGGTTGGATGTTAGGAAGAAGTTCTATACAGAAAGAGTGATTGTGCTATGGAATGGGTTGCCCGGGGAGGTGGTGGAGTCGCCGTCATTGAAGGTGTTCAGAAGGAGACTTGTTGGGGTGCTTGGTGCCATGGGTTAGCTGTTTGGGTGGGTTGGATTGGTTGATGGGTTGGACACGATGATCTTGAAGGTCTCTTCCAACCTGGTTTGGTTTATTCTAATAAAGGTTATTCTAATTCTAATATTGTAAATATTGTAAATTTGTATATATTTCCCTGCGTTTCCCTGCTTTGTAAATATACAGCATCCCATTGCTTTGCTAATTCAGCTGTGATGTTTTTTTTCTTTTCCCTTCAATTTTTTTCCTTCCCTTTACTTTACAGGGGGGAGGGAGGAGGCTTTTTGGCCTTGCCCTTCCAACCCTATGACAGTCTTGTTGGGAACAAGCGAAGCTGGAAGTCTGCAGTGTGGAGTTCAACACGCCGAGTTGCAGAGGCGAAGGATGGAGAAGGAGAATCCAGTCAGTTCACAGAGGTAAAAGCTGTCCAGCTAGCTCTCAACGTAGCTGAACGTGAGAGATGGCCAAAGCTTTATCTCTACACCAACTCATGGATGGTAGCCAATGCTCTATGGGGTTGGGTAAAGAACTGGAAGAAGAGTGGTTGGCAGAGGAAAGGAAAACCCATTTGGGCAGCCGACCTGTGGCAGGACATTGCTGATCAAATCGAGAGAATTCCAGTGAAAGTGAGACACATTGATGCTCACATTCTTAAGAGCAAAGCTACTGAGGAACAACAACACAACCATCAGGCAGATCTAGCTGCAAGAGTTTCTCAAGTAGACATGGACTCTAATCTTGATCTCGACTGGAAACACCGAGGTGAGATATTCTTAGCTCAGTGGGCTCATGATTCGTCAGGACATCAAGGCAGAGATACAACATACCAATGGGCTCGTGACAGATCCATAGACATTTCCATGGATGCTATCACACAAGTCATCCATGACTGTGACATTTGTGCTGCTATTAAGCAGGCAAAGCAAATTAAGCCCTTGTGGTATGGTGACAGATGGTCCAAGTATGGTGAAGCTTGGCAGGTTGACTACATCACTCTACCACATTCTCATTCTGGTAAGCAATACGTGCTTACTATGGTAGAGGCAAACACTGGATGGTTGGAAACTTACCCAGTTCCACATGCAACTGCACGCAACACCATTCTCGGTCTGGAGAGACAGATCCTGTGGAGACACGGAACTCCAGAGAGGATTGAGTCAGACAACGGAACTCATTTCAAGAAGAACCATGTAAAGAACTGGGCAAAAGAGCACGGTATTGAGTGGATATTCCATATTCCCTACTATGCACCAGCTTCAGGGAAGATTGAATGCTACAATGGTTTGTTGAAGACCACTCTTAATGCCATGGGGGGTGGATCTTTGAATAACTGGGAAAAACATTTAGCACAAGCAACCTGGCTGGTAAATAGTAGAGGTTCAGTGAACCGAGCTGGACCTGCACATTCAGATCTGCTACAGAAAATAGAAGGTGATAGAGTTCCTGTTGTTAGAGAAAAGAATCTGCTAGGTAAAACTCTTTGGGTATTTTCACCCTCAGGAGAGGCTAAACCTGTCCGAGGGGTGGTTTCAGCTGAAGGTCCGGGTCACACTTATTGGGTAATGCAAGAAAATGGTGAAATTCAGTGTATTCCACAGAGAAATTTAACTTTAGCTGAAAGAGTTTAATTTCAAACTGTTGTACAGCTACATCGCGTCCAAAGGAAGAATCTACGGTGCACGAACCCCGAGAACCCTGAGAGCCCTGAGTCAACTAAGAGACCCCGAGAATCCCTGTTTCCCTTTTCTTCGCTTCATTGGCGAAGAAATGAACTGTTTTCCATTTTTCTTGTTTCCTGATTTTCTTGGATTTCTGAATCATCTACATCTGAGGATAGCCAGAATGGACTATGAACTTTACTTATGAACTGTAAATATTGTTTTGAATTGGATGGACAGTATGAACAGCCAATGAAATTGTTTAGAAGGGGTGGACTGTGACCGTTTGAGGCTGTGCCTTTAAGAAAGGGACAGTGCTGGGACACTCTGGCTGAATATTTTGGTGAAGACAATGAAAACATCAATATTCTAAATTAATTTCATTGGTAGATTGGTAGAATGCAGTTTTAAGTTTAGGTGCAGCTGGAATTTTTTCTCAGTTCACTCCTTTCCTTCTCCCTTCCAGCTTGCCTGCTTCTGGGCTCCTTGCCAGAGCAACCTTGAACAGATAAGCAACTAATTCACATGAGGCCTACTAAAAATTCTGCTTTCTTAATAACTGCCTTTTTCTCTCTTTCTAACCCTCTTTGGGAAAAAAGGGAGGTAGGGGGAGAGAAGGGGGAACGGGGGGGAACCCTCTTCTGACTGGAGGAGGGAATTTCGTTCCCGTATTCTTGGTTTTTTTTCCTTGCTGTATATTTCTGTATATATATTGTAAATACTGTGTATATTGTGTATATCTAACCTGCCTTTCCACATTGCTTGTAAAATATAGCATTCCTTCCGCTTCTCCAGCTGAGTTAGCTGTGGTTTTTTCCCTTTGTGGGGGAGAGAAAGCTAGGCCTTCTCTCTCAACCCACTACAGCTGCATTAATCAGGCTGTCATCAGCAGGGATAAAGGTGTCATTGTCCCACTCTGCTCAGCACTGGGCAGGCTGCAAGAGGACACAGTCTCAAGATGTGCCAGGGGAGGTTTATGCTGGATGTTAAGAAGAAGTTCTTCATAGAAAGAGAGACTGGCCACTGGAGTGTGCTGCCCAGGGAGGTGATGGAGTCACCATCACTGGAGGTGTTTAGGAAGAGACTGGATGGGGTGCTTGGTGCCATGGTTTAGTTGATCAGATGGTGTTGGATGGTGAGTTGAACTCGATGATCTCAAAGATGCCTTCCAATTTGGTCTATTCTATTCTATTCTATTCTATTCTATTCTATTCTATTCTATTCTATTCTATTCTATTCTATTCTATTCTATTCTATTCAGTGCTGTGCACAGGTTTGGTCCCTGCTGTACAAGAAGGATGGGAACAGGCTGGGGAGGGTGCAGAGAAGGGCCACAGGAGTAATCAGAGGCCTGGCAGCCCTGCCATGGGAAGGAATGCTGAGAGCTGGGCTTGTGCAGCCTGGAGAAGGCTCCACCACCTCCCTGGGCAGCACATTCCAATGGCCAATCTCTCTGTCTGGGAAGAATTTCTTCCTAACATCCAGCCTAAACATCCCCTGGCACAGCTTGAGACTGTGTCCTCTTGTTCTGGTGCTGCTTGCCTGGGAGAAGAGACCAACCCCTACCTGGCTACAACCTCCCTTCAGGTAGTTGTAGACAGCAATGAGCTCTCCCCTGAGCCTCCTCTTCTCCAGGCTAAGCAACCCCAGCTCCCTCAGCCTCTCCTCACAGGGCTGTGCTCCAGACCCCTCCCCAGCTTTGTTGCCCTTCTCTGGACACCTTCCAGCATCTCAACATCTTTCCAAAACTGAGGAGTCCAGAACTGGACACAGTACTTCATGATGGTCCTGCCACTTTCCACTCCAGCCAGCCAAGTCCTCATTAGTCCACACAATGAAGGTTCCTCCACAGAGAGTCACAGGCCCCAGCCCCCTACTGTCCACTTCCTCACACACAGAGTGAGAATCTCAGAGCAGAAGGTCACAGCAGGCATGAAGCAAAACCGCAGAGCACAGTGACAACCAGCTTGGAGAAATCTCACCCTGCCCCACCAGGCTGGAAACGGGTGGTTTGGTATTGCACCACACCACACAACAATTTGGTGTTTACTTCAAGATGTAACATTATTACCACTACACTACAGAGAATTTGGAAGTAAAACTGAAGCACTGTTTACAAAAGCAAACTAAACACAAAAGCAGAAAAGGTAAACATAGACAGAAATATATTTACCTGTATAATTGCCCTGAACAGACCTCACTTACAGACCCCCTGTACACACACCCCTGCATAGACACACCTTTACAGACCCCCTGTACACACACCCCTGTACACACAACCCTGAACAGATGCCCTGTACCCACACCCCTGTACACACACACCTGCACACACACACACTTACAGACTCCCTGTACACACACCCCTGTACACACATCCCTGTACAGACCCACTGGACAGACCCCCTGTACACACACCCCTGCACACACAACCCTGAACAGATGCCCTGTACCCACACCCCTGTACACACACACACCTGTACACACACACACTTACAGACCCCCTGTAAACACACCCCTGTACAGACCCACTGAACAGACCCCCTGTAAACACACCCCTGTACACACACACACTTACAGACCCCCTGTACACACACCCCTGTACACACATCCCTCTACAGACCCACTGAACAGACCCCCTGTACACACACCCCTGTCCACACACCCCTGTCCACACACACCTTTACAGACCCCTGTACACACACCCCTGTACACACACCCCTGCACAGACCCCCTGTACACACACCCCTGCACACACCTCCCTGTACACACGCCCCTGTACAGACCCAAGGTACACACACCCCTCTACAGACCCCCTGTACAGACCCCATGTACAGACTCCCTGTACAGACCCAGACCCCCTGGACCAAAGTGCAGAGGGCTGTGTATCAGCTAAGAAGTTATGTCTGTCCTGCTGCTGTGCCTTACCAAACTCCATAGAAGAACCATCAGGCCATGCCAACAAGGTCAGAAGCAGAGCCAGAGGGAAAGCAGCAAGCAAAAGAGAGAGAAACAGGCTGTGTCCTCAGATGCTACAGGAATTCTGCAGACCAGTGGGATAGGATAAACAAATCTCTCACTGTTCTGTCCAGCCCCTTGGAGAGTCCACCCCTTGGACTCTCTGGGAAAACTTATGTACAGCTAAGAGCTAAGACCTAGTCCAGACCTGTAACAGTGTCCAGCTGAGCAACCAGGAAACCCTACCCGCAATGCTTGGTACAGCTCCAATGGGCTTCCTGGGACAAACAGCCAAGGTAGATGCTGTCAGCCTTGGGAGAAAAGGAAGCAGTCCCTGCCCACCCCATCACCCCCCACCCCCAGCTCAAAGCAGCCCTTAGCTCACACCAGTCTGCATCTCTGAGCAGTTCTGCCTAAATCTGCTGCTGCCCACAGCCAGACTGGAAGGCCTCTTCTACCCGAACCCTCCCTTCTCTGAATAAGCCATGGGCAGGAGAAACAGCAGTGCCTTCAGCTCTGCTTTCCAGAGCCATGGTCCTTTGCTCACCTGCTGAAATTTCCCAAGTGAACTTCCCTGGCAGGACACTGTGCCAGTTCTTAGCTGGCTCAGGCTGCTCCCAGTGGGCTGCTGACCCTATCTGGAAGCATTTTCTTCTGGCAAAGTGTCCTAGGAGATGGTGATCCTCTCAACAGGGCAAGCCCAGCAGCTCTGGGCTCAGATGGAAATGACCAACCTGCATTAGCAACAGAGGCAGAACTCTCCCAAGTGCTCCCAGAGCTCCACACCCTGAGAGGGAGAGAAACAACAAACTTGTCGTCCCTGGGAGAGGGAAGGAGGGAAAGCAATGGGAGTCTGTCCCTGCTGCAAACAAGCACATTCAGCAGGGTCTCAGCAGCAGCCTATGACCTTTGGTGGGGTTCTGGGAACAGAATAGAACAGAACAGAACAGAACAGAACAGAACAGAACAGAATAGAATAGAATAGAATAGAATAGAATAGAATAGAATAGAATAGAATAGAATAGAATAGAATAGAATAGATCAGGTTGGAAGAGACCTTCAAGATCATTGCATTCAACCCATCATTTGGGTTGGTTTTTGTTTGGTTTCCAGAATGGTTTGCCTTGGCTTCCTATGCTGGAAAGCACCCCAAAGCTTATCCAAAACTTGATCTTTCGCCCTGCCCTGGTTTCCTGTTTCAAAGCTGCTGAAAGGAGGTGGCCCAAGAGCAGCCAGCACACTGCTTCATACCTAGCGTGGATGTGGGAAGTGAAGGTGAACTCCCTGGGAGCATGAAGCTGAATGAACTGTTTGAGTATGCACCATGAGATCAGGAGGAGCTGACCCTCCACCTCCTGGCCTGGCAGAACTGCCACAATCCCCATCCAGCAGAGGGTGACTGAGGGTCTGAGAAAGCCTGGTAGAGAGAGGCTGTTAGAACAAGTGCCCGTTCTGTTCCATGTGCCTCACACCACAGTGGCTCTGTCACACACCCATCAGAATAGAATAGAATAGAATAGAATAGAATAGAATAGAATAGAATAGAATAGAATAGAATAGACCAGACCATGTTGGAAAAGACTTCAAAGATCATCAAGTCCAACCTATCATCCAGCACCATCTAATCAACTAAACCATGGCACCAAGTGCCTCATCCAGGCTCTTCCTAAACACCTCCACCACCATGGTGACTCCACCACCTCCCTGGGCAGCACATTCCAATGGCCAATCTCTCTCTCTATGAAGAACTTCTTCCTAACATCCAGCCTGAACCTCCCCTGGCTCAGCTTGAGACTGTGTCCTCTTGTTTTGGTGCTGGGTGCCTGGGAGAAGAGACCAACCCCCACCTGGCTAGAACCTCCCTTAAGGTAGTTGCAGACAGCAATAAGGTCTCCTCTGAGCCTCCTCTTCTGCAGGCTAAGCAACCCCAACTCCCTCAGCCTCTCCTCACAGGGCTATGCTCCAGACCCCTCCCCAGCTTTGTTGCCCTTCTCTGGACACCTTCCAGCATCTCAACATCTTTCCTAAACTGAGGGGCCCAGAACTGGACACAGGACTCAAGGGGTGGCTTAACCAGTGCTGAGTACAGGGGCACAATGACTTCCCTGCTTCTGCTGGCCACATTGCCCAGCAAGCACCAAGGATGGGGATCCTCCACCTTCCTGGTGACCCATTCTCCACCCTCCTTGGGGAAAGAGCCATTGAAGGCATATGGAGCCTGCAGGCTGACATGGTGTGAGAGTCTAATAAGTTTGTCTCTCTTGATGTGAGTCAACAAAGATAAACTGATAGCAGAGCCACTGGAAAGAAGGTGGAAAGAATCCTGTCCACCAATCCTGGATGCAAATCAGCTTGTGATTGCATCGTGATAACACGGGACTACAACAATGGACCCAAGGACCCAGCCATCACACCTTTAGGGCAAGATAATCTCCACCCATCAAGTACCCTGGGCAGGGTGATACAATGGGTTTTACCACCTGTTTCCTGAGGTGTAAGGAATGTGGGCAGCCTTGTCTGGATGGAGACAGGGTAGACGGAGATTTCCCCGCCCTCCAGCCAGGATCTTGCCCAAACACACAGCAATACACAGAACCTAAGGATTATTTCCTGCCACTGGAATTCCTGAGGGACAATATTGGAATACATACCTAAGGACTAAAAACTGTATAAAAGACTGGAGCAACTACTGGTTTGTAGAGAGAAACAGAGGAGAAAAATGGGGAGAAAAACGGAGATGAAGGAAAACACAGGAGACGGGCCAGGCCGCTGAGAAGAGAAAGCCGGGACAATGCTGCTCCGGAGAAAAGAAGCTGCCCGGAGGACCACAGCTCCAGCCAAAGCCTCAGCACCCTTTCTCTACAGACCCAGGCTGCCCAGAGGAGCCTCAGCACCGTTCCTGGATCAACCCAACATCTCCCCAGAGGACCATAGCTGTTCTCCAGCAAAAGCCTCAGCACCGTTTCCCTACAAACCCAACATCTCCTGCAGCACCTTTCCTCCACAGACTTTAACTGTCTTGGGGGGGTTGAGGGGTGTGGTAATATAATTCCTCTTCTCTCTCTCTTCTCTCTCTCTCTCTTTTCTCCCTCTCCCCTTCTTATTTCCACTTTGTTTATGTAATAAATAGTCTAGCTGTTGATACTTTGGCCTCGTTTGTGCCTCTAATTTCACAACACGGGAATATTTAAAAGAACTGTGTCTCTGGACCGAGACATTTAATGTCTCCGGACCTTGACACATGGCACAGCTCCACATGTCTCTGCCACCAGCACTGAATGCCACTCTGTGTGGCACAGGGACCAAAAAGCACCACACTCTCTTCTGGACTGCCCTTCACTATAAGAGGCACAGCCCATGCAGAGCAGCAGCTGCAGCCTCCTCTGCCCTGTGAGCCACAGGCTGTGGCTCCCTATTGATGGGGGAAGAGAAGAGCAGCAGTGCTCACAGGGATGGGGAGGGAGTTAGTCTCCTGTCAGCAGCTGGTAACCCAAAGCAGAGGTGCAGGGCAGAGATTGTGTCATGGCACCCAGAGCACAGAGGGGAACAGTAAGGGCAGATCAGGGTAGTTTCACGTGCCAGACACCAGGAGACACCTTGCAGTCCAAACAGGCTTGACCTTGCTGATAAACCTGCTGCCTTCAATGGCTAAGCAGCAGGGCAGGCTAAAGCAGCAGGGCCAGGGAGCAGCTGCCAGGGCTGGTAACAGAGGTTTGCTGCTGCTCAGGGCAGGGCTGGCAGCCTCTCTGGCCATGCTCCCATCCTCACTCACAGCATCAGCACTCCTGCAGCCCCACCGGCAGGGAGACTTTTCCCTGGCCAAATGATTTGTGTCAGGCTTTCACCAGATGCCTGGGTGTCTCCCAGGAAGGAGCAGTTTTGTGGACAGCTGCCAGAGCTGCTTTATAACCTGTGACTGTCCCAGCACTCGCCATGTCTGCCTGCACAGGAGCTGCCCTGCTCTCAGCTCCCTGGCTCTGCCTGGCAGGAGAGGAGCTGACTGTGTCCTCATGCATGATGCTGGGGGTAGTTCCCAGGGTCACATTAACCCCTCAAGCTCCATGCAGGTTGCAAAGAGCACAGCGAGCAGAGGCACTGGGAAGTGCCTGGGCTGCGGCTGGTGTCCCACAGCAGCCTCCCGCAGACACTGGCTGCTTCTGGCTTGGGCAGACACAGGCTGTGCTGGGAGAACTGGCTGATGGCTGGCCCCAAGGAGTCCTGGGGAAGGGAGTTCAATCCAGTTAGAAGCTGGGCACAAGTGGTGTTCCCTAGGGCTCAGTGCTGGGCCAGGCCTGTTTAACTCATTTAGCAATGGTCTGTGTGAGGGCATTGAGGCTCCCTCAGTCACCCTGCAGATGGCACCAAGCTGTGTGGCTCTGTCCTGCTGCTGGAGGGCAGGAAGGCTCTGCAGAGGGATCTGCACAGCTTGGACCAATGGGATGAGATTGAAGCAGGCTGAGTGCTGCACTTGGGGCACAGCAACCCCATGCACTGTCACAGGCTGGGGGATGAGTGGCTGGAGAGCTGCTTGGTGGAGAAGGACCTGGGGGTGTTGACTGATGGCCAGAGGAACATGAGCCAGCAGTGTGCTCAGGTGGCCAAGAAGGTCAATGGCATCCTGGCCTGGATCAGCAGTGGTGTGGTCAGCAGGACAGGGATGTGATTGTGCTCCTCTGCTCAGCAGTGGGTTCAGTTTTGGGCTCCTCACTCTGAGAAGGAGCAGGGTGGAGCAGGTCCAGAGAAGAGCAACAAAGGTGGGGAAGGGCCTTGAACACAAAGTGTTGTGAGGAATGACTGAGGGAGCTGGGGGTGTTTAGTCTTCATTAGAGGAGGCTGAGGGGAGACCTCATTGCTCTTTGCAGCTCCCTCAAAGGAGGCTGGAACCAGGTGGGGCTTGGTCTCTTCTCACATGCAACAAGTGGCAGGACAAGAGGAAACAGCCTCAGGTTGTGCCAGGGCAGGTTCAGGTTGGATATTAGGAACAGTTCCTTCCCAGCAAGGGTCCTCAGGCCCTGTCCCAGGCTGCCCAGGGAGGTGATGGAGTCCCCACTCCTGGAGGTGTTTGAAGCTGCCTGGATGTGGTGCTGAGGGATGTGGTGCAGTGGCAGTGGCTGAGCAGCAGTGGTGGATTGTGAGCTTTGGGTCAGTGTTGGACTGGATGATCTCAGAGGTCTCCTCCAACCCTGACAGCTCTACAGTTTGCCCCACTTGCAGTCTCCCCAGCATCTACATCCTGTGTGGCCCTGGGCAGTTGTTCCTGCAGACCTGTGGTAGAACAGCACTTTACATCTCCCACGTAACAGGTGTCTTAAGAACCAAACACAGCCTCTCTGGGCAGCCTGCTCCAGGCTCTGTCACCCTCACAGGGACAAAGTTTTCCCTCCTGTTCCCATGGCACCTCCTCTGCTCCAGCTTGCCCCCAGTGCTCCTTGTGCTGTCCTTGGCCATCCCTGAGCAGAGCCTGGCTCCAGCCCTGCACATCTTTATCCCCAGCAATGAGGGCAGCCCTCAGGCTCCTCTGCTCCAAGCCCCAGATCCCTCAGTCTGGCCTCACAGGAGATGTTCCACTGCCTTAATCAAGGAAAAAGAAAAAGGCAAAGGACACTCAGCTCAGGTTTCCAGGGTGTCTGTTGCTGTGCTAATGGAGTTTATGGGCTTCCAGAGAACACCAGAACTGCACACCCTGGCAGCAGAAGGGTCCCCAGCACTGCTGCAGTCTCCACTGGATCCATGATGCCATTTGCCCTGCAGTCAGCACTGAATTTAGGACTCTGGGCTGGATGTCCTCTCCCAGCATGTGCTGGCCTGGCCCAGCTAGGCATCAGCAGGTTTCCAGACTGCTCTCCAGTCAGGCCAGCCCTTCAGTGGAAGACTCCCCCTGCTCCTCTCACATGCAGCCAAGCTGCCTTCCTGATCGGCTAACCCCAGACGTGTGGCCAGAGCACCCAGCTGGCTGCACCCCATCTGCTTCCAGCTGACACCCACCCATGAGAAACGAGCAGCAGTACATAAACCAAGGCTTCTGCCTGGCTGTACGAGGATGTCCTGCTTCAAAGTTCTCCCACAGCCTCCTGTGTCAGCTAGGGGCAGCTACATGATCTAGCCATCTCCATGTCAAGTGACCTGTAGTGCCCCAGCATGGTCACACAGACCTTCAGAAGACTTTGCTGCCACAAGCTAGGTGTCAACAACTCCCTGGGCAGTAAGGAGATACATGAAGAGCCCCAGTACCCTGCAGGCTGTCTGGCCAGCACAGTGGAAGGGCCATGGTTGGAGTTTGCCCACAGTTCTGGAAGATCAAGCAGCAGTAGCCACAGAATGGCTTGGGCTGGAAGGGACCTCATAGGCTGGGATACCTTTCAAATAGGCTCCCCTGCTCAAGGCCTCATCCATCCCGGCTTTGGACACCCCCAGGGTGGAGGCAGCCACAGCCTCCCTGGGCAGCCTGTTCCAGAGTCTCACCACCCTCGTTCTGAAGAACTTCTCCCTCAGCTCCAGCCTGATGATGAACACCTGGAAGGGCATCTTTGCTCTGTGGTGTGCATCGTCTGTAGAGCTAGCCACTACATGCCAGAAGGTAAACCAGGAAGGAGAAAACTTCCATGCATCCCACAGTTAAGTGATAAGAGACCTAAAATAGAGCTGAAGAGCCTTCTTGCTGAAAAGCCAAACTGCTGACTCTGCAGGGGGGACTACAGCAGAAGCTCAACAGGTCCAAACAGCAGTAGAGAGGAACAAGCCAGCAGAGGAGTCAGAGTTACTGGCCTTCCAGTGTCTGAAGGGGGCTACAAGAAAGCTGGGGAGGGACTTTGTAGGGTGTCAGGGAGTGACAGGACTGGGGGGAATGGAACAAACCTAGAAATGGGTAGATTCAGATTGGATGTTAGGAAGAAGTTGTTCCCCATGAGGGTGGTGAGACACTGGCACAGGTTGCCCAGGGAGGTTTTTAAGATCAGGGTTTTTTTAAGGCCAGACTGGATGTGGCTGTGAGCAACCTGCTGCAGTGTGAGGTGTCCCTGCCCATGGCAGGGAGTTGGAACTGGATGAGCCTTGAGGTCCCTTCCAACCCTGACAGTTCTGTGACTCTGTGTGTGATCAGCTTGCCAGAGACCCTAGAGATACTAGTTCAGAATAAACTGAAAGGCTTTGTAAAGGACCAGAATTGTGATTTACTGAATGCAGCAGTCTGGGAGAGCTCAGGCTGAGCCCAGGAAGGAATCAGCCCACCCAGGGAGGTCAAGCTGCACTGAATGCTTCAAGGGCACAGGCTGCAGGTTGAACAGAGAAATCAAACTCACAGAATGTCCCAGCAGTGGGACAAAAGGGCTAACAGGAAGATCCTGAGGACAACCCGCTGGGAGAGGAACAGTGCAGGTGGCCAACAGGTTTACTCCCAGGGACTTGGTGTGGATGTCTGAGGAGAACACAAACATAGGAGACAACATGAGTGAAGCTGACTGACCCAAAGGAGTGAAAGGCATCCAGAGGGGTACCAGGAAAGCAGAAATGCTGATCACAGAAAGGCAAAGCACCACAGGCTCTGAGCATCTTGGAAGGCTGAACTACAGAGGCAGCTCTGCTGGCTTGTGGAAGAAGCAGGACTTGAACAAGATCTCCTGCTGCCAGGGAAAGGCAGGAGGAAAAAGAAAGGACCAATAGAGCTGAATGATGAGATCCTTGTGGGGCACCAGAGAACAGGCAACAGATAAAAGCAATCCCACAAGCACAAAAGGACAAAGCTGGCAAGCCAGGAGGAATAGTGAGGGTGAGAAACTGCTGTGAGCCCATCAGTGGTGAGAGAGACATGGCATGGCCACTCCTCACAGCTGGAAAGCTCTCATCCCCCTTGGACACTTGCTGAAGGTCACAGAGACCAGGATGAGAAAAAAAACTCAGCAGCAGCTGATGCAGCACAACTACTATCAGCTAGCAGAGGACAAGATTCAGCTCTCGGATAAGGCAAGAGCAGCGTAAGGAGCACTTTTCTATGAAGGGTTTCCAATGATATGTTCCTGATAAACCTTATCTGGAGGCACTGATGCAGATTGCTGGGTTTGGAGCTCCAGAAATAATCAAGGAGCCTTAGAAGGCCATGGAGAGGGCAAATGAAGTGGTGCCCTACAAAATGGAAGAAAAGCAAATCTGGGCAACCCCAGCCCCACCAGCTTGGTTCTCAGCACCAAAAGTACCAGGAGACAGGCAAGGAAGGGTGCAAGAACTAACACCACCTCTTCCGACCTACCCAGCTTCCCTGGACAGCCAGGAAGAAGAATCACAGAATGATAGTGGTTGGAAGGGACCTCTGGAGATCATCCAGTCCAAGCTCCCTGCCAGAGCAGGGTCACCCAGGGCAGGTCACACAGGAACACATCCAGATGGGTCTTGAAGAAGACTCCACAAGCTTTCTGGCAGACTGCTCCAGGGCTCCAGCACCCTCACACCAAAGAAGTTTTTCCTCATGTTGAGGTGGAACCTCCTGGATTCCAGTTTGTGTCCATTGCCCCTTGTCCTGTCACTGGGCACCACAGAAAAGAGCCTGGCCCCTTCTTGGCACCCAGCCCTCAGGTATTTACAGACATTGATCAGATCCCCTCTCAGCTTTCTCCTCTCCAGGCTCAACAGCTGCAGGGCTCTTAGCCTTTCCTCCTCACACAGCTGTTCCAGACCCTTCAGCATCCTTGTAGGCTCTGTTGGACTCTCCCCAGTAGTTCCCTGCCTCTCCTGACCTGGGGAGCCCAGAACTGGGCCAAATACTCCAGATGTGGCCTCACCAAGGCAGAGTAGAGGGGGAGGAGAACTTTCCTCAGCCTGCTGGCCACACTCTCCTTGATGCACCCCAGGATCCCATTGGCCTTCTTGGCCACCAGGGCACATTGCTGGCTCATGGATAACTTACTGTCCACCAGGACTCCCAGGTCTTTCTCCATGGAGCTGCTTTCCAACAGGTCAACTCCTAATCTCTACTGGTGCACAGCACTGTCCCTCCCCAGGTGCAGGACTCTGCACCTATCCTGGCTGAAGCTCATTAGGTTCCCCTTTGCCTAGCTCCCAGCCTGTCCAGGTCTCACTGGATGGCAGCACAGCCTGAGGGGTGTCAGCCACCCCTCCCAGTTTGGTGCCATCAGCAAATTGGCTGCAGCTGCACTCTGTGCCTTCATCCAGGTGGTTGATGAAGAGGTTGAACAAGGCTGGAGCCAGCCCTGACCCCTGGGGAACACCACTAGCTACAGGCCTCCAACCAGCCCCTGCACCACTGATCACAGCCCTCTGTGCTCTGTCCTTCAGCCAGCTCTCAACGCACCTCAGTGTCCCATGAGGATGTTAGGGAACTCTGTCCATGAGGAAAACCAACAGTTGTCACTTCTTGTTGTCAGCAAGACTATTGATAGCTGCTTTGTGATGGTCTTCTAAGCAAGCTAAGGGGCCTCAGATGGCAGTGTGATGGGAGAACATCTAGCAAAACCACATCCAAAGAGCAGCCATAAATGGCTTACTGCCTGAGGGGAGGTGCATCAAGTGAGGACTCTCAGAGCTGGGGTTTAGGTCAGTCCTAATTAGCCTTTTTCCTTGCAGCCAGATAACAGAAAGGGAAGCAAGTTTATTTGTCATGCAGATGACGCCAGCATAGAAAAGGCTGCCAGCATATCACAGGACAGGCTTTGGATTCAAACCAATCTCAAGAATTCAGGAGATGCAGTCAGAAAAGAAATAACAACTGAGTCAGTGTGGATACACCATGCCAGACCTCAGCAGGACACAGCCTCACAGGCAGAGAAGGGGCAGGGAAGGATCTAGAAGCTACTGTGGCACACAGCCTGCAAAGAGTCCATGCCACTGATGGGCACGGGGGTGAGAGGGCACAAGTCCTATGGGCTTTGAGTATCTCCACAGAAGGAGTCTCTGCAACCTCTCTGAGCAGCCTATGGCAGTGCTGGATCACTCTCACAGGAGAAAAAGGGCTTTTGTTCAGATGGAGCCTCCTCGGTGTCCACTGCCTACAGTCCTGTCGCTGCACACTACTGCAGTCCAGCTCACCCTTCTTCATTCCCTCCCACCAGGCATGGGCACACATGGATAGGCCTCCCTGAGCCCCCTCCAGGCTGCACAGTCCCAGCTCTACACAAGAGAGACTGCAGGCTCTGAAGCACTCATAGGTCAGACTCTCTTCAGTGCCCCCTAACCTGAGCATAAGTCTTCCTTGCTCCACACTTCCCCTGGCCTCAGGGTTTGGAGATGCTGAAGGCTACTCTTACCAGTAAAGACTAAAGCAAAGGCAGCACCAAGGACCTCAGCTTCTTCCCATGCTTTTTGTTGCTAGCTCCCTGGCAGCCTGCAGCAGCACCCTTATGCTTCCCCCATTAGTCTTTTGCTGACCACATACTTACAGAGTCCTTTCTTGCCAACCCTCACACTCCACCAAATTCAACTCCACGTCACTCTCTCCCTACAGGATCAGACAGCAGGTATATATTCCTCTGAGGTCACTGGCCCCTGCTTCCACCTCTTGTGTGCCTCCTTTATATGGAATCACAGAATGGTTTGGGTTGGAAAAGGCCTCTGAGCTCATCCAGTCCAACCAGCAACGCAACCTCACCATGGCCACTAAACCATGGCCCCAAGTGCCATGGCCACAGGGTTCCTGAACACCTCCAGGCATGGGGACTCCACCACCTCCCTGGGCAGCCTGTGCCAGTCCCTGACCACTCTGGCAGCAAAGGAATTTTTCCTCCTCTCCAACTTAACCCTCGCCTGGCACAATTTCAGGCCATTTCTGAGTTTAGATATGAGCTCCTTGCTCTCCATCACAACTTAATAAGAGACCTTCAGAGGGATTGTTCCCAAAGGCCTGCAGGGACAGCACCAGGGACAACGGCTTCAAACCAGAGCAGAGCAGATTCAGATTGGATGTGAGGAACAAGTTCTGCACCAGGAGGCTGCTGGAACACTGCAACAGGTTGCCCAGGGAGGTGGCTGGGGACTCATCCCTGGAGCTATTCCAGGTGAGGCTGGGCAGGGCTCTGGGCAACCTGCTCTGGTGGAGGATGTCCCTGCTGAGTGCAGGATGTTGGACTGGATGAGCTTTGGAGGTCCCTTCCAGCCCAGCCCATTCTGTGACATCTCCTGCTGTCAGCCAGTTACGGCATGTGCTTGTGTTTGCCACACGAGGGGAGCAGGTGGAGAAACCACAAAGGCAGCAGCAGTAGCCGAGCCTCTGCTCTTCCCCTGGTCAGCCATCCAAAGCCCTGCTGCAGGACACGCTGTGTTTCAACACCTGCGGTGATGAACAGTAGCAGAGAGCAGGACGCAAGCACGTGGTGCTGTTTGTGCTCAGCGCTACTGGCTCGGCCTGCAGCCCACCACAGCCCTGGTTAACAGCCTGTAGAACATGGTTACAAATTGCAGCAGGCACAGAGGCTGCCTGACTGTTATTGCAGCCTTCATTCATGAAGAGCCTTCACATTTCAGCAGCAGCCACTCAAGGATCTGAAAACATTTCCACGCTCCCATCAGCCAAGCGTCATGCTCCATGTGTGAGCCAGATGTTCACAACAGCACTCTGCAAATGAGGGAACCCAGTACACAGGGCTGGCTCCAGACCCCTTTCCTCCCACTGAGCAATCCACTACCCACCAACTGCTCATAGGGGAATTATCCAATTCGAGGCAAGGCAGGACAGCATTATGGTCTCTTTGTTTCCTTGCATGGTCTCTATTCCCTTGCTCCTCATCTTGTAGTTAGATAGCCTGGAGGGATACCTCTGAATGTGTCCTCTCCAGCACAGCATGGCAAAGAGATTGAAACTAGCACTACTCAGTGCAGCCATGCAAGGGGCAATAGTACCAGAATCTGGGTAACAGAGGGCCCTTGAAGGAGATTCCCAAGACTCTTGTCAATAGAACAAGTCCAGTTAATTCCCAACAGCAGCACAGCCAGCTAAAGCCAACATATTTCCCATTCCAGCCATCTCTCAGAATCATAGAATGAAAGGGGTCAGGAGGAACCTCTGGGGATCATCCAGTCCAAGCCCCTGCTCCAGCAGGGCACCCACAGCAGCTTTCCCAGGAGCACTTTCCTGGGAGTGGGGGTTGGGGGGTGGGTGTTGGAGGCTCTCCACAGAAGGGCAGAGTGCTCCAGGCCTCCAGCACCCTCACACCAAACAAGTTCCTCCTCCTGCTCTGGTGGAACCTCCTGGGTTCCAGTTTGTGCCCTTTGCCCCTTGTCCTGTCCCTCAGCACCACTGAGCAGAGCCTGGCCCCAGCCCCTTGTCCCCCACAGCTCCTTTAGCTCTTGCCAAGCATTGCTCAGATCCCCTCTGAGGCTGCTCCTCTCCAGGCTCAACAGCCTCAGGGCTCTCAGCCTTTGCTGCTCACAGAGCTGCTCCAGGCCTCTCAGCAGCTTCAAAACCTCTGCTGAACTCTCTCCAATAGTTTCCTGTCGCACTTGAACTGAGGAGCCCAGAACTGGACCAAATTCTCCAGATGTGGCCTTACTATGGCAGAGAGTTCACTCACCCTGCTAGTCAGATCTGCTCTGTCCCCAGGAAACCATTGGCCACCTCAGCCACAAAGCACACTGCTGGCTGGTGCATTTGTTATCCATCTGTCCATAGATGGATAGATCACACAGACCCTACACCAGCTGCACCCGGCCAGGCCCTGTCAGCCTTCATCACTCTGCACTTCCAGGACAAAGGGACAGTTAAGAGAATATTCCCACCTGCAAACCCTCCTTTTGGAGGTGCTCATCTCTTCCTTCTCCCCCCCGGGGCCTTGCCAGCAGAGCAGCACAAGAGCTTCCCTTGCTGCTAGAGCACCACCTGCGTTCATAAAGCCCAGCAGGCTGCAGCACCTCTCCTGCAGCCCTGCTGCCAGCCCACTCCCCGCGCCGGGGCTCTGCATCCCGTCGGTTTTCCAGGGCTGAGGAAGGATCCCGCGCAGCTCCCTCTAGTGACAACCGAAGCACACCGGAGCCGTCGGGCGTTCCGCAGGCAGCATCTCACCAAGAACTCCTCTGCAGCACCTACAGCATTCAGCATGCCCAAACCCACCTCAGCTGCTCGCTCTGACGCTGCTGCTCTGACCAAGCCAAAGAGGCTGCCGACAGGAGCTTCAGAGCTTCCCCAGTCCTCAGCTGAACTCTGGCCTGAGCTGAGACTGACCTCAAGGTAAAAGCCCTGGGCAGCTGCAGTCACCTGAGCAGGGCCATCACCACCTGTGCACCCTACAGGCTGGCACTGGTTGATCAGATAAAAGCAAGGTCAGGAATGAAAAGCACCTGTGCAACAGAAGAGCCACAGTTCAAACCAGCATTCCAGCTCCAATGTTCACTCCTGGGACAGCAGGAGGTTCTTAGACCTTGCTAAACCCAGGCCTGGGCACCATAAGCTAGAAACAAAAACTGATGTTACAGCTTCATGGGTAAAAGCAAATTAAAATAGACTAGACTAGACTAGAATTCACCAGGTTGGAAAAGACCTTTGAGATCATTAACTCCAACCTATCACCCAACACCATCTAATCAACTAAACCATGGCACTAAGTGCCTCATCCAGGCTCCTCTTAAACACCTCCAGCGACAGTGACTCCACCACCTCCCTGGGCAGCACATCCTAATGGCCAATCTCTCTCTCTTCTTCCTAACATCCAGCCTAAACCTCCTCTGGAGCAGCTTGAGACTGTGTCCTCTTGTTCTGGTGCTGCTTGCCTGGGAGAAGAGACTAACCCCCACCTGGCTACAACCTCCTTTCAGGTAACTGTAGACAGCAATAAGGTCTCCTCTGAGCCTCCTCTTCTCCAGGCTAAGCAACCCCAGCTCCCTCAGACCTCTCCTCGTAGGGCTGTGCTCCAAACTTCTCCCCAGCTTTGTTGCCCTTCTCTGGACCTGGGCAAAGCAAACAGCTGAATGGAGGTTCTCATTATCAGTGCCCTTCTGCTCATCCTAGGCTGTCAGGTAGCACAGATGAAGAGCCAGGGCTCCAGCTGGACACAAGCAGCACATCCAGCATGAGAGAGCAACTTGCTCATGTCTGCAGACCCTGGGGCAGGCAGCACAGCAGCTATGCATGAGTCCTTCATACTTGTACTCCTGTCAAGATACATCAGCAGACAGCTGAGGAGAAGACAGAGAGGTTTGGGCTGGGGTAGTTCATTTGATTCCCAGCAGCTGGTGTGGGGCTGTGTTTTGGATCCAGGCTGGAAACAGTGTTAGTAGCTCAGGGATGTTCCGGCTCCAGCTGAGCAGAGCAAGGACTCTTCTGCTCCCCACCCACCAGCAAACAGGCTGGGGTGCACAAGCATCTGGGAGAGGACACAGCTGGGACAGCTGACCCCAGCTGGCCAAAGGGATACTCCAGACCATAGGACATGGTGCTCAGCAGATGAAGCTGAGGACAGAAGAGGAAAGGTGGGGGGGGACACTTGGAGTGTTGGTGTTTGTCTTCTCAAGCCACTGTGAGAGGCGATGGAGCCTTGCTCTCCAGGGGATGGCTGACACCTGCCTGCCAGTGGCCAGTGCTGAATGAATTCCTTATTTGGCTGTACTTGTCCATGTAGCTTTTGCTTCACCCATTCAACTCTTTACCTCAACTCAGGAGTTTTCTTTTACTCTTCCAACTCTCTCCCCCATCCCACCAGGGAGGCATCGAGTGGCTGATGGTGCTGGGCTGCCTACCAGGGTGAAACCACACCACTGGGTCTCCTGGGTACTCCTCTGGCTCAGGAACTCAGCCATGTGTAGAGCAGCCAAGCCTGGCAGCCCCTGTCAGGGCTGATTGGTGAATCCTCAAGCACCTGAGTGCCTGCACACCTTGCCAGTCCCCTTCACCAGCTCCAGCTCATGTCCTTGCAAACACCCACCTGAAGAGCATGACTAACTGTCCCCTGCATGGAAAGCAGTAACAGCCTTGCCCTCCACTCCCCCTGCCACCAGGGCCCAGGCAATGCTGTCTCAGAGGCGGGTGCAGGCCCTGGGCTGCCAGGCAGGCAGTGACCTGCTGCCCACCACAGTGAAGGCAGGCAAGGTTCTTGCATTGCCCATGCTCTGCTGGCCCTGGATGGTCCTCTGCTCCTCAGCCCCTGCACATGCCTGTATGGCATCACACTTGCTTGGACTTTATCAGAGTCTTGCCAGGACCCCTGGCAGGGACCTCTGCCCCATCACCAACTGTGGTCAAACCACAGGCACCAGCAAGATAAAAATGAGCTTTTTCTCTTTTATTTTTCCCTCTCCTTCCAGTTCCATAAGGCCTAGGAATGGCCCCAAAGCACGGAAACCTCTTCCTGAGCTTGCAGGGAGCCTCAGAAATCTGCTCTGAAGGGGCAGAGCCATAGGAACAAGGCTTCAGCCCTCTCTCACCTACACCATAGCTGCTCAGGGCGAGGGGGCAGGAGGGAACAGCTGCACAGCTGCCAGCTCTCACCAGCTTGGCAGGGCTGACTGCCTTACACCAGAGAATCCCAGATCCTCACAAAGGCTGAACTCTCCTGCAGTCCCCATGGCATCATCTTTCTCCCAGGTATCTCCCTGCAGTGTCACTCACAGCACAGCCACTTACAGCCCCCAGAAAACCGCCAGGGGGCTGGGGGAAGGCAGGATAAGCACGAAGGCACCAAGCATAGCAGAGGCCTGGGTGTGGAGTGAGCAGGCATGGGGGTGTGGAGGGGAGCCGGCAGCAGCCAAGGAAAGCCCCACAGCTATGAGGGAAGCCATGGGGCCTGAGGGAAGGGCATGAGACCTGGAGGAAGTCATGGAGCCCAAGCAGAGGGCATGGGGCCTGAGAGAAGGCTCTACAGCCCTGAGATAAAGTCATGGAGCCTGGACAGCTGTAGGAGAGGGCAAGGAGGTCTGAGTGCCTCCTGTTGGGGTGGTGCAGAGAGGAGGAGGCAGCAGCCACCACCCACCCCAGCCAGGCCATCCCTCCTCAGCACATGGCCAGGACCCTGCTGCTGCACATCCCCTCTGAAGTGATGGGGCAGGGACTGTGCCACCACAGCCTCCCCTCACCCACCACTACGGCTGCAGAAGGGCAGGGTGCAGGGCAAGGCAGGGCAGGTGCTGGGGGAGCACCAGGCAGCGAGGGGCACAGCACACAGTGCTGAGACCAGGCTGCCAGGGCAGCTCCCAGAGGGCAGGGCATGGCCTGGGAGAGGGACAGACAGACAGCAACCCTGACACTGAGGCAGGCATGGAGACACATCTGATAGCTGCTGTTGATTCTGGGAACGGCAGCAGAGGACGGCAGGATGCTGGGTGCTCATTTAATGCCAATTAATTCACAGCACTACAGAGATTTTAAGTGAATCAATTGAAATAATCCCAGTGCCAGGGCATCCCTGTGCCCACTGCAGACAAGCCTGCGGCAGAGCAGGCTGTGGATGGGTGTCCTGCTTGTGGCAGCAGGGGATCATGTCTGTTGGACTGGGTGAGAGAAGATCGAAATGGAAGAGTGGGCAGCTGCACAACAGGCTGGCACAGGGCAGAGGGGCCACTGTGCAGTGTGCTTGCAGCTACAGGGGCAGGGCCAGCATGTGGCATGCTGACTCCTAGCAAGGCAGGGCAGGAGAGCAAGAATAGCTCCAAGTCCAGATGGAGAGCAGTGGCAGTGGTGTCCCTCAGGGGTATGTGCTGGGACCTGTGCTGGTTAATATTTTGATCACTGCTATAGACAGAGGCATCCAGCAGTGTGCAGATGCCACCCAGCTGAGCGGTGCTGTCAATACATCAGAGGGACAGGATAGCATCCAGAGGGACCTGGACAGCCTGGCGAGGTGGTGCCCAGCTGAACCTCATGAAGTTCAACAAGAGCAAGCACAGGTCTTGCACTGGGACTAGAACAATCCTCGCTGTCAGTACAAACTGGGAGAGGAGGAGATAGAAAGCAGCCCTTGGGAAAAGGACTTGGGGGTGCTGGTGGGGGAGAGGCTGAACAGGAGCAGGCAGTGTAAGCTTGCAGCACGGAAGGCCAATGGCAGCCTGGGCTGCATCCTGCTGCGTTGGCAGCAGGGCCAGAGAGGTGTTTGTGACACTGTCCTCTACTCTGGTGAGACCTCACCTGCAGGGCTGTGTCCAGCTCTGAGACCCTCGACACAGGAAGGACCTGGAGCTGATGGAGAGGGTCCAGAGGAGTTGGAGCAACTCTGCTATGGGGACAGGCTGAGGGAGCTGGGGGTGTTCAGGCTGGAGAAGAGAAGGCTCCAGGCAGACGTCAGATCAGCCTTCCAGTCCCTGAAGGGGCTACAAGAAGGCTGCAGAGGGACTGTTCCCAAAGGCCTGCAGGGACAGCACCAGGGGCAACGGCTTCAAACCAGAGCAGAGCAGATTGAGATTGGATGTGAGGAACAAGTTCTGCACCAGGAGGCTGCTGGAACACTGCAACAGGTTGCCCAGGGAGGTGGTTGGGGCCCCATGCCTGGAGATATTCCAGGTGAGGCTGGGCAGGGCTCTGGGCAACCTGCTCTAGTGGAGGATGTCCCTGATGAGTGCAGGGGACTTGGACTGGATGAGCTTTGGAGGTCCCTTCCAACCCAGAGCATTCTGTGATTCTGTGATTTTATGAAGGAGCAGAGTCACAGAGTCACAGAATCAGATTGCATTGGGTTGGAAAGAAGCCTCAAAGCTCATCTTGTCCAATCCCCTGCAGTCAGCAGGGTCACCTCCAACCAGAGCAGGCTGCACAGGGATACACCAAGTCTGATCTGGAATTTGTCCAGGGACAGGGCCTCAACCACCTCCCTGGGGAACCTGTTCCAGTGTCTCACCACCCTCATTGTAAAGAACTTCCTCCTGATGTCCAACCTAAACCTACACTGCTCCAGTCTGAAACCATTGGCCCTTGTCTTACCACTCCAAGCTCTCCTAAACAGTCCCTCCCCAGCCTCACTGTAGCCCCCTTCAGGTATTGAAATGTAGTTAGAAGGTCTCCCTGGAGCCTTCTCTTCTCCAGGCTGAACCCTAGCACCCCTGTGATGCACTAGCTCCAAGCAGGACATGAGAAACTCAGGGACTTGTGAGGAACACCCAGCACACCCTGCACTGACTTGGGCAGGGCAAGGGGCTGGGGGACAGCACACACACTGCTAAAGGGGCACATGGGCCCTACTAGCTCCCAGCAGGACACATGGACATAGTGACCCACAGACAGACAGGGCTAATGTGTGATGCAGCAGTTCCCTAAGGATGCATGTGATGAGCTGACCCCCAACAGGACAACTGTGATACACTGGCCACCAGCAGGGCTGAGCCCTAGGAGGTGCTCCAGCTCCAAGGAGCACACAGGGAACCAACTGATTCCCATGGAATGCCAAGGCTCTCAGTGGGACATTCCTTAACCAGCAGCTCCCAAGTGGACACAGGCAACAGCACAACCTCTAGTAGGACAGACCCAGAGTGCAAGGTGCCAGCTACCAACAGAATAGGTGCAAAGCACACTGAATGCCAGCAGGGCAGAGCCAGCAGCCAGCTCCCAGCAGGACACAAGGAGTGCCCCAGCTCCCAGCAGGGCAAGGCTTGCTGGTGACACATTAGCTCCCAGCAGGACACTGTTGCTGCACTAACCCCTAGGAGGAGATGTGCAGTGCGCTGGCTTCCCTCGGTGCAGCAGCTCCCTACACAGGCAGTGCAGGGACTCCTCGTGTGAGGCACAGGCTCTGGCAGAGGTGTGAAGCACCAGTGCCCAGGACAGCTGGCACTGTGAGTGAGAGTCCAGATCCCAGCTGCCATGCCAGCTTCCAGTGAAAGTGGAGAGGGGCTGGTGTGCACTGCACACCCCCTCCACGCTCTGCTCCCTGTCCAGGGCAGCCGTGGGTACTGCACTGGCACAGCAGAGGTGCAGGGATGCAGGGGTGCAGGGGCAGGCCAGGCTGTGCAGCTGAGGGCACAGACACACCATAGCAGGGCTCCAAGTGCCACCTAGTGGGGGACAGGGAACACTCAGGGGCCACCCATCCCTGAGACCCTGGCGCTGCTGGGCACAGCACACCTTCCCCAGCCAGGCACCACCCTGGCAGCTCTGCCCACCTCCATCAATGCCAGCATGTCCTGCCAGCTCTTCTCCCAGCCTGGGCCCTGCAGGCTGTAAAAAGCAGTGCCACAGGAGGCACAATGGAGTTTACTCCAGGAGCAGTTTGTTACCCACACCAAGTACAGTCCTGTCCAGTCTCTGGGTATCCATTCTGCATGATGAGAACACAGAGAGGACTGGGTGGAGAGCCACAGCTCCTGCCCATGAGCTGCAGCATGCAGAAAGCATCAAAGCCTCTCTCCTTTCAAGAAAGTCTCCAAAGCCACACCACCTTCTGAGATACTACCCATGCACCTGCACTGCTACCTGTGACTGATCACAGAGAGTCACACACGTCCCAGAGGGCATCTCAGACACATCAGCCAAGGAAAACACCAACCCAGCAAGCAGCTTGTGTGGTGACAAGATTTATTTGATAGGCTTTCCCTGCCCCCCACAGACCAGAGGTTCTGCAGATGGGAAGGGCAGATGGGGCCAGAAAGGTGAAGTACAGAGCTGAGTGAAGGCTGACACATGGGGAAGGCTAAAAAGGAGAAACAAATGCAAGGGAAGCTGAAGGGGTGGGGCGCAGTGGGTCTGCAGCCCTGCTGCCCAGCAGTGCAATCTTCCCTTCCACCCCTGTGGCCAGCAGGCAGCTGCCAAGCTCTTGAGCTGCATCTCCACTCATCTGCAGCCCTAATCACTTGGCTTTTCCTTCTGTTCCATCTGCAGCCTCAGGATACTCCTTCCTCAGAAGTTCTCAGCCTGAAAACAGTCCCTAGGACATTAAAGAGAAAACCACAACACCTTGTGGAACAGATGGAGCCTCCTGCAGACAAAGGCACCCCCAGGAATCCTGGTGTGTCCCCCAGCAGGTCTACCCGGGAGTACAGCCCAGGCAGTGAGAGAAGATCAAGTGAGGCCCCAGAACACTGCATCTGCAGAAGCTGCCCCAGGTTCACCTTCTGCTCAAACACAGCCCCTCTCTGCTCAGAGGATCAGCTACCAGATTTTTGTTGGCCTTAATCATGATTAAGCTGAGCATCTCTCCCGGGAGTTTTGCCCAGGAACTCAAATCCCTGAAAAAATTCAATCAGCTGCAAGATGCTCTGTTCTCCTCATCCTCCCTGAAACCAAGGCAGAGGCTGCAGAACCAGGCCATCACGGTGCTGCTCTCAGCTAGGCTAGACCCCAAACACCCCTGAAGCAACAGGGCTGAGTCTAGAAACAGGGAGGAGGAAATCGTTTTGAAAAGAGAAGGCCCCAGAGCTGACGGAGTCAGAGAGGGTAGGAGCCAAGCAGGAGTCCTGTTGGTGCAGTCCAGGGCCTGGGCAAGCCAATGGGCTGGGCACATCTCTCCAAACATGCACGCAGGACGAACCCAAATCACCAGCTGAGCAGCTCAGGTGCATTCAGAAAGCAAAAGGACGTCCCCAGGGGGTGACACTCTCCTGAGCCCCTGCTCCCTAGGGCAGCTCCTGCACCAAAGACCCTGCAGGATCCCAAATGAATTGCAGCTGCTCCCCAAGGGCTTCAGCTGAAGGCTGTCCTCTTCCCACAAACTCACCTCCTCTGCTGCCTGTATGCTGCCTACTGTAAAGCCAGCAGAGTTTAGGATTGGAGTAGGCAGGTGAGCTGTGGTGGTCTTGTGGGCTTCCTCCAAGAGCTGCCCTCTCCTTCTAGAGCAGCATGATCTGAAAGAAAGGAAAGAGATGGAGGCAAACATCAGTCTCAAAGGAGAACCTCTCCAGATGCTTAGGACCAGGTCATTATTTTAAGAGCACTTACATGAGAGAAAGAATAGCTTGGGAACTGCTGAGAAGAGACTTGGCTAGGTCCCCTCCAGGTCACCAAGCACACGAAGAGCAGCAGGAGATGGTCCAGGCTCTTGGCTCTGTCAAAATTTGGTGGCAGAGCTGAAAAATGTGGTAGAAGGCCTTTTCATGCTGCAAATTTTGCCAACCTGTGAGGACACACCCGTAGGGAGGAGCTGCAGAGAGATCTGGGCAGGCAGCAAGGTGAGGGCAGTCAGTGTGTTGTGAGGGAGCAAAGAGAAGACTGGGAGAGACATGAACATGATAAGGCTAATGCTGCTGTGGAGAAAGGTGTGTTTGGAGGTGAGGTTATCCTAGGAGAGCCCAGGTACATCAGATTCTGAGCAGCCCACATGATCACAGCAACCAAGCCCTGGCTGGTGCACAGGCTGTCCCCAGGGCAGAGAATGATGATAAATACAAGGTAAGGCCTGAGCAGCTTCCCACTGCCTCCAGCTGGCCTGCACTGCTGTGCACTTAGGCAAGCCCTGCAAAAACAAACCCCTAAGGCTGGCCTCACCATGCCTGAATGTGAGAGCTGACAGCTGCACAGGAAAGAGTCCTGCAGCATGGCATGTCACCATCTAAACCCCAAGAACATCTGCCATCTGACTCTAGAGAGGCTGGAAGGGTCTTGGGGAATGGAGCAGGTAACCCCAACATGACTCCAGAGGAGGAGAAGCTTCCCCCCACTAGCCAGTGGTTCTAGATCCCAGACCCTCCATCAAAGTAAGTCTTGGGTCTCAAACTAGAGCCCTCCATGGAGACTGAGGTCTCCTCAGACCTACTTGCCCAAGCAGCCCAGGGCGATGCTGAGAGAGGGAGGGGGAGCAGCTGGGATGGACAGGAAGCAGAACTCAAACATACATCTCTGGAGGGTACCACAGCATTGCTTAGCCTGCTTAAAAGTGTGCACTGCCCAACAGCTTTGCTCCCAGGTTCCAAGCTCTGACTGTCCACCTGTAGGTACAGCTTTTGGCACATGGGCTGTAGCTTGGAGATCACTTCAGCCTCCCCTAGGTGGGAGTCATGCCTGGGCTGCCAGACCGGGCTGCCAGACCTCTTTGAGCTCACAGGAAGCTGCTGGAACCCCAGCAGTTACTGATGGTGTTTCAGAGGCAGTGGCCTTTACAAAGGGCCCAGAAGAGACCCAGGCCAAAGATACACATCAGCAAACACCACAGACTTAAGCTGCTCTGCATCATATGGTATGGGAGTGAGGAACTGCTCACAGAACAAACTCCCTTAGCAGCAGAAGTTGAAGCTCTGTTCCCACCACTTGAGGAAGCTCAGGCACCTGTACCTGGCTTGTGGCACAAGGTGTCCTGGGTCACAGTGACAGTCTGCCAGGACCAGTGCTCTTCCCCAGCCCTCGCATGCAGCTTGGTAAGGGCCACAAGCAGTGAGGTGAGAATGGAGTGACTGCAGCCCTGGCAGTGCCTTCCCAGCTGCCTGCAAACTGCTCCCCAGCCCCACTCCCAGGCTAGAGATTGTAGGTGCCCTGTGACATCTAACAGTGCTGTTCAGGAGTCTGTGACACATTCTGGCTCCTGCCTTTGGAGCAGGAGTGAGCAATCCCTACAGAGACCTCTTCCGCAAAGGGTGGCAAGACCTGCTTGAAAGCTGCTCGGAGAGAAGCTGCACAAAAACCTCCCCAAGTTCAGTGTCACTTCTACCTGGCATGAAACAAGCAGTGTGCCAGCCTCTCCCAGATGGCAACCTGCAGACAAAGGGCAGACTACCTCCAGATGGGCAGCAGAGAAGCAAAACCTTAGGCTGATGGCCCCCAAAGCAACATCTCCACACATCCAGGGGATCCCAGCACACAACTTCTAATTCACATCTTCTACATAGTGTCCACCAGCCCAAGGGGATGCATGCTGGCCCTCACACTACCTCAGTACCTCTGTGCTCCACAGCAGTGTTTGCCACACCAGCAGCCTGCAGCTGGCATTACTCTGTTCCTGCCTGTTGAATACTGAGGACCTGCTACCAAGACAGGCCCCAGTTCAGTGCTTCCTGGCTATGGAAGCAAAGAAACATGAAGAAAACTGCAGCTCAGTTGGAACTGTATTTTTTTTCCTGAGCCATCAGTCAATCCCTATAATTAATGAGATCCCTAAAATACACAAGAAACTAAGGAAAAACAACAGCCACCAGCTAGGATGACTGCACTCTGTCAGGAAAGCTTTTATCTCTCTGCCATGAATAAATAACCCTGATGTAACCACACACAGCAATTTTTCATCAGATGTCTGAGCATCAAACTCCCTTCCTAGACCTTCTCTCATGCAGCTCTCAGGAAATGTGCCGATGGAAAACCACTGGCCACATTCACTCAAATCTAGCACAGAAATCCAGGAGAAGCAGTTCCAAGGTCCGTTCCCAAAGGCCTGCAGGGACAGCACCAGGGGCAATGGCTTCAAACCAGAGCAGAGCAGATTGAGATTGGATGTGAGGAACAAGTTCTGCACCAGGAGGCTGCTGGAACACTGCAACAGGTTGCCCAGGGAGGTGGTTGAGGCCTCATCCCTGGAGATATTCCAGGTGAGGCTGGGCAGGGCTCTGGGCAACCTGCTCTGGTGGAGGATGTCCCTGCTGAGTGCAGGGGGTTGGACTGGGTGAGCTTTGGAGGTCCCTTCCAACCCAGAGCATTCTGTGATGCTGTGACCTACCTCACCACCTCCTCTTTCTACGGCAGTGCCCCAGCACCACTCTGCACTCTGTGGTGCTTCAGTCCACAGCATCACCATGGAGAGCACACATGTTGCTTTTCAATGACAGTCGAGGTCAAAAGCTGAGTGGATGTTCCCAAAATCTCTCAGATATCTTCAGGCTGAAAAAAAACAACAAGCCTAAAACCTCAAAGCAGAGCATTCAGCTGCAACTTTCCCAGGTGTGCAGCCAACAGAGTCAGCCTGTGCCCAAAGCAATGCCAGGAGCTGATGGACACCATTCATCTCCAGCCTCCTCCAGTTCTTGGCGACTTCATGTCCTAAGAGTCTCTGCTGCAGGACAATGCACGCAATCAGCCAGGCTATTTGTGCCCCGACAATGGGCCCTTTGCAGGCGGCAGCCCATATTGGCACTGCCTAATCAGACCGAGGTTTGCAGGAGCCTGCTGTGAGATGACACAGATTGCTCCATCCCTGGAGCTGGCCAGCACCGCAGCCACTCTGTAGCTGGCAACCTCACCACAACAACAGCTGAGCTCTCTCCTGCCCCTGCTGCCGCCTGGCCTCCAACAGCCGCACCAGGACTTGGGGGCATGGCGTGCTCAGCATCCCACACGCAGAGCCTTCTCCCCTCTCAGGAGTCTCCTGTGGCCACAGCACGGTGCTGGGAAAGCAGGCGGTGGATGAGGGAATGTGTTGCTGCTCACACATGTCTTCTGACTCCCCTGTTGGCTCTGTAGACAGAGGCTTGTCTAGGTGTGGATGCAACCATCTGCTCCGTGTCTCGCAGCTCCAGGCAGGCAGAGGACAGGGGAGGCTGCCGTGGCGGGCCGCCTGCACCCAGGAGACTCCTGCCTGTGCTGAGACTCCTGCCCTGAGAGACTGACAGCAAGGAGGCGAGAGGAGGATGGAGCCCCTTCCTCAAGGCAGGCCTCAAACAGAGCGGTGGATCAGACCAAGCAGCTCCAGATAGCTGAGGTCCTCCTTCAAGGCCTCATTGAAAGATCCATCAGGTGCCCTACAATGGGAACTGGGGAAGGATTGTGCCTCCCAAATGTGTGAGGCTGCTGGGGCCTGGATTTACCCTCCTGTCAGGGTGCTGGAGCTAAGTGAGCCTTCTGACATGGACCTAGCAAGGGTTCAGCATCCTTATTCCACATTAGGTGTTAAACCTCCTGCTGACACGCAGAAATTGGGCACACAACAGCTCCAGCCACACACAGCTCCAAACCTGCTTCCATCCTGCAGGAGCTCCAGCCACACACAGCTCCAAACCTGCTTCCATCCTGCAGGGGAGAGAGAGTGTCCCAGGCAACTGCCTCTTTAGCACCATCACTACCTCAATACCTCAAGACACTTTGAGCCTGCCTGGAAGCTTCTGCCTTTGGGTCCCTGTCTCACAGTGCAGTCCACGTCTAGGAAATGCTTCACCCAGAGCAGACCCAAAGTCTCCTCTGATTTCACAGATCGGATCCTCAGGCTGTGCAAATTACTTTGCCTGAACACTACAACGATGGCTACCAATACGAATGTCTTCATCAGCCCCACCAGACCAGGACCTGCTCCAGGATCTCCTGAGTTACACTGGAGGTGGCATCTTGCAGCAGGCAACTGTGTGGGAGGTTGGGCTGGAGCCCTCCAGATCCCTCCCCATGCCTGTTGTGCAGGTTATTTATGTCCCTGGGCCCGCAAGCACGAGTTTAGGAAGCAGCCTCTTGCCTGCTAAGAGGCACTGAGTGCCATCCAAAATCCCCAGCCTCTCGCACAGGCCAGGCCTCTCTAACAGGTGCTGCTATTCAGGTCCCTGTATGTCCCTGTCCCAGAGCACAGCTCACCTCTTTTCTCAGTTGGTCATTCTGGTCATTTTCTAGGCAACCAGCACCAGAACAAGAGGACACAGTCTCAAGCTGTGACAGGGGAGGCATGTTAGGAAGAAATTCTTCATAGAGAGATTGGCCATTGGAATGTGCTACTCAGGGAGGTGGTGGAGTCACCATCACTGGAGGTGTTTAGGAGGAGACTGGATGGGGTGCTTGGTGCCATGGTTTAGTTGATCAGATGGTGTTGGGTGAGAGGTTGGACTTGATGATCTCAAAGGTCTCTTCCAACCTGGTCTGGTCTATTCTATTCTATTCTATTCCATTCTATTCCATTCCATTCCATTCCATTCCATTCCATTCCATTCCATTCCATTCCATTCCATTCCATTCCATTCCATTCCATGCAAGTGGGGCTCAGGAGGGCTGCAGAAGTGGTCTGTGCTTGCAGAGCCCTTGCAAGCCTCCAGGCCTGCTGCCAGACTCTTACAACTGATTTGAGCTCTGCCTTTTCTCAAGCCCCTCACTGGCATCCCTGCAGCAGACACCTCTGCAGCCTGCAGCCCCAGGGAAGCAAAGACCACTTTGTGTGAGAGGTGTGCAAAAATCAGTTGGAAGCTGCAGCAATCTCTTGGCAATGCTGCAGCATGACAGCTGCCCACCATTGGCTTCCCATGAAAATCATCCCATTGGAAATCCTTCATAATCCCACCAGGAGCAGAAAACCTGGGTTTAGGAAGGACTTGCCCCAAAGCTGCTTGCCCCAAAGACACATGAAAACAGATTTAGGGGATCTGCACAGGAGGCCTGACCACTGCTGTGTCCAGCCTTCTCCTGTGGCAAACCCAGAGCCATGCACTGGTTCCTTGGTGCCAGCTCTGCCAAAGCAGAGGTGAGCTAGATGTGCTGGAAGGCACAGAACTGTGCAGCCCAGTTGCAGAGGAGCTGCCCTCACCTCCCCTGCCTTTGTAACACTCAAACAGTCCCTCAGCTACCAGAGGAATGAGGGATGTGTGTTTTGCCCTCAGCTGGAATGTAGCCTGGTTGTTTCAACTTGCAAAGTAAGAGCAGGACAGGTTGGAGGCCCCAGACTTGTTCCCAGGCCGATCCTGCATACCCCCATCTGTTTCCTAGAGGCACCTAAACTGACAGCCCCTCCACCTCCACTGAATGGGGAATGTGGGGGACTACCCCTGCTCGACACTGGGGGCGGCCACACCTTGAATCCAGGGTCCAGTTTTGGGCCCCTCACTCTGAGAAGGGCATTGAGGGGCTGGAACAGGTCCAGAGAAGAGCAAACAAGCTGGGGAAGGGCCTTGAACACAAAGTGTTGTGAGGAATGACTGAGGGAGCTGGGGGTGTTTAGTCTTCATTAGAGGAGGCTGAGGGGAGACCTCAGCAGCCTCTGCAGCTCCCTCAAAGGAGGCTGGAACCAGGTGGGGCTTAGTCTCTTCTAACATGCAACAAGTGGCAGGACAAGAGGAAACAGCCTCAGGTTGTGCCAGGTGAGGTTCAGGTTGGATATTAGGAACAATTCCTTCCCAGCAAGGGTCCTCAGGCCCTGTCCGAGGCTGCCCAGGGAGGTGATGGAGTCCCCACTCCTGGAGGTGTTTGAAAGCTGCCTGTATGTGGTGCTGAGGGCCATGGTTCAGTGGCAGTGGCTGAGCAGCAGTTGTGGATTGTGAGCTCTGGGTGAGTGTTGGGCTGGATGACCTCAGAGGTCTCTCCCAACCTCAGCAGTTCTGTGATTCTGTGATTCTACCCTGGGGTGGAATGAAGAGCAGCACTTGATTTTTAAATGTTCCCCTCAGCTGTGCTGTTGGGAGAAGCAAGGGAACACATCCCTGCTGCCAGGTAGGACTGCAAGCTGAGAGTCCCTCTCAGCACCAGGTGGTGGTTGTGCTTCAACTGAATATCTCAGGTGGGTTTCTCCACAGCATTATGGCAAGAATAAGTTCCACCCTAACAGTGAAGGGACCCTAGGAACATGGTTTAGTGGTGACCTGGCAGTTCTGGGTTAATGGTTGGAATCACAAAGTACATCCAGTTGGCAGAGCCCTCTGAGCTCATCTACTCCAACCCGCCACCCAGCACTGCAGGCTCAGCACCAAACCATGTCCCTAAGCACCAGGCCCACAGCTGCTGGAACACCCCAGGGATGCTGACTCCAGCACTGCCCTGGACAGCCTCTTCCAATGTCTGAGAGCCCTTCCAGGGCAGAAAGATTTCCTGAGCTCCAGCCTCAGCCTCCCCTGGGGCAGCTTGGAACCATTCCCTCTGCTCCTGCCCCTTGCCACCAAGGAGCAGAGGCTGCCCCCTCCTCACTCCAACCTCCCTTCAGGGAGCTGCAGAGAGCAAGGAGCTCTCCCTCAGCCTCCTCTTCTCCAGCCTGAACACCCCCAGCCCCCTCAGCCCCTGCTCATAGCCCAGGGGCTCCAGGTCCTTCTCTAGCCTGGCTGCCCTGCTCTGGACAGGCTCCAGCCCCTCAATGTCCTTCCTGCAGGGAGGGCCCAGAGCTGAGCACAGCACTCCAGGTGTGGCCTCCCCAGTGCTGAGCACAGGGGGATGGTCACCTCCTGTCCCTGCTGCCCACCCTGCTTCTGACCCAACACAGGATGCCATTGGCTTTCTTGGCCACCTGACTCGATGATCCTAAAGGTCTCTTCATGATGCAGTGCTCCCAAGCCTGTTAGAGCTGCTGTGGAGCATTTCAGAAGGCTATCCTGGCTCACCATTTAGTAACAGGTACTGCCTATTAACCTTAATTAAGACACAGGTGATGCTAATCACTTAATTGGCCCTTAATTGGGATCTGCAGCCTCTTGGCCCAGTTTGAGAGGCCAGCCAGCACCTCCTCTGCCATGCTTTCTCCTCCATGTTTTTCCATGCCCATGTGGCAAAGCCATGTTGGGCTCAGAGCAGCAGCTGCATGGAGCTGGTAGCCCTCGTCACCTCCCACCTAGCTGAGCTGGCGCCCTGTCTGAGCTGGCACTGGGTCTCTCCTGTCCCATTTCCCTGTGACTGGATGTCACCATGCAGGAGTGAGCCCCTTGGAGACTCTGAGCCTAGCAGGCGGTTTTCTAGGCCAGCATGTTCCACTGGTGAGCTCCAAAGAGTACATGGAACACAATGGAGGAGCAGCTCCTGCACAGGGGCAGTTTGCAGCACCAATAGAATCAGGTTTCAGGTCCCTGCTCTGCCTTGGCCACTGCAAACCACTTCTTCTGCAAAGCCTGTTGGCAAAGCTTTGTACTACCCATAAAGGCTCTCCCCTATTCCAGACTCCCTGGATGGGAAGGACTCTGAAGGCCCTCACCATGGAGGAGCTATCTCGTGAAAACCCTTCCCTGCACCTTCACCTGTCCCAGCTTCCTCACCTTCTGGAGCCCTGTGCCATGAAGGGCAGAGAGCAGAGCTGGTGTGAGGTGTCAGCCTTCCCACACCTCTCCCAGGAAGCCCAGAAGCCTTGTGCAGGCAGAGGCTGCTTCTTCTGCCCAGCATCCGTCACCTACAATAGGGTTAGAAGGGCACAGAGACAGGCAGCCCACTGCACGCTTCCCCTGCCCTCCTCCATACCCTTGGGGCTGGGGCTTTTGCTGGGTTACAAACACCTCAGGACAGCACTAAAGTGCTGCCCCAGTGCTCACCCAGTCCCAGTGCTCACCACTGAGCACCATGGCAGGCCTGCTGCTGCCCTTAGCTGGGATCTCCTGAAAACCAGAGATAGATGGAGCAATACCAGCACCCCTGACTGCAGAAGGGTAATGGAGCTCTGGGGCTGCTGCAGACTCCTTCAGACTCTAACTGGGAAGAGTCCTCGTGGCAGTTCAGGAGCTGGCATGACTAAGAACCCTTCTCTATAGGTAATCCTTTCTCAGTGGTGGTGCTCAGCAGCAAGGACACAGGCTGCATGTTGGTATGTGTGCCAGAGAATGCTCTCACAGCAGTGCAGCTGAGGGGGATTAAGATGAAGCATTGCAAGAGACGTCAGCAGCCAGTAGGACAGCAGAGCCAAGCGCTCCCCACCAGCCTGCACATGCCACAGACACAGCAGAGCTGGTCTGCAAGACAAACAGGGAAAGCCTATCTGAGCAGCCCTGTTCCTGCCTCTGTTTGCTTTCTCTCCAGCAAATAAAGCATTATAAAGTGAAGCAGATCAAATAAAAGGCAGGTCAGCCCTTCCCTCAACCATCCTCCAGCAGCAGAGAACAGCAGCCAGCTGGAGCTGCACTTCCATGGCTATCTGGACACACCTTGCAGCCTAAAATCTTTACTCAGTGGAAGGAGGCCTCAGCATCTGACAAGGCCCTTGGCAAATTGCTCTGTCACCTTGAGGGTGTGTCAGGGGCTCTCTGTGCTGGGCACAAGTCCTGGATGGAGCCTGCCTGGGAAGCAAAGGTCTGTTGGCACTGGGCTCAACCAAGAGACCCAGACTGCCTGGCTGACCTTTCTGTGGGACCACAGGCAATTAGAGTGATCATAAAGGAAACTATTAAAGGGTCCACCAGGTTTCCACCAGCTCTCCTACACCCCTGCTGCTTCCTCCCATGGGCTGCCCTTGTCCTCTTCTCTCCTGTCTTGCGATCCTCTCCCAAAACTGCTGCCTCAAAAGCAGCAGGAAGCAGAGCAAAGACATCCCCAGCATGAAGCACAGGGCCACCTCTGGACAGAGGTCACTGCAGACCCCCTAGGCATAGCAGCAATGAGAAGTCATCCACCTCACAGCAGGCTTTCCCCACTCCAGTTCTCACTGCACCTGAAGCAAAATGTGCTGGTGCAGCACTGCTCAGAAGCTGGGATGTGGGGGACACACATCCCATGGCTTCTGCCTCTGCCTTACACAGCTGGGCTGCAAGCCCCAAGTACAGCCCAGCTGCACCCCAAATCCTTGCCTGCCAAGACAAAGAAGCCCTGAAACTTCTGAAGGGATAAGGCCACTCAGACACCACAGGCAGCTCAAAACATCTCACTGACAGACTGGGAGGAAAGGTGAAAAAGGTCTCTTTACAGCAGGCTGAGGGCAGCTAGAGAAGCTGTCAGCCTCCCACCCACCAAGTCTCTAGAGCAGCTTCCCTGTGCTTTGCCAGACACTGCTGCATCCTGGCATCCTCACAGCTGGAAAGGAAAACTGCTCCAGCAACTGTCCCCAGGTGCTGGTGCAGACACAAGGCTGGCAGGACAGACAGGGCCCTGCCCAGGCCAGCAGAAGGCTTCCCATAACCATCAGGGCAGTCAGGATCAGTATCTTCTCTGCCCTCCAGCCTTAGCCTCCTGCTCAGGCAAGTCCAGAGGAACAGATGACATCTGTGAGAGCCCAGAGGTTTGCAGCCTGCTCCTTCTTGCATCCTGCCAGCACTAAGGAGCCAACCAGGAGCGACAACAAACCACTGGTGGATGCTGGTACCCAAAGCTACCATACCATGGCCTACCAGCTAGAAGCAAGCTTTACCTGGCAGAAAACTTGGGTGAGACCTGCAACCAGGGACATTTTGGGGGCTTCTCCTTGTTGCTAAGCCAAAATAGTGCAGAAATGAAAGCTGGGCAGCCTTGAGCCTGGGGTTGGATTTCAAGCACAAGTATGTTTCAAGCATAACCACATACTAAACAGCCATGTTCTGACCCATCTCCTGGTGGGATGAGCTTTGCTTGTTCATAATGACAAAAGGCAGAGGGAAAATGTGGGCCCTCTCCACCTGGTCACACAGGGTGTGGAGAAGGCTGAGGCACTCGGTGACCTTTTTGCCTCAGTCATCAGTGGTAAGGGCTCCAACCACAGCATCCATGTTGCAGGAGGTAAGGACAGGGACTGGGAGAATGAAGATCTGCCCCCTGTAAGAGAAGACCAGGTTCAGGACCTGAAGAACCTGAAGGTGCACAAGTCCATGGGACCTAATGAGATACATCCATGGGTCCTGAGGGAACTGGCAGATGAAGCTGCAAAGCCACTTTCCATCATATTTGTAAAGTCCTGGTGGCCTGGTGAAGTTCCCATGGACTGGAAAAGGGGAAACATCAGCCCCAGCTTCATAAAGGGATACAAGGAAGACACAGCCACAGCCTCTTTGCTCTGGACACAGGCACAAATGCCACTGCAAGTCCCAGTCAGGATGTCCCAGCCACACCTGGACCACTCTTCTCTTATTGGCCAGCTCTGCGCTTAGCAATGACCAATCTCAGGAGGTTCTCTGCTGGCTACTGGGTAGGAAGATGGCTGGGATTTCTTCCCTCCTCCTCATCTGCTCCCTGCCTCTTCAGCAGTGAGCATTCTGTCTCCAAAGCAAGCCTTTGGCATAGGCACAGGGACATACACACAGTCACTGCCCCAAGGCCCCTGCTCCAAGACAGGAGCATCCCAGGGCCACCCCTACACCATCTCACACTGCGGCTTCCACTGCAGCATGATGTGTCCTCAAGGCAGGTCCCAGGTGAGGACACAGATGTGGGGAATCCAGTTGGAAAGGAACAGCTGCACACACCTACAGCTCCCACTCCAAACCTCCAGGTTGTTCCAATTTACCCACAGGCTGCAGCTGGGACTTTACTGCACACTGCGAATCAGGGGTACCCCCTGGTAACAGCAGCCAGGGCCTTCCCCACTCAACCAGCACAGCCCCAGCAGGCTCCAGAATGAGAGCCCAGAATGAGAGTGGGCTGCTCTGCACTGAGAGCCCAGGGAAACAAGGTGGCTGCAAAGCACTGCCTTCAGAACCAAACCACTGAGCCCTTCCCTGCTGACCTGTCAAGTGAAAACTGCAGAGGAAAGAAGCAGGATCTGGTAGAAAGAAATGAGCTCAGGCTGCCCCCACTCCCTGAGGCTGGTGCTGACCATTGGTCCTGGCTGCAACTGAGGGGCCTGAATCTCCCCAGAAAGATCAGCCTGAGGCCTAAAGGACTTCACAACTCTGCCTGAGGAGGGGTTCACATGCTGACCTTGTGCACAAGGTGAGGCAGACCAGCAGGAGACAGGGGCACAACCATGCTGTTCCTTGGTTAACCTCTAATCCCTTTCCAACTCTGGAAAGAGTTGAAGTTTATGAAAATCAAATGAGGATCCTGTCAGGAGGTGGCAAGCAGGACCTGAGCCATACTCCAGCCACAAGATTTGTAGCCCTGTCACCAGGACACCTTCCCTCTTCAGTGGCACACACCCTGCAATCCCAGCTCCAAGAGAAGGGACAGGGCAGGGGAGGGCAGGAGTGGGACATGCTGGAAGAGTACCAGTGGCTTTCATTGTGAGCACAGCACCCTCATGGAAATGTGCCTGGAAGTTGCAAGCACAGGCTGCTTCTCAAAGAGCAATCAACCTATTTTGGATTTTATCTCACAGCAGCCAGATAGAAGTGGGGAGAAGCTCAGCAAGCAGTTGAATGTAGAAGTGACTACATCCCTCTTGACCTATCGGTTTAGCACACAAGCACAAAACTGCTCCATCATGGTTATGTGAAGGATGTGTGTTGGAGCTTGTCCCACTGCTGTGAGCCAGAGCCATGGGCAGAGCCCTGTGCACATGTGGTAGGCATCACTGCAAAGCACTAGGTTTGAGCAAGCCGCCAGGTAAGAGAGCTGCTGCTGAGCAGCTGACCTGCTGGGGCACAGCAATGAGTCAGCTCCAGCCTCCACCTTCCAGGCCACAGCACGCGTGGAGTGTTGAGGCTCGGGGACCTCCCATCCTCCTACACTCACAGAACCCCACAACACTGGGGAGCAAAACTCCCTCACAGGCTGCTGGGGTCTGCTCTGGCAGCCAGACCCTCTTTCAGGTGGCAGCATCAACCCATGGAGCAAAGCCCAGGGGCAGTGCTCTGAGGTCTCACACAGTCCGTGGCTTGGCCACCACAGATGGTTCTCCCCAGCCAGGCTCTCCCATACTCTGACGGAAGGACACAGATCCTGGGATGCAGCCCTCACTGTACCAAAATCTGGGGTGAAGGCTTCCTAGGATGAACCAGGATGTGCTCTCTACAACTACCTTAAGGGAGGTTGTAGACAGGCAGAGGTTGGTCTCTTCTCCCAGGCACCCAGCACCAGAACAAGAGGATACAGTCTCAGGCTGTAACAGGGGAGGTTCAGGCTGGAGGTTAGGAGGAAGTTTTACACAGAGAGAGTGACTGCCCATTGGAATGGGCTGCCCGGGGAGGTGGTGGAGTCACCATCACTGGAGGTGTTCAGGAGGAGACTTGCTGGGGTGCTTGGTGCCATGGTTTAGTTGATTAGGTGGTGTTGGATGATAGGTTGGACACGATGATCTTGAAGGTCTCTTCCAACATGGTTTATTCTATTCTAAGGACAGATATCTCCAGTTTGGTGGCAGTGTTAGCAAAAGGTTGCCTATGTGACTGAATGTGAAAGTGGATTTGGGGTCCTTTCTGTCTAAGTTTCTCCTGAAGCCCTTCTGTGGGGAAATGTCCTGGGCTGACTGGCAGTGGGTCAACAAGGAAGAAGCAAAGCAGAGGCCCCCAGAGCAGCCTTGCCTTTCCACAAGCCTGGAAGGACCTAACCTGCAGCAGGCAGACCTAACCTGATGCTCTGACTCCCTCTGCTCACCGTGCCGGCCCAGCACTGTGCTCTCCCTGGGGCGTCCTCTGTAATGGGGTCCGCTCTGGCAGCTGAAGCCAGAGCTCACCTGGGCCCTCTGTCTAATGCTGCTGTAATTTAGCTGGACAGTTGTGGTAACTTCTGAGGGCCCTGTGCCCACTCAGGTTGCTGCTGTCAGATCTCAGCAGGGGTGAGTGCTCTGCTGCCAGGCGTCTCAGGCTCCCCGAGGCGTCTGCCGTCTCATTAGCACAGCCTCCACTTGGGATTCATCTTCCATCCAGAATTTAAGCTGAATTTATGTATTAACTAAAGACTATTAGTGCCAAAAATAAGTAGAATGCTTCTTGCTCAGCAACACAGGCCTTAAGAGAGGCCACGTGGCACAGGCAGCCCACCCAATCACAACCCCAGGGAGGCTTTTTATAGACACCCACAGCTGATGGAGTGCAAGGGATGCTGGCTTGCTGCAGGCTTTGCTCTGCAAGCATCTGATTGCAGGGGGAGGAGATAGAAATATCTCCACATCCACGGGCAGCAGGCACAGTCTCCCCCTCTCTCTGACTGGGGGAGCAGCCAGGTGGAACCAGGAGTGGTTCAGGAGCTGCCCTGCTGTGGACACCCATGCAGCACACACTGGCGACTGTCACAGTGCAGCAGCTCAGCACCCAGGCTCCTCCACTCCCCTCTGAGCAGGACTGCTCGAGGGAGAAAAAAGGTCAGCCAGGCCCATGCAGCTCTAACTGAGGGTGGCTTCTCGATTTCCCAGGTGTTTTGCCCTTTAAGCTTCACCCTTCCAGCTCTGAGCTGGCTCAACTACCAGCAGAGTGACACTGGAGTGACGCTGAAGGCTCCTCCAAAAACTCTGACCAGGCTCACAGCAGCAGCCACAGCACTCCTGCTGCCAGCAGCCCACCTTGAACAAGCTGAGGCACAGAAGGGTCAGCGGCAGGTGGAGAGCAGCCCTCACATACCACAGCCACCTGCTGGCATGGCCTTTTCCCTTCCACAGCTCCCAGCCCGCCTCTTCTCCAAAGCAGGCACCCGGCCTCTTTTGCCAAGCCTAACTCAAATTAAGGCAATGCAGAGGGGGCAGTGGCCAGTGTGGGGCTGCTGGGCTGGTAGCTCACTGTGCTGGGCTGGAAAGAGGCTGTCCTGGCCATGGGCAGCATGGGGCAGCACACAGTTTAGTAGGGGTGCAGTGGAAGTCAGAAAGGCGCAGCTCATCTGCACAAAACTCTTTGGTCCAGCAGCTGCTCATGGAGGTCTGAAGAGCAGCTTCAGGTCATCAGCCAAACCAGGAGCTCCAGCCAGGCTGCTGGATGCCACAGAGCTGCTTGCTTACCCAGGACATGGTGCTCTGGCAGAAGCATCACTGTCCTAGCAGTCCCAGCACCAGGAGGATGCTTGCTCTTGTAAGCTGAAAGGCAGAAAGGCAGAAAGTCCACCTAGCAGCTGTTCTCTACTGCCTTGGTCCTGCCACTTCTGCCTCACTGCTCTGCGTGTGAAGACAGAGCAGGGCAGAGCACCTGAGCAGCATGAAATGGACAGCTCTGCAAACAGCAAGGGAGCACCTGGGAGCACTGGGCAAGAGCTGGGCAGACAAAGCCCAGAATGGCAGAGATGGAAGTAAGATGCTCCTCGAACTGTTCAGGCCATCCCTGACCAGGTGAGAGACCGGGCCCAGGTGATATATCCCCGGGCACAGCACTCACCCACACTGCCCCAGTGACACCATGGACTCTGCACCCAGCCACACTACACCAGTGACACCATGGACACTGCACCCAGCCACACTGCTCCAATGATTCCATGGAAATAGCCACACTGCCCCAGTGCCTCCATGGGCATAGACCTCAGCCACACTGCTCCAGTGACTCCATGGGCACAGCCACACTGCTCCAATGACTCCACGGCCACAGCCACACGTGTACAGACCACAGCCACACTACTCCGGTGACACCACAGGCACAGCCACACTGTTCCAAGGACTCCATGGTCACAACCACACTGCCCGAGTGACACCATGGGCATGGCACCCAGCCAAACTGGTCCAATGACTCCATAGACATAGCCACTGCTCCATTGCCTCCATTGGCACAGACTTCAGCCACACTGCTCCAATGACTCCATGCGCACAGCCACACTACTCCAGTGACTCCATGGTCACAGCTACACTGCTCCAGTGACTCCATTGTCACTGCCACACTGCTCCAGTGACACCATGGGCACAGCCACACTGCTCCAATGACTCCAAGGGCACAGCAACAGTGCTCTAGTGACACCAAGGGCAGAGCCACAGTGCTCCAGTGACACAAAGGGCAGAGCCACACTGCTCCAGTGACATGACAGGCACAGCCACACTGCTCCAATGACTCCACGGTCAAAGCCGCACTGCTCCACTGACACCATGGGCACAGCGACATTGCTCCAATGACACCATGGGCACAGCCACACTGCTCCATTGCCTGCATGCTTATAGCCAGACTGCTCAAGTGACATCACAGGCACAGCCACACTGGCCCAATAACTCCATGGTCAAATCCACACTGCTCCATTGACACCATGGGCACAGCCACACTGCCCCAATGACTCCAAGGTAAAAGCCACACTGATCCAATGACTCCATGGGCACAGCCACACTGCTCCAATGACTCCCTGAGCACAGCCACACAGCTCCAATGACTCCATGGTAAAAGCCACAGTGCCCCAATGACTCCAAAAGCATAGCCACACTGCACCAGTGACACGACGGGCACAGCCACACTCCTCCAATGACTCCATTGTCATAGCCACATTTCTCCAGTGACACCATGGGCACAGCCTCACAGCTCCAATGACTCCCTGAGCACAGCCACACTGATCCAATGACTCCATTGTCACAGCCACATTTCTCCAGTGACACCATGGGCACAGCCACACTGCTCCAATGACTCCCTGAGCACAGCCACACTGCTCCAATGACTCCCTGAGCACAGCCACACAGCTCCAATGACTCCATGGTAAAAGCCACAGTGCTCCAATGACTCCAGGAGCATAGCCACACTGCACCAGTGACACGACGGGCACAGCCACACTCCTCCAATGACTGCATTGTCACAGCCACATTTCTCCGGTGACACCATGGGCACAGCCTCACAGCTCCAATGACGCAGGGTCAAAGTGACACTACTCCAGTGACACCATGGGCACAGCCACACTGCTCCAATGACTCCATGGGCACAGCCACACTACCCCAGTGACACCATGGGCACGGCACCCAGCCACACTGCTCCAATGACTCCATGGGCACTGCCACACTGCTCCAGTGACTCCATGGGCACAGCCACACTCCACCAGTGGCACCATAGGCACGGCACACAGTCACACTGCTCCAATGACTCCATAGAAATAGCCACACTGCTCCAATGACACCACTGGCACAGCCACACAGCTCCAGTGACTCCATGGGCACAACCACACTGCTCCAATCACTCCATGAGCACAGCCACACTGCTCCAATGACACCATGGGCACAGCCACACTGCCCCAATGACTCCATGGCAAAAGCCACACTTCTCCAATGACTCCATGGGCACAGCCACACTGCCCCAGTGACACCATGGGCACGGCACCCAGCCACACTGCTCCAATGACTACTTAGACATAGCTACACTGCTCCAATGACACCATGGAGACTGCCACACTGCTCCAGTGACTCCAAGGGCACAGTCACACTGCTCCAATGACTCCATGGTCACAGCCACACTGCTCCAGTCACTCCATTGTCACAGCCACACTGCTCCAGTGACACCATGGGCACAGCCACACTGCTCCAGTCACTCCATTGTCACAGCCACACTGCTCCAGTGACACCATGGGCACAGACACAGAGCTGCAACGACCCCATGGGCACAGCCACACTGCTCCAATGACACCACTGGCACAGCCACATAGCTCCAGTGACTCCATGGGCACAGCCACACTGCTCCAATCACTCCATGGGCACAGCCACACTGCCCCAATGACACCATGGGCATAGCCACACTGCTCCAATGACTCCAAGGGCACAGCCACACAGCTGCAACGACCCCAAGGGCACAGCTACACTGCTCCAATGACTCCATTGTAAAAGCCACAGTGCTCCAATGACTGCAGGAGCACAGCCACACTACTCCAGTGACACCATGGCCACAGCCACACAGCTGCAACGGCCCCATGGGCACAGCCACACTGCTCCAATGACACCACTGGCACAGCCACACAGCTCCAGTGACTCCATGGGCACAACCACACTGCTCCAATCACTCCATGGGCACAGCCACACTGCTCCAATGATACCACGGGCACACCCACACTGCCCCAATGACTCCATGGGCACAGCCACACTGCTTCAATGACTCCATGGTCACAGCCACACTCCCCAGTGGCACCATGGGCACGGCAACCAGCCACACTGCTCCAGTGACTCCATAGACATAGCCACACTGCTCCTTTGCCTCCATTGGCAAAGACTTCAGCCACACTACTCCTGTGACACCATGGGGGCAGCCACACTGCTCCAATGAATCCATGGTAAAAGCCACAGTGCTCCAATGACTCCATGGGCACAGCCACACTGCTCCAATGAATCCATGGGCACAGCCACACTGCCCCAGCGACACCATGGCCACAGTCTCACTGCTCCAGTGACTCAACGGTCACAGCCACACTGCTCCAGTGATACCATGGGCACAGCCACACTGCTCCAGTGACATCACGGGCACAGCCACACTGCCCCGATGACTCCATGGGCACAGCCACACTTCTCCAGTGTCTCCATGGGCACAGACACACAACTCCAGTGAAATCATGGGCACAGTCACACTGCTCCACCAGTGACACCATGGGTACTACCACACTGCTCCAACGACTCCATGGTCACAGCAACACTGCTCAAGTGTCTCCATTGTCAAAGCCACACTGCTCCAATGACTGCACGAGCACAGCCACACTGTTCAGATGACTCCATGGGCAAGGCCACATTGCTCCAGTGACACCACGGCCGGAGCCACACTGCACCAATGACTCCATGTTCACAGCCACACTGCTCCACTGCCTCCACTGTCACAGCCACACTGCTCCAGTGACTCCATTGGCACAGCCACACAGCTCCAAGGACTCCATGGGCACAGCCACACTGCTGCAACGACCCCATGGTGATAGCAACACTGTGCCAATGACACCATGGGCAGAGCCACAGAGGTCCAGTGACATCACAGGCACAGAAACACGGCTCCAGTGACTCCATATAAACAGACACACCACTCCAATGACTCCATGGTCACAGCCACACTGCCCCAGTGACACCATGGGCACGGCACCCAGCCACACTGCTCCAATGGCTCCATAGACATAGCCACAGTGCTCCAATGACACCATGGGCGCTGCCACACTGCTCCACTGTCTCCACTGTCACAGCCACACTGCTCCAGTGACACCATGGGCACAGCCACCCTGCTCCAGTCACTCCATTGTCACAGCCACACTGCCCCAGTGACACCATGGCCACAGCCTAACTGCTCCAGTGACTCCACGGTCACAGCCACACTGCTCCAGTCACTCCATTGTCACAGCCACATTGCTCTAGTGACACCATGGGCAAAGCCACACTGCTCTAAAGACTCCATGGTCATGGCAACACTGCTCCAATGACTCCATGGGCACAGCCATACTGTTCTAGTGACTCCATGGGCACAGCCACACTGCTCCAGTGACACCATGGGCACAGCACCCAGCCACACTGCTCCAATGACTCTATGGGCACAGCCACACTGCTCCAAGAACGCCATGGGCAGAGCCACACTGCTCTAATGACACCATGGGCAATGCCACACTGCTCCAGTGACTCAATGGGCACAGCCACACTGCTTCAGTGATACCATGGGCACAGCCACACTGCTCTAGTGACTCCATGGGCACAGCCACACTGCTTCAGTGACTCCATGGGCACAGCCACACTGCTCCAATGACTCCAGGCACATAGGCACTGTGCTCCAATGACTCCATGAGCACAGACACACTGCTTCAGTGATACCATGGGCACAGCCACACTGCTTCAGTGACTCCCTGGGCACGGACACTCTGCTCCAAAGACTCCACGGGTACAACCACACTGGTCCAATGACTCCATGAGCACAGCCACACTGCTCCTTTGCCTCTATTGGCCAAGACCTCAGCCATACTGCTCCACTGACACCATGCGCACAGCCTCACTGCTCCAATGACTCCATGAGCACAGCCACACTGCTTCAGTGATACCATGGGCACAGCCACACTGTTTCAGTGATACCATGGGCACAGCCACACTGCTTCAGTGACTCCATGGGCACAGCCACACTGCTTCAGTGATACCATGGGCACAGCCACACTGCTCCACCAGTGACTGCATGGGCAGAGCCACACTGCTCCAATGACTCCAGGAGCATAGCCACAGTGCTCCAGTGACTCCATGACCACAGCCACACTGCTTCAGTGACTACATGGGCACAGCCACGCTGCTTCAGTGACTCCATGCGCACAGCCTCACTGCTCCAATGACTCCAGGAGCATAGCCACAGTGCTCCAATGACTCCATGACCACAGCCACACTGCTTCAGTGATACCATGGGCACAGCCACACTGCTCCAATGACTCCATGGACCCAGACACACTGCTCCAGTGATACTATGGTCACAGCCACACTGCTCCAATGTTTCCATGGGCACAACCACACTGCTTCAATGACTCCATGGTCACAGCCACACTCCCCAGTGGCACCATGGGCACGGCAACCAGCCACACTGCTCCAATGACTCCATAGACATAGCCACACTGCTCCTTTGCCTCCATTGGCAAAGACTTCAGCCACACTACTCCTGTGACACCATGGAGGCAGCCACACTGCTCCAATGAATCCATGGTAAAAGCCAGAGTGCCCCAATGACTCCAGGAGCATAGCCACACTGCTCCAGTGACACCATGGGCACAGCCACCCTGCTCCAATGAGTCGATGGGCACAGCCACACTGCTCCAATGACTCCATGGGCACAACCACACTGCTCCAATGACTCCATTGTCACAGCCACACTGCCCCCGTGACACCATGGACACAGCCACACTGCTGCAACGACTCCATGGTCATAGCCACATTGTTCCAGTGATACCATGGGCACAGCCACACTGCTCCAGTGACATCATGGGCACAGCCACACTGCCCCAATGACTCCATGGGCACAGTCACACTGCTCCACCAGTGACTCCATGGGCAGAACCACACTGCTCTAATGACACCATGGGCACTACCACACTGCTCCAATGACTCCAAGGGCACAGCCACACTGGTCCAGTGATACCATGGGCAGAACCACACTGCTCCAATGACACCATGGGCACTACCACTCTGCTCCTATGACTCCATGTTCACAGCCACACTGCTCCACTGCCTCCACTGTCACAGCCACACTTCTCCAGTTACACCATGGTCACAGCCTCACTGCTCCAATGACTCCAAGGGCACAGCCACACTGCTCCAGTGACACCATGGGCAGAACCACACTGCTCTAATGACACCATGGGCACTACCACTCTGCTCCTATGACTCCATGTTCACAGCCACATTGCTCCACTGCCTCCACTGTCACAGCCACACTTCTCCAGTTACACCATGGTCACAGCCTCACTGCTCCAATGACTCCAAGGTCATAGTCACACTGCTCCAGTGTCACCATGGGCACGGCCACACAGCTCCAGTGACTCCATTGTCACAGCCACACTGCTGTAGTGACACCATGGGCACAGCCACACTGCTGCAACGACTCCATGGTCATAGCAACACTGTGCCAATGACACCATGGGCAGAGCCACAGAGGTCCAGTGACATCACAGGCACAGAAACACGGCTCCAGTGACTCCATATAAACAGACACACCACTCCAATGACTCCATGGTCACAGCCACACTGCCCCAGTGACACCATGGGCACGGCACCCAGCCACACTGCTCCAATGGCTCCATAGACATAGCCACAGTGCTCCAATGACACCATGGGCACTGCCACACTGCTCCAGTGACACCATGGTCAAAGCCACACTGCTCCAGTGTCTCCATTGTCGCAGCCACACTGCTCCAGTGACACCATGGGCACAGCCACACTGCTCCAATGACTCCACGAGCACAGCCACACAGCTCCAATGACTCCATGGTTACAGCCACACTGCTCCAGTGACACCATGGGCACAGCCTCACTGCTCCAATGACTCCAAGGTCCTAGTCACACTGCTCCAGAAACAGCATGGTCAGAGTAACACTGCTCCAGTGACTCCATTGTCACAGCCACATTGCTCTAGTGACACCATGGGCAAAGCCACACTGCTCTAAAGACTCCATGGTCATGGCAACACTGCTCCAATGACTCCATGGGCACAGCCACACTGCTCCAGTGACACCATGGGCACAGCACCCAGCCACACTGCTCCCATGACTCCATAGACATAGCCACACTGCTCCAAGAACTCCATGGGCAGAGCCACACTGCTCTAATGACACCATGGGCAATGCCACACTGCTCCAGTGACTCAATGGGCACAGACACACTGCTCCAGTTACTCCACGAGCACAGCCACACTGCTCATGTAATCCATGAGCACAGCCACACTGCTCCAGTGACTCCATGATAAAAGCCACAATGCTCAAATGACTCCAGGAGCATAGCCACACTGCTTCAGTGATACCATGGGCACAGCCACACTGCTCCAAAGACTCCACGGGTACAACCACACTGGTCCAATGACTCCATGAGCACAGCCACACTGCTTCAGTGATACCATGGGCACAGCCACACTGCTTCAGTGACTCCATGGGCACAGCCACACTGCTCCAATGACTCCAGGAGCCTAGCCACAGTGCTCCAATGACTCCATGGGCACAGCCACACTGCTTCAGTGACTCCATGGGCACAGACACTCTGCTCCAAAGACTCCACGGGTACAACCACACTGGTCCAATGACTCCATGAGCACAGCCATACTGCTCCACTGACACCATGCGCACAGCCTCACTGCTCCAATGCCTCCATGAGCACAGCCACACTGCTTCAGTGACTCCATGGGAACAGCCACACTGCCCCAATGACTCCAGGAGCACAGCCACACTGCTGCAGTGATACCATGGGCACGGACACACTGCTTCAGTGACTCCATGGGCACAGCCACACTGCTCCAATGACTCCAGGCACATAGCCACTGTGCTCCAATGACTCCATGAGCACAGCCACGCTGCTTCAGTGATACCATGAGCACAGCCACACTGCTTCAGTGATACCATGGGCACAGCCACACTGCTCCAGTGACTCCCTAGGCACGGACACTCTGCTCCAAAGACTCCACGGGTACAACCACACTGGTCCAATGACTCCATGAGCACAGCCACACTGCTCCTTTGCCTCTATTGGCCGAGACCTCAGCCATACTGCTCCACTGACACCATGCGCACAGCCTCACTGCTCCAATGACTCCATGAGCACAGCCACACTGCTTCAGTGACTCCATGGGCACAGCCACACTGATTCAGTGACTCCATGGGCACAGCAACACTGCCCCAGTGACTCCATGTGCACAGCCTCACTGCTTCAGTGACTCCATGGGCACAGCCACACTGCTCCAGTGACTCCATGTGCACAGCCTCACTGCTCCAATGACTCAATGAGCACAGCTACACTGCTTCAGTGATACCATGGGCACAGCCACACTGCTTCAGTGACTCCATGGGCACAGCCACACTGCTTCAGTGACTCCATGGGCACAGCCTCACTGCTCCACTGACACCATGTGCACAGCCTCACTGCTCCAATGACTCCATGAGCACAGCTACACTACTTCAGTGATACCATGGGCACAGCCACACTGCTTCAGTGACTCCATGTGCACAGCCACATTGCTCCAATGACTCCAGGAGCATAGCCACAGTGCTCCAATGACTCCATGGGCACAGACACACTGCTCCAGTGACACTATGGTCACAGCCACACTGCTCCAATGTTTCCATGGGCACAGCCACAATGCTCCAGTGACACCATGGGCACAGCCACACTGCCCCAGTAACACCATAGGCACAGCCACACTGCTTCAATGACTCCATGGTCACAGCCACACTCCCCAGTGGCACCATGGGCACGGCAACCAGCCACACTGCTCCAGTGACTCCATAGACATAGCCACACTGCTCCTTTGCCTCCATTGGCAAAGACTTCAGCCACACTACTCCTGTGACACCATGGGGGCAGCCACACTGCTCCAATGAATCCATGGTAAAAGCCACACTGCTCCAATGAATCCAGGAGCATAGCCAGACTGCTCCAATGAATCCATGGGCACAGACACATTGCTCCAGTGACTCCATGGGCAGAGACACACTGCTCCAGTTACTCCACGAGCACAGCCACACTGCTCATGTAATCCATGACACAGCCACACTACTCCAGTGACTCCATGATAAAAGCCACAATGCTCAAATGACTCCAAGGTCATAGCCACACTGTTCCAGTGACACCGTGGGCACAGCCACACTGCTTCAGTGACTCCATGGGCACAGCCACACTGCTCCAATGACTCCGTGGTAACAGCCACACTGCCCCAGTGACACCATGGGCATGGCACCCAGCCACACAGCACCAATGACTCCATACACATAGCCACACTGCTCCAATGACACCATGGGCACTGCCACACAGTGCCAGTGACTCCACGAACACAGCCACACTGCTCCAATGACACAATGGGCACTGCCACACTGCTCCAGCGACTCCACGAACACAGCCACACTGTTCCAGTGACTCCATTATCACAGTCACACTGCTCATGTGACTCCATGGGCACAGCCACACTGCTCCAATGTCTCCATGGTAAAAGCCACAGTGCTCAAATGACTCCAGGAGCATAGCCACACTGCTCCAGTGACACCATGGGCACAGCCACACAGCTCCAATGACTCCAAGGGCACAGCCACACTGCTCCAGTGACTCCACGTTCACAGCCACACTGCTCCAGTGTCTCCATTGTCACAGCCACACTGCTCCAACGACTCCATGGGCACAGCCACACTGGTCCAGTGACACCATGGGCACAGCCACACTGCTCCAATGACTCCATGGTTACAGCCACACTGCTCCAATGACTCCATGGGCACAGCCACACTGCTCCAGTCACTCCATTGTCACAGCCACACTGCCCCAGTGACACCATTGGACACAGCCACACTACTGCAGCGACTCCATGGTCATAGCCACACTGTTCCAGTGACTCCACGAGCACAGCCACATTGCTCTAGTGACCCCAAGGGCAAAGCCACACTGGTCTAAAGACTCCATTGTCATGGCAACACTGCTCCAATGACTCCATGGGCACGGCCACACTGTTCCAGTGACTCCATGGGCACAGACACACTGCCCCAGTGACACCATGGGCACGGCACCCAGCCACACTGCTCCAATGACTCCATAGACATAGCCACACTGCTCCAAGAACTCCATGGGCAGAGCCGCACTGCTGCAACGACTCCATGGTCATAGCCACACTGCTCCAATGACTCCATGGGCACAGACACTTTGCTCCAGAGCCACCATTGGCACAACCACATTGCTCCAGTGACACGACGGGTGGAGCCATACTGCTCCAATGACTCCAGGGGAACAGCCACACTGCTCTAGTGACACTACGAGCACAGCCACACTGCTCCAATGACACCATGGGCACAGCCACACTGCTCTAATGACTTCATGGGCACAAAAACATTGCCCCAACGACTCCATGGTCACAGCAACACTGCTCCAATGACTCCATGGTACAAGCCACACAGCTCCAATGACTACATGCGCACAGCCACACTGCTCCAGTGACCCCATGTGCACAGACACTCCACTCCAATGACTCCATGGGCACAGACACACTGCTCCTGTGACTCCATGGGCACAGTCACACTGCTCCAATGACTCCATGGTCACAGCCACACTGCCCCAGTGACACCATGGGCACGGTACCCAGCCACACCGCTCCAATGACTCCATAGTCATAGCCACACTGCTCCATTGCCTCCATTGGCCCAGACTTCAGTCACACTGCTCCAAAGATACCATGGGCACTGCCACACTACTCCAAGGACTCCATGGTGACAGCCACACTGCGCCAACGACTCCATGGTCGCAGCCACACTGCTCCATTGTCTCCATTGTCACAGCGACACTGCTCCGATGACTCCATGAGCACAGCCACACTGCTCCAGTGACACCATGGGCACAGCCACACTGTTCCAGTGACTCCACGAGCACAGCCACACTTCTGCAGTGACACCATGGGCACAGACACACGGCTCCAGTGGCACCATGGGCACAGCAACACTGCTCCTATGACTCCATGGTAAAAGCCACAGTGCTCCAATGACTCCATGGTCATACTCACACTGCTCCAGTGACACCATGGGCACAGCCACACTGCCCCAATGACTCCATGGGCACAGCCACACTACTCCAGTGACACCATGGGCACAGCTATACAGCTCCAGTGACTCCATGGGCACAACCACACTGCTCCAATCACTCCATGGGCACAGCCACACTGCTCCAATGACACCACGGGCACACCCACACTGCCCCAATGACTCCAGGGCAAAAGTCACACTGCTCCAATGACTCCATGGGCACAGCCACACTGCCCCAGTTACACCATGGGTACGGCACTCAGCCAAACTGCTCCAATGACTCTATGGGCACAGCCACACTGCTCCGATGACTCCATGAGCACAGCCACACTGCTCCAGTGACACCATGGGCACAGCCACACTGTTCCAGTGACTCCACGAGCACAGCCACACTTCTGCAGTGACACCATGGGCACAGACACACGGCTCCAGTGGCACCATGGGCACAGCAACACTGCTCCTATGACTCCATGGTAAAAGCCACAGTGCTCCAATGACTCCATGGTCATACTCACACTGCTCCAGTGAAACCATGGGCACAGCCACACTGCCCCAATGACTCCATGGGCACAGCCACACTACTCCAGTGACACCATGGGCACAGCCACACAGCTCCAGTGACTCCATGGGCACAACCACACTGCTCCAATCACTCCATGGGCACAGCCACACTGCTCCAATGACACCACGGGCACACCCACACTGCCCCAATGACTCCAGGGCAAAAGTCACACTGCTCCAATGACTCCATGGGCACAGCCACACTGCTCCAGTGACTGCATGTGCACAGACACACTGCTCCAATGACTCCACGAGCACAGCCACTCTGCTCCAGTGACTCCATAGGCACAGCCACACTGCTCCCATGACTCCATTGTAAAAGCCATAGTGCTCCATTGACTCCAAGAGCATAGCCACACTGCTCCAGTGACACCATGGGCACAACCACACAGGTCCAGTGACATCAAGGGCACAGCCACACAGCTCAAATGACTCCACAAGCACAGCCACACTGCTCCAGTGACACCATGGGCACAGCCACACTGCTCCAGTGACTCCATGGTAAAAGCCACAGTGTTCCAATGACTCCAGGAGCATAGCCACAGTGCTCCAATCACACCAGAGGCACAGCCACACTGCTCCACTGCCTCCACTGTCACAGCCACACTGCTCCACTGCCTCCACTGTCACAGCCACACTTCTGCAGTGACACCATGGGCACAGCCACACTGCTCCAATGACTCCAAGGTCATAGTCACAATGCTCCAGTGATACCATGGGCACAGTAACACTGCTCCAATGACTCCATGGGCACAGCCACACTGCTCCAGTGACACCATGGGCACAGACACTCTGCTCCAATGTTTCCATGGGCACAGCCACAGTGCTCCAGTGACAGCATAGGCACAGCCACACTGCTCCAATGACTCCATGTTCACAGCCACACTACTCCAGTGACTCCATGTGCACAGTCACACCACACCAATGACTCCATGGGCACAGCCACACTGCTCCACCAGTGACTGCATGGGCAGAGCCACACTGCTGCAGTGACACCATGGGCACCGCCACACTGCTCCAATGACTGCATGGTCACAGCCAAACTGCCCCAGTGACACCATGTGCACGGCACCCAGCTACACTGCTCCTGTGACTCCATAGACATAGCCACTCTGCTCTAGTGACACCATGGGCAATGCCACACTGCTCCACTGACTGCATGGGTAGAGACACACTGCTCCAGTGGCACTATGGTCACAGCCACACTGCTCATGTGACTCCATGAGCACAGCCACACTGCTCCAATGACTCCATGATAAAAGCCACAGTGCTCCAATGACTCCAGGAGCATAGCCACACTGCTCCAGTGACACCATGGGCACAGCCACACAGCTCCAGTGACACCATGGGCACAGACAGTCTGCTCGAATGACTCCACGGTCACAACCACAGTGGTCCAATGACTCCATAGGCACAGCCACACAGCTCATGTGACTCCATGGGCACAGCCACTCTGCCCCAATGACTCCATGGTAAATGCCACACTGCTCCAGTCACTCCAGGAGCATAGCCACACTGCTCAAGTGACACAATGGGCGCAGCCATACTGCTCCAATGACTCCATGAGCACAGCCACACTGCCCCAATGACTCCAAGGGCACAGCCACACGGCTCCAACGACTCCATGGTCATAGCAACACTGCTCCAATGTTGCCATGGGCATGGCATGCAGACACAGCACACATGACTCCATACACATAGCCACACTACTCCAATGACACCATGGGCACTGCTACACTGCTCCAGTGACTCCACGAGCACAGCCACACTGCTCATGTGACTCCATGGGCACAGCGACACTGCTCCGATGACTCCATGGTAAAAGCCACAGTGTTCAAGTGACTCCAGGAGCATAGCCACACTGCTCAAGTGACACCATGGGCACAGCCACACTGCTCAAGTGACACCACGGGCACAGCCACACTGTTCCAGTGACTCCATGGGCACAGCCACACTGCCCCAATGACTCCATGCGCACAGACACACTGCTCCAGTGACACCATGGCCACAGCCTAATTGCTCCAATGACTCCACGTTCACAGCCACACTGCTCCACTGCCTCCACTGTCACAGCCACACTTCTCCAGTTACACCACGGTCACAGCCTCACTGCTACAATGACTCCAAGGTCATAGTCACAATGCTCCAGTGATACCATGGGCACAGCCACACTGCTCCAGTGACATCATGGGCACAGTCACACTGCACCAATGACTCCAAGGGCACAGCCACACTGCTCCAGTGACACCATGGGAACAGCCACGCTGCTCTAGTGACACCATGGGCACAGACACTCTGCTCCAAAGACTCCACGGGCAGAGCCTCACTGCTCCAATTTCTCCATGGGCACAGCCACAATGCTCCAATGACTCCATGGGCACAGCCACACTGCCCCAGTGTCACCATAGGCACAGACACACTGCTCCAATGACTCCATGGTCACAGCCACACTGCCCCAGTGACACCATGGGCACGGCAACCAGCCACACTGCTCCTGTGACTCCATAGACAGAGCCACACTGCTCCTTTGCCTCCATTGGCCCAGACTTCAGCCACACTGCTCCAGTGACTACACGAGCACAGCCACACTGCTGCTGTGACATCATGGGCACAGCCACACTGCTCCCGTGACACAATGGGGACAGCCACACTGCTCCAATGTCTGCATGGGCACAGCCATACTGTTCTAGTGACTCCATGGTCACAGCCACACTGCCCCAGTGACACCATGGGCACGGCACCCAGCCACACTGCTCCAATGACTCCATAGACATAGCCACAGTGCTCCAAGGACTCCATGGGCACAGACACATTGCTCCAGTGACACCATGGGCACGGCACCCAGCCACACTGCTCCAATGACTCCATAGACATAGCCACAGTGCTCCAATGACACCATGGGCACTGCCACACTGCTCCAGTGACACCATTGGCACAACCACACTGCTCCAATGACACCACGGGCGGAGCCACTCTGCTCCAATGACTCCATGGGAACAGCCACACTGCTCCAGTGACACCATGGGCACAGCCACACTGCTCCAATGACTCCATGGTAAAAGCCACACTGCTCCAGTGACACCATGGGCACAGCCACTCTGCTCCAATTACTCCCTGGGAACAGCCACACTTCTCCAGTGACACCATGGGCACACCCTCACTGCTCTAATGACTTCACGGGCACAGCAACACTTCTCCAACGACTCCATGGTCGCAGCAACACTGCTCCAGGGACTCCATGGTCACAGCCACACTGCTTCAGTGACTCCATGGGCACAGCCACACTGCTCCAGTGACATCACGGGCACAGCCACAGTGCTCCAATGACTCCACAGACATAGCCACACTGCTCCATTGCCTCCATTGGCCCAGACTTCAGTCACACTGCTCCATGGACACCATGGTCACTGCCACACTGCTCCAAGGACTCCATGGGTACAGCCACACTGCGCCAATGACTCCATGGTCACAGCCACACTGCTCCTGTGTCTCCATGGGCACAGCCACACTGCTCCAATGACTCCATGGGCACAGCACTAGGCAAAATCCTTCTATGAGTCCATGGGCGCTTTAGCCAGCCATACTGATCCCGTGACTCTATGGATACAATAGCAACCATAGTCCTCCAGTGACTCCCTTGGCATAACCACATGGTTGCAGTGACTCTATGGGCACAGACACACTGCTCCAATGCCACCCTGGGCACTGCAGCCAGAAACTGATTCAATGACTCTATGGGTACAAACACACTGCTCCTGTGTCCCCACAGTCACTGCACCTATCAACACTGCTCCCGTGACTCCATGGGCATCGCCACATTGCTCCAGTGCCTCCATGGGCATATCCACACTGCTGCAGTGAGTCCTCCCCTTCAGCCCTGCTCTACCCTCCCTGGCCCCAACTTTGCATGGTCCCTGGAGCTCATCTTTGCTGTGTCTGGGGTGGGCTCCAAAGAGCAGCTCAGAGGAGCAACCCAGGACCTGACAGGCCATGTGGAAGAGAGGGCTGCAGGCAGAAGGGTGGTCAGGATGGATGGAGTCTGGTGGTACAGCAGTATTGCCATGGATATGCAACCTTCCAGTACCTGAAGGGGGCGTACAAGTACAGAGACTGTTTGCAAAGGCCTGCAGGGACAGCACCAGGGGCAATGGCTTCAAACTAGAGCAGAGCAGATTGAGATTGGATGTGAAGAACAAGTTCTGCACCAGGAGGCTGCTGGCACACTGCAACAGGTTGCCCGGGGAGGTGGTTAGGGACTCATCCCTGGAGATATTCCAGATGAGGCTGGACAGGGCTCTGGGCAACCTGATCTAGTGGAGGATGTTCCTGGTGACTGCAGGGGAGGTTGGAGTACATGACCTGTGGATGTCCCATCCAACCCAGACCATTCTGTGATTCTGTGCTACCTGGAGAAGAGGAGGCTGAGGGAGACCTCCTTGCTCTCTACAGCTCCCTGAAGGGAGGTTGGAGTGAGGAGGGAGCAGCCTTTGCTCCTTGGTGACAAGAGACAGGAGCAGAGGAAATGGTTCCAAGCTGTACCAGGGCAGGAAGGTTCAGGATGGACCTCAAGAAATCTTTCTGCCCTGGAAAGGCTCTCAGACATTGGAAGAGACTCCCCAGGGCAGTGCTGGTGTCAGCATCCCTGGGGGTGTTCCAGCAGCTGTGGGCCTGGTGCTTAGGGACATGATTTGGTGCTGAGCCTGCAGTGCTGGGTGGAAGGCTGGAGTGGCTGAGCTTGGAGGGCTCTGCCAGCTGGATGTGTCCTGTGATGCTGTGATTCTGTGATCCTGTGTCAGGCATGTCCTGGTGAGTTTGGTCCTCAGCCCTCCCAGGGCAGCAGGGCTATGGCAGAAGAACCCTTCCAGAGCCCAGGGCTTTTGGAGTCCTCCCTGCCCTAAGTGCCTTTCAGCAAGGCCAGGCAGGGCCAGGTGCTGCACTTTGGCCACGGCAACCCCATGCAGAGATACAGGCTGGGGTCAGAGTGGCTGGAGAGATGCCAAACAGAGAGGGACCTGGGGGTGCTGATTGACAGCCACCTAAACATGAGCCAGCAGTGTGCCCAGGTGGCTAAGAAGGCCAATGGCATCCTGGCCTGCATTAGGAATAGTGTGGCCAGAAGGAGCAGGGAGGTCATTGTGCCCCTGTACTCTGCATTGGTTAGGCCCCACCTCGAGTACTGTGTCCAGTTCTGGGGCCCTCAGTTTAGGAAGGACATTGAGACACTTGAACGTGTCCAGAGAAGGGCAACAAGGCTGGGGAGAGGCCTTGAGCACAGCCCTGTGAAGAGAGGCTGAGGGAGCTGGGATTGTTTAACCTGGAGAAAAGGAGGCTCAGGGGTGACCTCATTGCCCTCTACAACTGCCTGAAGGGAGGTTGTAGCCAGGTGGGGGTTGGTCTCTTCTCCCAGGCACCCAGCACCAGAACAAGAGGACACAGTCTCAAGCTGTGCCAGGGGAAGTTTAGGCTGGAGGTGAGGAGAAAGTTCTTCACCGAGAGATTCATTGGTCATTGGAATGGGCTGCCCAGGGAGGTGGTGGAGTCACCATCCCTGGAGGTGTTCAAGAGGGGATTGGATGTGGCACTTGGTGCCATGGTCTAGTCATGAGGTCTGTGGTGACAGGTTGGACTCAATGATCTTTGAGGTCTCTTCCAACCTTAGTGATACTGTGTGTGATACTGTGTGTGGGCCTTAGAGAGTGCTAGTTGAGACCTATCAGGGATGAAGGGAAGGGAGAGCAAGCTGAGAGTATGTTCTGGGCAGCCTGGATGCTGGAAGCCCCAAAGAGTCAATGGATGGCTGCACAAGAGCTAATGCATGTCTGAGCATCACTGACAGCAGTGGGCAGAGCTCTGAACAGGGCAGATGGTGCTTCTCTCACTCTGCGGGGAAGGGGGACACAGAGGCAGGGTCCAAGGCCAGGGGAGCACAGTGAGCACAGAAGGACAGCTCTGGATCCAGATTCTGCAAGCACACAAAAGACTGCCTGACCCCAATGCTCCTCTCTTATGGGGACAGCTCCACTGAACTGTCCTGGTGTCTACCCTGGCCATAGCTGCCTCCTTGGCCAAGGGTCTGTGGAACCCTGCTACACAGCCAAACACCTCCAGACAAACCCAGGGGCACCCACATACCCAACACCTCTCCAGATGTCTGCAGCCCTTCATTTACAATTGAGAACCACGTGGGCAAGAGGTCCTAGGGGCCTCCCACACATGGTCTGGGAGCAGTTGAGGCTGGGACACCTCTGGACCTCTTATCCAATGGCCCTGCTCAGCCAGGGCCACCCAAAGCAGTTTGACTAGGCTCATATCATCAGCTTTTGAATACCTCCAAAGACAGAGACTGCACAACCTCCTGTGTTTCAGCCTGTGTCCATTGTCCCTCGTCCTGGCACTGGGCACTACTGAAGAGAGCCTGGCTCTCATCCTTCCAGATCCCCCTGATCCTTCTCTTCTCCAGGCTGAACAGTCCCAGCTCTCAGCCTTTCCTCATGAGAGCTGCTCAAGGCCTTTCATCATCTTTGCCCTTTTGTTGGTCTTTCTGCAGTGCGCTCATGGCCTTCCTGGTACTGGGAAGCCCAGCACTGGACGCAGTGCTCCAAGTGTGTCCTCACCAGTGCTGCTGGTCCAAAGGATCACATTCCTTGACCTACTTTGTCTAATGCAGACCAAGATACTATTGGCCTTTTCTGCCTCAGGGACACATCTCTGGCTCATGGTGAACTTGGTGCCCATGAGTGCCCCCAGGGCCTTTTGGAAAGCCAAGCTGCTTTCCAGCTGGGTGGTCTCACCCTATACTGGTGCCTGGGGTTGCTCCTCCTCAAGCACAGAACTTGCCCTTCATGGAATCACAGAATCATAAAACAACTCAGACTGGAAGAGACCTTAGAGATCATCTACTCCAACCTCCCTGCCATGGGCCGGGATGCCTCTCAACTAGCCCAGGTTACTCAAGCCGCCACCCAGCCCAGCCTTGAACCTCTCTGGACAATCCATTCCAGAGCCTTGCCACCCTCCTTGTTGAACTGCATGAGGCTCCTGGTAGCAAATTTCTCCAGCCTGACAAGGTCTCTCTGGGTGGCAGCACAACCCTCTGGTGTATCATCCACTTCTCCCAGTCTGGTGTCAGCTGCAAACTGGCCAAGGGTGCACCCTGTCCTGTCACCCAGATCATTAATGAGGCTGCTAAACAGAATGGGAGCTGGTACTGAGCCCTTGGATACACCACCAGTTACTGCCTTCCAGCTAACTGTGTGCCGCTGGTCTCTGCTCTCTGCCCCTGGCCACTCAGCCAGTTTTCAACCCCCTGGGTGTCTGCTCACCACAGCTTGGCTATCAGTATGGGACACAGTCACAAAGACCTTGCTGGGGTCCAGGCAGACAATGACCATTGCTCTCTCCTTGTCTCCCAGGCTTTGCAGAAGGTGCTCAGCTGATCAGGAAGACCTCTAGGAAGTCCTAGACTTCTGTGACTTTCCTCCTCAAAAATCACCCAACTGCCTCCAAAGATGCCTGTGTCTCACCAGCAGACTCCTGCAAGAGGGTGTCCAAGAAGAGATGCTGAGAGCCTCTCCCCGGTCCAACCTGCATGTCCTGCATATTTAGTGGCACCAGAAAACTTTCTGTTCCCACTTCTTGCCCAAACAATTTCCAGGAAACTTCCTCCAAAAATAGATCCAAAATGGGGAAAAGATAAAAATAAAAAGGTCATTGAAACACCTTCAAATTTTTCACCTGGTGCAGCCTGAGAGAATGCTGCAGGAAAAAGAAGCAAAACCATCATTAAGAACACGTTAGGGGTTTCTCAGCTCAGCTGCAATTACTGCTTTGAAAGCTGAGGATGTGTGGTAGAGAAGAGCTTGTGTGGGAGGGAGGAGAAGAGAAGAGGGAAAGAGAAAGACAATAGCTGGCTGCATGGAAGGAAATCCAACACTACCAAATGCAAAGCACTATGACAGGCAGAATTCCTCTCCTTGCTGAAGGGTTTCCCACATCAGCCCTTACACAAAGAAGCAGTGAAGACCATTCCTTTGAAGAACATCAACCATGGAAGGGAGATTTCAAGCAGGGGGCTTCCCTCTGATGCTGCAGACAGGAGATTACCCTCATCTGTGCCCTCCAGCACTGATGAGTTTAGTCCAGCAAAAGCTGCTCCACATAAAATCCTGTTAGCAGCCTCTCTGGCTGGCAGGAGTGTGTCTGCTACAGCAAACCTCTCCAAATCTCCAAGCTCCTCAGCTGGGCAGCTTTCTGCCTCAGGATCATGGATCTGTTTTCCACAGGCTCCACACTCATCCCCTTCCCACCAATCTCTGGGAATGTCTGGGAATGTCATGAGGGTTCAGCTGGGGAAGAATAACCCCCTGCACCAGGTCAGGGGTTGACCAGCTGGAGAGTAGCTCCACAGAGAAGGACCTCAGAGGCCTGGTTGGTATTAAGTTTCCCATGGGACAGCAGTGCCAGGAAGGCCAATGGTAGATCACGTGCAGCGAGAGGAGTGTGGCCAGCAGGTTGAGGGAGGTTCTCCTCCCTCCTCTACTGAGCCCTAGTGAGACCACACCTGGAATATTGTGCCCAGTTCTGGGCTCCCCAGTTCAAGAGGGACAGGGAACTACTAGGGAGAGTCCAGAAGAGGGCATGAGGATGCTGAAGGGACTGAAACATCTGTGTGAGGAGGAAAGGCTGAGACCTGGGGCTGTTTAGCCTAGAGAGGAGAAGGCTAAGAGGGAATCTGATCAATGTCTACAAATATCTGCAGGGTGGCTGCCAGGAGGAGTGACACCCAGGGACAGGACCAGGGGCAAGGGATTGAAACTCAATCGCAGGAAATTCCATCCCTACAGGAGAAGAAACTTCTTTGGTGTGAAGGTGCTGGAGCCCTGGAGCAGGCTGCACAGATAGGCTCTGGAACCCACTTAGATATGTTCCTGTGTGCCCTGCCCTGGGTGGTGCTGCTTTTGGCAAGGGGGTTGGACTCACTGATGTCTGGAAGTCTCTTTCAACTTCCAGCATTCTGTGATTCTGTGACACATTCCTGTGTGAGCTGTCCTAGGAGATCCTGCTTTGCCAGAGGGGATAGACTGATGCTCTCTGAAGGTCCCTTCCAACACAAAATATTCTGCTTTGCCTGGCAGGTTGCTGACCTTAGCTTTTAATAGGAGGAACCCAGTGCATGGTTCCCCCATGCAGGCATTGCCCATTACCATGACCACTCTGCCCTCCTCAAACCTGGCCACCAGTGTGCAGTGTCTGGGAACCTGTGCCATGGCAGAAAGTTCACTTCTGGCATGAGCAGGAATCAGAGCTGTCAGGAGCTGCTGCCTGATGGGGCATTGCTGACCCTGCTCCTCACACCTCAGCCCCAATGAGACAGTCAGCAGCTCTGCTGCCAGCTTTGGCTGCACTGCTGCCACCTCCAAACAGGCCCTGTGTAGCAGCTCACTCACCTGACTGAGGCAATTGGGACTCTGTAGCCTCCTCAGGTCTGAATAAGAGACCTGGCAGAACTCATCTCTGCCGTGCCTCAGGGCAGATTTAACCTGGCACCTGACAGGTTTAGGACATGAAGTGCCAAGCACTTTATTACCTACCCAGAGCAGAAAAGGGTTAGTGCTGCTCTGCTGGCCCTGGGACACGGCTTGGCCACCAGGCAAGTGCAAGAGATGGGCAATTCCCTGAAGGCAGTGATGGGAAACAGCACTGAATGATGAGAGAGGTGATGGGAAAGGAGAACCTGCCACACATCCTCCCCCCAGCAGGTTCCCATGATGCTCTCAGTAAATCTTATGCAACCTAAGGAAGCATCCCAGATGGAGACCAGCCCTGTCCCTCATGCCTCAGCATCCCTTGTGCCAGACATGATCCCTGGGGGGCTCTGTGTAGGGGCAGGGACTAAGTGACCTGTCTCAGAGCCTAGCTAGAGCACGTATAGCCACATGTCTCCTGTGCATCAAGAACAAAGTACTGAACAAGATGTCTCTCTTTAGCTGCACAGCATCAGGGCTCCACCATGGCTGGAGGAGCTTCAGGAGCTCCTGTTGGCAAAGGCAGCCCAGAGCTCAGCACCAGCATGCTCACAGCCTGTGTAACCAGGCAGCACCCACAGTATCACAGTATCACAGTATAACTAAGGTTGGAAGAGACCTCGAGGATCATCAAGTCCAACCTGTCACCACAGACCTCATGACTAGACCATGGCACCAAGTGCCACATCCAATCCCCTCTTGAACACCTCCAGGGATGGTGACTCCACCACCTCCCTGGGCAGCACATTCCAATGGCGAATGACTCGCTCGGTGAAGAACTTCCTCCTCACCTCGAGTCTAAAACTCCCCTGGTCCAGCTTGAGACTGTGTCCTCTTGTTCTGGTGCTGGGTGCCTGGGAGAAGAGACCAACCCCTACCTGGCTACAACCACCTTTCAGGCAGTTGTAGAGGGCAATAAGGTCACCCCTGAGCCTCCTCTTCTCCAGGCTAAACAATCCCAGCTCCCTCAGCCTCTCCTCACAGGGCTGTGCTCAAGGCCTCTCCCCAGCCTTGTTGCCCTTCTCTGGACACGTTCAAGTGTCTCGATGTCCTTCTTAAACTGAGGGGCCCAGAACTGGACACAGGACTCAAGGTGTGGCCTAACCAGTGCAGAGTACAGGGGCACAATGACCTCCCTGCTCCTGCTGGCCACACTGTTCCTAATGCAGGCCAGGATGCCATTGGCCTTCTTAGCCACCTGGGCACACTGCTGGCTCATGTTTAGGCAGCTGTCAATCAGCACCCCCAGGTCCCTCTTTGGGAGCTCTCCAGTCACTCTGACCCCAGCCTGTAGCTCTGCATGGGATTGCTGTGGCCAAAGTGCAGCACCTGGCACTTGGACTTGTTGAATGCCATCCCATTGGACTCTGCCCATCTGTCCAGTCTGTCGAGGTCCCTCTGCAGAGCCTTTCCACCCTCTAACTGACTAACATCTGCTCCCAACTTGGTGTCATCTGCAAACTTGCTGATGACTGACTCGACCCCCTCATCCAGATCATCAATGAAGATGTTAAAGAGGATGGGGCCCAGCACTGATCCCTGGGGGACACCACTGGTGACTGGCTGCCAGCTGGATGTGGCACCATTCACCACCACTCTCTGGGCTCAGCCTCCAGCCAGTTCCTAACCCAGCACAGTGTGTTGTGGTCCAAGCCATGAGCTGACAGCTTAGACAGCAGTTTGCTGTGGGGGACGGTGTCAAACGCCTTGCTGATGTCCAGGTAGACCACATCCACAGGTCTCTCCACATCCACCAGGCGGGTCACCTGATCATAGAAGGAGATCAGGTTGGTCAGACAGGATCTGCTCCTCCTAAATCCATGTTGGCTGGACCCGAGCCCTTGGCCATCCTTCAGGTGCGCAGTTATTGCCACCAGGATAATCTGCTCCATCACTTTCCCTGGCACTGAGGTCAGGCTGACTGGCCTGGAGTTTCCAGGTTCCTCCATCCGACCCTTCTTGTGGATGGGAACCACATTGGCCAGTTTCCAGTCATCTGGGACCTCATCGGTGAGCCAGGACTGGAGGAAAATGATGGAGAGTGGCTTGGCCAGCTCATCTGCCAGCTCTCTCAGCACCCTAGGATGGATCCCATCCGGTCCCATGGGCACCAGGCACCACCATGGGCAAGGAGCGTCTGTGAGCATGCAGCTGCCCAGGCCTGCCTTGGCACCAGGCACTGCAGGAAAACCATCTCCACTCTTCCAGCAAACAGGTTCCAAAAGCCCACAGTTTCTTCATGGCACCTTCCTATGTCCCAGTCTGCCCTTCTGAAGCCTCTTCATGTACTCATAGTTTGGAATTTACCAGCTCTTCTCCTGGATGCTCTAACATCCAGCTATGAGGTCTGCTGCTCTTATCAGCCAGTTTCAAACTAGAGTGTGGATGTGTATTTTCTGTCCTTGCCCAATGAACCATCTGTTGCCTCCTCCCTGCAATGGCCATGGTCCCCCTCATGGTCACCAGCCTGAGCACTGAGCCTTCTGAGCAAATCCACTTGGGTTTCTACAGGTGCATCAGCACCATGTGCAGGCTCTACTCTGCTTCTCTGCCCCTGCACTGGCCTGCGGAGACAGCTCTGGTCCCTCTGCTTCTGCTCTGCTGCCCCTGAGCAGGAGATTTAGGCCACAGTTCCTGGAAAGGAAGGGGTGTCCTGGAAATGCCTGCAACCCGAGGCAGGAGGGCTCCCAGATCAGCTGTCTCAGTTGTCTTCCCCTCACCAGGAGGAGCCTGCAGATGCCAACGGGCACACAAGGCTCTGCCTGCCTGGGTTTGGATCACCTTCCAGGAACACTGACTGGCATGCAGCATCCCACAGGGTTGAGGAAGGGCCCCGATGGCAGCTCTCAGGATCATTTTGAGCCACAAAACACAACCCTAAGCTCTCAGCTCCATGCAGCAGCTACTGAGCTGCAGAAGCTTGCAAGCATCAGTGGCCCAGCAGCTCAGCCTAACCCCCCTGAGCACCCTCCCATCACAGCCTGCTCCACCAGGCAGCTCAGCTGGCTGACAGCTTGGGAAATCCTCTCTCCACACCAGCTTGCAGCATGAAGTGCCCTCGGGGTCTGTGCTTGCCACCAGCACTCCCAGCTAGCTCTGAGCCCCAGCAAAGCAGCCTGGCTGCCAGCAGCCTGCATGGCACCATGCAAAGGGCTGCCAGGAGCTGTCTCCTCACATGTCAGCTTCTCCATGAAGATGGAGCGAGCTGCTGCAGATCCACAGGCAGGCCGGAGGACCACAGGCTTTTGACCTTGTGGACCCAACACCTTGGCTGTGAGCTGAGCTTGGCTGTGAAATGTTCAGAGCCAAATGGCCACCCAAGGACAGCCAGCATGCTGCGGGCTGGTACCAGACAGGTCCCTTGCAGGACCCATTCCAGGAACAAGCCACAGTTCATCTACCCCCAAATACCCACTGAGATCCTCCAGCTGCTTGGAGGACCACTGCAGGGTATGCTTTCTTTTTAGCAGCGTCCACCACCTCCAGGGAGGACTGGCTGGCAGTAGAGATAGCCCTGCAGCCTGGGGGATGGACTGCCGTGAGGTGCATCAGGGAAAGCCACTGGAGAGAGAGCAGAGTTTCATCACCATGCCTGCTGATTGCCAGCACTGATATGAGCCCAGCACTCTCCCAGCTTGTGCCTGCCCCTAGCAGAGTGTGCAGAGCAGTGTCCTTGCTCTCAGCAGGCTGGGAGCTGCAGTATGGGGGTGCTTAGCAGCTTTCCTACCATGAGTGGCACAGATGGAACTAAACCAAATCTGCAAGCACCACGTTGGTTCCCCCCCGAGCACCCAATCTCCCCTCTGCAGCGCACTCAGCCCAGCTGCCCAGGCACAGCTGCCTCTCCTGCTGCACCCCCATGCTCCAGAAACAGGCCAGGTGCTCCACAGAGCTGCTTCACTGGGGACTGGGGCAGGCAGTGGAGACCAGGTTTCATGGAGGGGCTGCTGATCAGTAACTGAAGGAACGTGTCGCTGCCTCCCCACAGAGACCCTACTGGGGTACAGCCACAGCACTGCTTCAGTCCCTCACCACAGCCCACCCCAGCTGGGAAATGCAGAAGCAGCAACTTCAGCCCAGCTGTGCTGTCCCCACAGGCACTGCCTCCAGAAGCCTGTGTGATGTCTCCCCTGGAGTCCCAGCAGCACCCTGCAGCAAGGCACTCTGTGAAATAGGACCCTTTTTGGGTGACCCCACTCCTGCTGCTCTCCATCACCCTCCTTCTCATAGCTGTAGGATTCCTAATTTCCATCCACACCATTCTACATCCACTGCTATGTCCTGCCCAGTGCCTAAAAACCTCAGGGCCTTTCCCAGCACCTCACCTGCTTTTGATCCTGTCAAACCCACCAGATCACCTCACCCCCGCTGGGTGAGCCCATTTGGGCTCTTCTGCATCATCAGGTCCAGGCAGCTACAGTGTTTGTCACATCCTGCAGTTGCTGCTGTGTCTGCATGCCCAAGAAACAACAACAGTCATGCTCTGGACCCAGACTCTTCTGTCCTCCATGCCAGGAAGACCAGCTGAGATCAGCAGACTAGGAAGAAAGTATGGCAAAGAGTGATTCCCCTGTAGCACAGAGCTACAGCCCTGCAGCCCTGATGGCAAGGCACCTTCTGGGCAGTGTTCAAGCTCAGGGCAGCGCTGGGTGGTGGAAGCTCATTTGATGCCTGCCCCATCTGCCTGGGACCCAGCAGCACTGCTGGAGGAGCAGGGCTGTGTGGGGGGGTGCTGGAACAGGCACTGCCTCCTACACACATATAAGGAGGGTGCCAAGCCAATCCAGGAGCCACGGGAAGGACCTGCAGGGAAACTCCTTCAGCTCTTTGTTGCTGTCCCAGCTCTGCAGATTTGGGGACATGTCTGTGGGACTCATGCTCTCCAACACTACCAGAAAGAGTCTCTAGGACTCCTCAAAGCCACCAGGAAACACTCGGCCATGCCAGGTTCCCCCAGGACAGGAATCTCCACTTCACTGCAGCACAAGACATGAATACGCAGCTGCCCAGGCAGCAAGTGTCCCACAGCCCCATGGGAAGCAGCTCTGATGTTCCCTAGGTCATAGCAGTCTCATGAAGCTCTGGACCAGCAGCACAAGAGACAATATGGCAAACAATTCCTTCCCCCAGCAGGGATACAGGGAGAAGGGGCCAATGGCTACAGCTGGACTCCCAGCAGCAACTCTCTGCCCAGCTCAAGGCTGAAGGTAGCCAGGAGAGACAAGTGCCCTCTCCTCCTCTCCTCTGCACTAAGTGCCACAGAAGGGCAGCTGAGGATCACCAGAAATGTGGAGGAGGGAAGGAGGGAACCCCCAGAGCAGTGGGTCCAGCTGAGGGTCAGAAGCAGCCATTCCCATCACTGTGTCACCATCACACAGGCCACCGGGGAAGATCCAAGTTCCCAGAAAGGCATCCTGACAGCCCACTCCTACTCCCTGCTGTACTCACAGGGCTCCTCGATGTGCTGCTAATTGTCCTCAACACCACACACACACAGCTGGGGGCTCGGAAAGGCCACAATACATTTGCAGAGGCCGACAGCAGAGGCCATACCTGTCCCTGGCTTCACCTTGGCTTGGTGCCAGTGTAAGCACCTCCAAAAGCCAAAGCAGAGGTGCAGCCGCGGGGAGCTGGGCTCTGGCAGGGACAGGCTCTTGCTAGGGCAGCAGCCTGGGTTGGGGCATTGCTGACAATTCTGAGGCAGCCTCGAAAGCAGAGCTAATTCCAGTCCCACCCTTCTGCCAAGCCATCTGCCTGCCCCATGACCACCGAGAAGACACTGAGCAGCATTTCCTTATGGAGTGGCTGAGCAGGGATTGATGACAAGGAATGCAAATACCCAACCCAGCCTGGAAGCCCCTGCCCAGCTCTCCCACCCAGCAACACAGACCAGGTAGAGCCCTCCCAGCACCCTCAGCACCGCCACAACCCATTCAGCACAGCACTGACCATCCAGACCTGCCCTGAAACACCATCCCAGCCACAACCTGCCTTCCATCAGCCCTGGGGCCCTGCTCTCAAATGAAGATCCCACAGCATCAGCCCCAGCACCTGAAATCACTGGGAAGGCTCCCCATAGTTCTCATCTTCATCCAGAGGGACAAGGACAGACCCCTAGAGCGAGGAAGAGCTGAGAACAGGGTGCTCTGTCACAGTCATGCAGTGGGTGCTGTCACACACAGGATCTGGGTGCTCTGTCACACACATGGACTGGGTGCTGTGTCACAGTCATACACCGGGTGCTCTGTCACAGTCATGCACTGGGTGCTCTGTCACACACATGAACTGGGTGCTCTGTCACATTCATACACTGGGTGCTCTGTCACAGTAATGTACTGAGTGCTCTGTCACATTCATACACTGGGTGCTCTGTCGCAGTCATGCACTGGGTGCTCTGTCACACACATTCACTGGGTGCTCTGTCACAGCCATGAACTGGGTGCTCTGTCACACACATGAACAGGGTGCTGTGTCACAGTCATACACTGGGTGCTCTGTCACAGTCATGCACTGGGTGCTCTGTCACACACATTAACTGGGTGCTCTGTCACAGCCATGAACTGGGTGCTCTGTCACAGGTATGGACTGGGTGCTCTGTCACACACATTGACTGGGGGCTCTGTCACACACACGGACTGGGTGCTCTGTCACAGTCATGCACTGGGTGCTCTGTCACACACATGGACTGGGTGCTCTGTCACAGGCATGCACTGGGTGCTCAGTTACACACATTGACTGGGTACTCTGTCACACACATGAACTGGGTGCTCTGTCACACACATGAACTGGGTGCTGTGTCACAGTCATACACTGGGTGCTCTGTCACAGTCATGCACTGGGTGCTCTGTCACACACATTCACTGGGTGCTCTGTCGCAGTCATGCACTGGGTGCTCTGTCACACACATGGACTGAGTGCTCTGTCACACGCATCGACTGGGGGCTCTGTCACATGCATGGACTGGGTGCTCTGTCACACACAATCGCTGAGTGCTCTGTCACACACATCGACTGGGGGCTCTGTCACATGCATGGACTGGGTGCTCTGTCACACACATCGACTGGGGGCTCTGTCACACATGGACTGGGTGCTCTGTCACATGCATGGACTGGGCGCTCTGTCACACACATCGACTGGGTGCTCTGTCACACATATTCACTGGGTGCTCTGTCGCAGTCATGCACTGGGTGCTCTGTCACACACATGGACTGAGTGCTCTGTCACACACATCGACTGGGGGCTCTGTCACATGCATGGACTGGGTGCTCTGTCACACACAATCGCTGAGTGCTCTGTCACACACATCGACTGGGTGCTCTGTCACATGCATGGACTGGGTGCTCTGTCACACACATCGACTGGGTGCTCTGTCACACATATTCACTGGGTGCTCTGTCGCAGTCATGCACTGGGTGCTCTGTCACACACATGGACTGAGTGCTCTGTCACACATATTCACTGGGTGCTCTGTCGCAGTCATGCACTGGGTGCTCTGTCACACACATGGACTGAGTGCTCTGTCACACACATCGACTTGGGGCTCTGTCACATGCATGGACTGGGTGCTCTGTCACACACATCGACTGGGGGCTCTGTCACACACATGGACTGGGTGCTCTGTCACATGCATGGACTGGGCGCTCTGTCACACACATCGACTGGGTGCTCTGTCATATGCATGGACTGGGTGGTCCGTCACACACATCGACTGGGGGCTCTGTAACATATATTATCTGGGTGCTCTGTAACATGAATTAACTTGGAGCTCTGTCACACACATAAACTGGGTGCACTATCACAGGTATTTACTGGGTGCTCTGTCACAGTCATACAATAGGTGCTCTGTCACACGCATGCACTGGTTGCTCTGTCACAGGCATGAATTGGGTGCTCTGCCACACACATGGACTGAGTGCTCTGTCACACACATTCACTGGGTGCTCTGTCACAGTCATACACTGGGTGCTCTGTCACAGGCATGAATTGGGTGCTCTACCACACACATGGACTGAGTGAACTATCACAAGCATGGACTGGGTGCTCTGTCACACACAATCACTGGGTGCTCTGTCACACACATGGACTGGGTGCTCTGTCACATGCATGGACTGGGTGCTCTGTCACACACATCGACTGGGGGCTCTGTCACACACATCGACTGGGGGCTCTGTCACACACCTGGACTGGGTGCTCTGTCACATGCATGGACTGGGCGCTCTGTCACACACATCAACTGGGGGCTCTGTCACACACATGGACTGGGTGCTCTGTCACATGCATGGACTGGGTGCTCCGTCACACACATCGACTGGGGGCTCTGTAACATATAATAACTGGGTGCTCTGTAACATGAATTAACTTGGAGCTCTGTCACACACATTCACTGGGTGCTCTATCACACACATTCACTGGGTGCTCTGTCACATTCATACACTGGGTGCTCTGTCACAGTCATGCACTGGGTGCTCTGTCACAGGCATGAATTGGGTGCTCGGTCACACACATGGACTGAGTGAACTATCACATGCATGGACTGGGTGCTCTGTCACACATCGACTGGGGGCTCTAACATATATTAACTGGGTGCTCTGTAACATAAATTAACTGGGTGCTCTGTCACACACATTCAATGGGGTGCTCTGTCACACATTCACTGGGTGCTCTATCACACACATGGACTGGGTGCTCTGTCACACACATTCAATGGGGTGCTCTGTCACACACATTCACTGGGTGCTCTGTCACACACATTCAAAGGGTGCTCTGTCACACACATTCACTGGGTGCTCTGTCACAGTCAAGCACTGGGTACTCTGTCACACACATGAACTGGATGCTCTGTCACAGCCATTAACTGGGTGCTCTGTCACAGCCATGAACTGGGTGCTCTGTCACAGGTATGGACTGGGTGCTCTGTCACACACATCGACTGGAGGCTCTGTCACACACATGGACTGGGTGCTCTGTCACATGCATGGACTGGGTGCTCTGTCACACACATGAACTGGGTGCTCTGTCACACACATTGACTGGGTACTCTGTCACAGTCATGCACTGGGTGCTCTGTCACACACATTCACTGGGTGCTCTGTCACACACATGAACTGGGTGCTCTGTCACAGTCATGCACTGGGTGCTCTGTCACACACATTCACTGGGTGCTCTGTCACAGTCTTGCACTGGGTGCTCTGTCACACACATGAACTGGGTGCTCTGTCGCAGTCATGCACTGGGTGCTCTGTCACACACATTGACTGGGTACTCTGTCACAGTCATGCACTGGGTGCTCTGTCACACACATTCACTGGGTGCTCTGTCACACACATGAACTGTGTGCTGTGTCACAGTCATACACTGGGTGCTCTGTCACAGCCATACACTGGGTGCTCTGTCACAGCCATGAACTGGGTGCTCTGTCACACACATGAACTGGGTGCTCTGCCACAGTCATGCACTGGGTGCTCTGTCACACACATTCACTGGGTGCTCTGTCACAGTCTTGCACTGGGTGCTCTGTCACACACATGAACTGGGTGCTCTGTTGCAGTCATGCACTGGGTGCTCTGTCGCAGTCATGCACTGGGTACTCTGTCACACATGGACTGGATGTTCTGTCACAGTCATACACTGGGTAAACTATCACAGGTATGGACTGGGTGCTCTGTCACATTCATACACTGGATGCTCTGTCACAGTCATGCACTGGGTGCTCTGTCACACATGGAGTGGGTGTTCTGTCACACACATGAACTGGGTGCTGTCTCACAGTCATACACCGGGTGGTCTGTCACAGTCATGCACTGGGTGCTCTGTCACACACATAAACTGGGTGCTCTGTCACACACATAAACTGGGTGCTCTGTCACAGTCATGCGCTGGGTACTCTGTCACACATGGACTGGGTGTTCTGTCACAGTCATACACTGGGTAAACTATCACAGGTATGGACTGGGTGCTCTGTCACACACATCGACTGGGGGCTCTGTCACACACATGGACTGGGTGCTCTGTCACAGTCATGCACTGGGTGCTATGACACACACATTCACTGGGTGCTCTGTCACAGTCATGCACTGGGTGCTCTGTCACACACATGGACTGGGTGCTCTGTCACAGGCATGCACTGGGTTCTCTGTTACACACATTCACTGGGTGCTCTGTCACACACATTATCTGTTTGCGCTGTCTCTGCAATACACTTGGTGCACGGTGACACACATGAACTGGGTATTCTGTCACTAGCATGGCCTGGGTGCTCTGTCACACACATGAACTGGGTGCACTATCAGAGGCATGAACTGGGTGCTCTGTCACTAGATTACACTCAGTGCACGGTCACACACATGAACTGGGTGCTCTTTCACTAGCATGGCCTGGGTGCTCTGTCACTTTTTCCCTAGCCAGCTCTCCTCCAGGCCACCACCAACTTTGATGCATCCTGCAAAGCCAGGACACATGCTCCAGCCTGCAAGTATGTACTCCAAGGATCAACAAACAATAAGGAATGGGAATACATAAAAGAATGGCACTGTCCTGCCACAGACAATGGGCATGGCACAGCTGAGGGCACCAGTGCGAACTGCTGTGGCCACTAGCCTCATCCAAGGGACCTTAAAGAACTGCCTTGGTCAAGGAGTGATGTTGTAAGCAGAAGCACCTTGTTCCTGGGCTGAAACATCAGACATCAGAACAGGAACTATCTTGTCTGCCTGCAAGGACGTTATCCATACCAGGGTCATTCCTGATGTCTGTCTGCCCAATCTCTGCTGACAAATCTCAACCAGCTCCAGGCCAGTATACCAGGGAGAAGGGCATAACGCTTTGCAGAGGAGCAGATACCTCTACTTCACCATTCCCATAGCTTTGTCAGGACTGTTGTCATCTGTCTGACTCTTGCCACCACCCAGACAAGTTCCAAGTCTTGATTCACAGTGGAGAGCACCTCTGTCAGATCCCCCTTCAGCCATGGCAGGGACTGCAGAGATACCAAGGGGAGTAATTGCCTGTGCTAAGACCCTGAGACAGAAAAGACATGGAGGCTACTGAGGATCCCCTAACACAGTAACCAGCCAGCAATGCCGGGACATGGCTACAGGTGTGGCTACAGACATGGCTACTGACTCAGCAAGAGCTGCCTGCCCTTAACAGGCAGAGACAAGAGACCTCGGCTCAGCTGAACACCAGTGCTCTCCAAGGCAGCTTCTCCTGTCCCAGCCTGTCCCACTGAATCTCTGATTTTCTCATTTAATTTTAATTCCCTAATACAAAGTCCTCCTCCTCTGAGCAGTGTCGCTGCTGTCTGCTGTGACTTCCACACACAGCTCCTCCCAAGCCCTCCGAGCACAGCAGTGATCCTCCCCCTCACCTGACCACGTCCTAGGCTTCCCTGTCTGGAGTTACACAAATTATCTTCATTCAAGCTGCAAATCATCTGCTCCCCTCCAGTACCCTGTGTTCTGGTGATCCTCATGTTCTCCTCCTCCAGACTGGTCACCATCTCATCCAGGATGGAGCTGGACTGTGGGGACAAAATTAAAGCAGTCCTCAGCCCTTCTGGGCAAGCTTTGCAGTGCACAGCCCAGCATCAATAGCACGGGGAGCAGAGAAAGAGCAGCTCAAAGATTCATCCTCCTTTTGATCTCAAGCCTACCCTTCAGGCTCAATACTCTGTCCTCAGCATTTCTGGCAGTGGGCAGACCCCTCCACCTCCCCCCAGCCCTGGTAAACCAAGTGCAGACAGGTGCTGGCACGCTTCAGGGGCTTGACTGCTGCACACCCAATTCAGTAGGCGAGCAGAAGCCTGGCTGCCAAAGTTTCCAGGGAGATGAGCTTCCTCCAGAGCCTCCCTCCCCGAGCTCCCACTGAGGAAAGGCAAAATCTGCCATCTGCACCGGATGGGCACCGCGCAGCGCAGGGACTACCTCACCAGGCAGCGGGACACAACCTTCTCCTTCAGACCATGCAATCTGGGCATAAGAGTGGCCCAGCAGCTTGGGAGGCTCCTGCTCACAGGCTGGCATCCTCCAAGCAGACAGAGCAGAGGGAAGCAGGATCTCTGCTGCACTCAGCCCAGCTCCCAGCAGCATGACCATCACTGACCACACTGTCACTGAGTGGGCACAAGAGGACCAATGGAAGCTGTCAGGCAGCCCCAGCACCTCCCAGCTCCGCAAAGGCACTTTAGCACTTCTCAGCTCTTTATTGCTCAACTCCCCTGCAGTCAGAGTTTCTCAGGAGACCATGGTCACCCACAGCCTCACAAACATGCTGCCCACCATGGATCCATCTCCTGTAGCTCCTCCTGGCCAAGCACACCACTCACGTCTGCTATCCTCATCACATCTGCACCCTTGCCTGCCAAAGGCTGGCACATATCTCTGGGAAAGCCTACATGCTGTCCCAGGTCAGCCTGGCTCTCCTCTGCACTAAGCAGTGTCACACAATGAGCCAGGAGGGGAAACAGGGAGGTGCGGCAATCCAGCACCAACATCCAGTGCCCCATACCTGGCAAGGCCATGGCCATGCCACACTGCTCACAGGAACTGGCAATCCTATCTGATCCTGATCATCCTCACCCAAGCAGCACAGCACCAAAACTGATCCCTTGTGGAAGTCTGTAGTAGATTTTGGGGTGTGCCAAATGCTTTAAGGCTCAAGGCCCTGGTGACCATGGTGTCTTTTGCCTTACACAGCCCAAACCAAGTGGGGAGCTCATCTGTGGCACAACATAGCTCCTTTTTCTCCTGACAACAGAGTTTATTGCCTCTGTGCTCCCAAGCATGCACCAGGTTCTGATCCAGATCCAAACCCATGTCAAGGTGTTGACTGTGATTTAGAAAGGGCATTGTGCCTCAGGACCCTGACCTAAGGGCTGTTGGCTAGTGAGTGCAGACAGCCACCGAGCAGCAGCTGGTATCCAGGGACCATGTGTGGAGAGGCCCTAGATATAGAAACCAGCACTGCGGGGATGGCACAGGACCCTTTTAGGCTCTTCTTGCTGAGAGAGCTCCTTTGGGAGATGCTTTATTTAGTTAAATGTTTCCAAAAGGGCAACTGGAAAACTGGACAGGCTTGGCTGCATGCAGGGCACACACCTGGGGGGCCACCACCTCTACTGCTGCAGGTACAGCTGAAGTCACTTGGCCCTGCAGCAGCACACAAGCAAAGTTTCAGTTGCCACCTACTCATCACAGCTGCCTCAGCTGGGAGACAAGGAGATGACCTGGCCAAGGACACCCAGCTCCCCCAGCTCCACTCCCAGGACAAATCCCATGTGCCAGCTAACCAGGAGCAGAATGAACCCAGAAATCATAGAACCATAGAACTGCTGAGGCTGGAAGAGGCCTTTGAGGTCATCCAGTCCAACACTCACCCAGAGCTCACAACTCCATTACTGCTGCTCAGCCACTGTCACTGCACCACATCCCTCAGCACCACATCCAGGCAGCTTTTAAACACCTCCAGGGAAAGTGATCCCACCATGTCCCTGGGCAGCCTGTGCCAATGCCTGGGAAACCTTGCTGGGAAGAAATTATTCCTAAAAGGCTGTCCTTGTAAGGGGTGAAAGTTTTCTGCAGCAAAGTGACCACTCCCCATCTGCAGAAACTCAAGGCAAGAGGGAAGCAAGTTTTCACTCTTCTGTGATCCTAAGGAAGTGTGATTTTCTGAAGGTGGTGAGAAATAGTTTCAGGCAGCTCTAATTAGCAGGGTGGTGTGTGAGAAAATCCAGCTTCCCTGCTGCCTGCTCCACAGCTGTCCAGGGATGGAGTCTGACAACCGGCACCCATGGCCGGAGTCCACCTGCAGCCTTGCTCTGTGCCAGCCTAGCCTGGAGCAAGCCCCGCAACTCACAGGACAGCAGAGAGGGCCATTGCTGCAGGAGCTGCTGTTTGGAAGTTGCCAGAGCTATTTCAGGCAGCAACACCTACACTGTAATCCAGAGGGCTGGATTTTCCCGCGGGCACTTCAAAACCAGGCCGCCCTCCTCACAGCCCAGCTGCAGCCAGCCTGGCTCCCAGCAGCCACAGAGAAGCAGCTGATGGCGGCGTGCGGCCAGCACGGCCATGCCACTGACCCGGCAAGCTCCCGAGCCCTAGCGAGGCCATGGCACCCTCCCACTGGAAAAAAATAAACAGACCTAATCTCACAAGAAGGGCCTGCTGCAACAACAGGTCCTCTGCCTGCAAATCCTCCTGGGGATCTGCCACCACCAGATTACCGGCCCAGACTAAGCCAGCTAATCCTGCAGGCCAGTTGTGCACTTCAGCCTGGAACTCTGCAGCCTTTGCACTGAGGTGCTCTGGGAGACCTGCAAGGGCTGATTTAAGCTCATTTCAAGTTTCTGCATACGGAGGCAAGAAGACATTTGTTTCTCTGTGAAAGCAGACATCTGAGCCCAGAGAGGTGAGATCCCCTCCTGCAAGTAAATCTTTGCACAGGAAGCAGGGACTCAGAGAGCAGATAGCAGATGATGACCTGAGTGGCCCTTAAAGCCCAGGAGGGTCAGAATCACAACCTCCTTTCTGGACTCAAGTCAGGAGCAGTTCCAGAAGGAATATCACACCACACAGCCACCCTAGCAGTGACAGCCAGCTCCGTGTCTTCTACCTGTTTCTTCTTCCTTGATCTCTGCATGCAGGCACAAAGGAAAGAGAGACTGTGCAAAAAGAAGGAGCTGAGGGATGTCAAGAAAAGAGACAGGAGAAGCAGGGACAGGACTCATTATGTAACAAGATGAAAAAAAAATAATAATATTCCCAGTGCAGAAGAGGTTTTATGATGGTCAAGTGGGTGGTGAGACCAAACCAGGCTGCTCCCTGTGCGCCAGGGGCACACAAACCCATGGCTGAGTGGAGATGCAGAAACTGCACACCCCCAGGGTTTGCAGGTAGGGAAGCTTCAGCGTCCAAAGCCTGCTGAGCAGTGGAATGGCCAAAGTGAGAATTCCCCTCCCTGGATCTCAGCAGGCAGGCAGGGTCCAGGTGGGACCTCAGACGCATTTCTGCTGTACAGATCAGTTTTCTTGCTCTGCCTCCACACTCCATGCCACCACCATCTCCCCACCTTCACCTTCCTGCCTCTGTCAGGTGAGGGCCAGGGTCCTGTGCAGAGTCTCACCCTTCACTTTGTCCCCCACATGAGCTGTGCAAACAGCAGAGACTGTTCCTTGGAGGGAGACACAGATGCTATGACCGCAGGCCCAATCCCACAACACATCCTGGACCTTGGCAAGCAGTGAGAGCAGAGAACACACAGCATCTTGTGAGAAGGGGATGAATCACTAGAAAAGAGACTCAGGCACAGAGCCAGAAAAAGGAGAATATGGTCCTGTGAGGTCTGCATCTTTGGGATTGGGAGGATTGGAGGGATCAGATCCATGAGATCCCCTGAGAAGTGGTCCCCACTCAGCATTGGTCCCAGTATCTTCCCTCTAGCTCCATAATATTCCTTAGAAGACTGCAGCCCAGCCGTCCCTCAGAGCACACCTTGTGTCAAGACACTACACCCCAGCCAGCTCTGGAGCTGTCCACAGCCCCCATCTGCAGCACCAAGAGGAAACAGCCCTGCACCATTCCAGATCTCCCCTCCCAGCAGAAACCAAGGGGAACCAAGGCAGGTCATGGCCTGCTTTCTCAGTCCACACACCTTTCCAGCAGCCTGGGTGAAGGAATCAGAAGGCTGTGCCAGGAATGTCACCTTCAGAAGTAACCTCCTAGCCAAATCGAGAGCATGAAGGGCTTGGAGAACCACAAGTTCAGCAGGCTGTGGCTCCTGTTCAGTCTTCCTCCCCGAACCAAGTCACAGTTATGTCAGTTCCCAACCAGCAGCTTTTTGTTTCCCTTTGCAATCTGCTACAGAGCTCTGCTGAGGCGCCGCTCACAGCAACCTGCAGAGTCCCTTAGCCAGGCAGCCTACCCAGACCATCCAACCACAGAGACAAAAGCATCAGCTCCAAGAAGGTGTCACGGGCAGAATGACAACCCTCAACTTGTTGTTATAGCAGCTCACACATTAACACTTTGGGCCTGATCCAAGAAGCAGTGGAGCAGCTTCTCTTCCTCATAAAGCTGTACCCTGCTCACAGAGATGTGCAAGTTTGGAATCCCTCTTGCTTTAAAAACAAAATTAAAGGCCACCTACCTTCTGCTGTGCTTTCACCTGATGACGAGACCACAGCCCTGAGAAACTCCCCCATCTGCCTTCCATTTAGCACTGCCACCACTACCTCACTAATCCTCTCTGCCCAGGCTGGCCCACATACGCATGAAATTAGTGCCTCCCAAATGGGTTTTCTCGTCTGCAGCCCTAGCCCATTTTCCTCAACAACATGTTGTGATGGTCGAGGTTCCACCTTTCTCCCAGGAAACACAGCCTGCTAAATTTATCTCTCAGATAACTAAAAAAAGAGACAGGTCTGGCTTTCAAGATCTGGGGTCAGCAGTCTCGAACGGCAGTGTTTGCCCCAGAAGCACCTAGTTAATAGCACAACAACAGAAAGAAGGCAGCACACAGATGTTCATGACAGAGCTAAGTACAGCTCGGCATGGCACCTGGCTTTTAATAAGGCAAGAGGCCACTTAAGCCGGCAAGGAAGCGCAGCGTGCTGTCACTGAGCGGGAAAGCCGTCTTCCTTGGAGATGTGCCCCACATACCCTCATATCCCACCACACAGCAAGGATCCAAACCCGTTTCTGGCAGCGCTCGGAGCGCCCCAGGTTAACGCCCGCCGGCCTGCTCCGGATTTTGTGACACAGTATCCGAGCACTGGAGCCGGACCCGCGGCCAGCCCCGCATTTTTGTGAGCTCAGGTCCCAGCCCAAGGAAAATGCAGGCATTGTCCTCGCCCGGTCTCCAGCGCCCGGCCTGCCGGAGGCACCTGCCCTGCCGGAGCACAGAGAGGGGTATTCGGGCAGTCGGGGAGTGCCGCTCCAGCAGCACTTTGCCCGGTTGGAGTCATTTCATAACCGCTCTCGCAGGGCAGTGGTGGATCCGCACCTGGCACCCGGCGGCGAGGAGGCACCGGAATGCGCCGAACCAGAACCAACTTCACTGCGCCAGGCCCCCGTTCTGCGGGAGGCGAAACTTCCCGGCACTAGGGGCACACCTAAGAGCCCGCACCCGCCCAGGCCCCGCTCCCGGAGCTCCCGCACCGCCGAACGCGCCCGGCAGCGGAGCGCGGCACCGCGCCCGGCGCCGGCGGAGCCAGAGCCGCAGCCCGGTAGGGCTCTCCCAGTCGCTGCCGCCGGCCACGGCCAAGGCCAAGAGCGGCGGGGGCACCAGCCGCTACCGCCCGAACGCCGGCGGCCCCGGGTGCGGCGGCGGCCGAGCTGCGGGCCCTTGCCTGCCCGCCCCGGGGCTCGGGGTTGCGCTACTGGCACGGCGCCGGGGGCGGCCAGGGCAGGCCGGGACCTTGAGCCGGGCGAACGGGGTCCCTGGGGCCAGAGGACGGGAGAGAGTGCGGCTGCCGCGGATCGGGCCCGGCGGAGCGCATCTCTCCCCAGTGCGGGCGCGGTCCCCGTGCCGGCAGACGCTGAGGCGGGGGTTGGGGGAACGATCGCCCGGGGCATCCCCCATCCAGCCCAGGGGGTACCAGACCGGTCGACCCGCGACTGCCCGCCGCCGCTTCATCACCGCCCCCCCACCATCACCACCACCGCTAGTCCCGGCGCCCCCCCGACCGCCGCCCCCCGCCTCCGCGGCGCGGGCCGTACCGCAGTCGGCGCAGAGGATCCGCGCCACGTCCCGCTTGAGGTTCTTGCCGCTGGTGTCCAGCGGGGCGAAGGCAGTGCGGAAGACGAGCGGCTCCTCGGTGGGCTCCAGGAAGAAGATGTAGCGGTGGTTGCGCTTCACTTTGAAGCAGGGCGCCTTGGAGCCCACGCTGATGAGCTGCTCCCGCTGCAGCCCGCCGCTGTTGAGGGGCCACAGGTCCAGCACCTTGACCACGACCCCCCCGTCGGGACCGGCGGCTCCGCGGCTGTCATTGCCGCCGCCGGCGGGGGGCCCCACGGACTGCACCTTGCCCTCCAGCACCACCGCCGCCGTGTACGCCTGGTCCTGCACCGACTTAAGGCTGGGCGAGTAGCAGGCGAGGGAAACGCCAAAGAGCAGCATGGAGAAGCCGGGCGCCGGGTCGCGCCTCATGCCGCCGGCTGCCGCTCGCTCCCCGCCGGCCCTGCGGCGGCCGGGCTGCGGGGCTGCGGCGGGCGCGGCGGGGCGGAGCGGAGCGGGCGGACCGAGCGGGTCCTCCTCCGAGCGCCGGGTCCTCCTCCGAGCCGCGGGTCCTCCTCCGAGCGGCGGCTGCAGGTGACCGCGGGGCTCCCGTGATGTGCAGGGCCCAGGAGCCGGGGGGGGGGGGGGGGGGGGGTGTCCTCTCTGCCGGGTGTTTTTATGGAGCTGGGATTATGCTCCCGAGATTCCCCCGCACACCTGAAGCTAAGGCGTTAACGCAGAGAGAAATGGCGTAAGGTGATGGGCGAGGAGACAAACGTTCCTTTCATGCCCTGATCCCCGCTGTCTCTTTTAATAAACAAGTGCTTTTCCCCTGCAGTGGCTTCCAGGAGGAGTCAGTTTAATCTTCCAAATGTGACTTATTTGGGTTTATGTTCAAAGCTGATCCTGAAACATCTGCACTCCCGAAGCCTCGCTGCCCAGATGCTGCCGTGGGGAAAGGATGGGAGATGCTAAATTAGCAGCAGAGGATGTGTTGCTGCACTCGATTCTGCGCTGAGAGGGAGCAGCCATAGTCCCACCGTGATGGAGGTGACCTGGAGGCATGGCTCAGGGAGGCAGTGGGTCGAACACACCCTGGAGCGGGGTTGCCCAGCCCTGCCTGCACCGCAGTGGAGGCACAACCCCCCGTCCTAGGGGCTTCACAGCCCGAGGAAATCTCGCAGCACACCCCAAAAGATGGCAAGACCCAGGTCTTTGAGCAAAGATGGCAGGAGCAGGGCTTGCTCTCAATTTAACACAACGCAGCCAGAATCAGCAGGAAACAAGGAAAGGGAGCAAAGCTACTGTGCCCAGAGCTGCCTCTCCTCGGGTTACCCTGGCACTGCTGCCCGGGGTGGGAGCCAGCCTTGTCCCACCGCTGGCACATGAGGGCACAGCTCCAGCACACACAGCTCTGCAGGGCCAGCAGGCAGGACAGCTGCTTTTCCCCTGCTCCAGGGAGCCCAGCAGCTCTGCCATTGCAGGGCCGTGGTGCATCGGCAGCAGCACAGTGCTAACAGCAGGGCTTGGGGAGCACTTTGTGCCTGCATCTTCTCTCACTCACTGCCATTCTCTGTGGCTTTCTGGCCTCAGATGTTTCTGAAAGCTTTCTCTTTTCCTCTCTTTGGTGACCATGCAAAACTGTGGAGAAACACACAGGGAGGCAGAAAGAACCAGAAGTGTTTCCAACAGCAGAAGGAAGGATTTTGGATTCAGGATACTGCTTGGAGCAGCAGAGAAACTACCTGACTTTTCTTTGCTTTTGACACCAGTCTCTGTGGAAACCCTCCTTTCCATATCTTATCTTGTGCAGAGAGTGGTGAAGGTGTTCCAAAATGTGTGGCCATGGCTCTTCAGGACATGGTTTAGTGGCCATGGTGGTGCCTGGTTGATGGCTGGACTTGATCTTAGAGGACTTTACCAACCTAAGTGGTTCTCTGATTCTGTGATTTTGGTTAGACAGCAGCACAGGTTCTGCCCGAGGGAGAAGGAGTTACCCAACAACAGAGCTGGATCTGGAGCACTCCCACTCTACCCTGCTCAAGAAAGGACAGTTTAATGCCCAGGCGTTTGAGCTGCTAATCTTCATCTTCTCCCTGTTTGCAGGTTGAAATCCCAGTGAGGTCACAGTGGTTCAGCTGCTGGGAGAAATTCAGCACAAGACACCTGTGAGGCCTCTGGGGCAGTTTCGACAAGTGAGGTTTTTCTCTGTCTCTGGGGCAGTTTGGAGCTCAGGATGTGTGGCCTCATAAAAAGGTCCTGGGCATTTCTCCTTTGAAGAGTGTTTTTCCTGCTGTTCAGTTGTCTCTTGAGAGGACAAATGGTTTTCATAGCCATAGCCAGAGATGGGTGCATGTCTGCTATCATTTGGGAATGGTTTAGGACTAAATCCCTTCCCCTGCTTCCTTGCTGTTTCTCCCATAAAAGGAGAAAATCCTTCTCTTCTGTAGGTCCTTGGGTGTTTTGACATGAAGTGAATGAGGCAAGGCCCTGGGCAGTCAGCAGCCCAGTCTGAACACCAGGTTTCAGAGGATGAAGCCTAAGTGAGATGCTTCAACAACATCTCTCTTCAATTACCTTGCAAAGACTTGACCCTTGCTCACAATATAACAGGATGAGGCTGACCTCAGGACCTGTATGGTCCAAGCCCCTTCTCACAGCAGTCAACTGGGTGAAGTCACTCAATGCTTAGCTCAGGCCTGAACACCTCTGGTGGACCTGTTCCAATTTTGACCACCTTCACGGTGAAGAAAGCTTTTCCTTATCTCTAATAGAAATTCCCTGGGTTTCAGCTTGTGCCTGTTGGGTCACACCCTGCTCCACACTCTGCCCCCTCTCCCAGGTGACAGCACCAAGATCTTCTCCAGGTTGAACAAAACTAGCTGACAGAGACTTTTCTTATACCTTCTGATGTCCAGCTCTTGACCTCTGCTGCTCTCATTCCAGTCTGTCCATGTCCTTTTTAGTGCTGGGATTTCCAGATGTCACATAGAGGGGAGGGTTCCCTTCCCTCACCCTGTTCCTTGCATCTTGGCCATACAGTGGAGTTTGTGGCTCTGGGAGAGGTTGTGTATGTTAGGGTAAACACCATCAAGGGGCCAAAGGACTCCTTCATTGTGCTGATATCAGATATCTAATGCTTGCCTTCAAGTCAGGCCTGAGTTTACTACAGGTCCCAAAGAGGCAGTTGGAGGGAGAAGGTCCTAATTTGTCCCCAGGGCTGGAAGTCACAGAATAACAGAATGGCTTGGGTTGGAAGGGACCACCAAAGCTCATTCAGTCCAACCCCCTGCACTCAGCAGGGACATCGTCCACTAGAGCAGGTTGTCCAGAGCCCTTTCAAGCCTCACCTTGAGTATCTCCAGGGATGGGATCTCAACAACCTCCCTGAGCAACCTGTTGCAATGCTCCAGCAGCGTCATGGTACAGAACTTGTTCCTAACATCCAATCTCAATCTCAGTCATTTCTTCTGAGGAGGTGCTGGGATGTGTAGGGGGTGACCAAAAGCATGCAGGGACAAGGCATACCACAATCCATGGAAGACAGCAAAGCCAGGTGACAGGTGGCATGGTTTTGCTGACAGGGAAGTGCAGGGCTGCAGTGCTGGCTGCCCATGAGCTGGAATACTGAGTCACAACCCTTTCTGACATCCCCCCAGGCTCTGCACTGCCTGGTGGCTTAGACAGTGACCTGGGCAGGGTCTTTTTTTGTGTCTGGGCTTTACCATGCATTACCACCTAGTCATCTGCTCACAATGCTCTTTGCAGACCTTTCTAGAAAGAGCTCAGAAGAGCAGGGGTGCTGGGGCCCGAGGGATGTGCCTCATGGCATGAGAGGGACTAGCACTGATTCCGTCTGACAGGGAGATGGACAAAAAACTGCAGGCTCCAGGGCCCATTTGGCAAATAGAACATTTTCACCCTCACCCTTTGCATCTAGATGCATTTTCTGCAGCTCCCATGTCTGTTGCTCATGTAGGGACCCCTACACTGTCTGCGTCATCAGCTGTTGCCTCTCTGGGGCCTCTTCTGCCACTCATTGTGTTTCAGCAAGAGTTTTCTCCAGCTTTGTCACCATGGTTGTTAGCTAACATCACCCTTGCTTAGTCTCAAGGCCAACACATATTTTTACATTTTCAACCTGTTTAAGGATGGTCAAAACCTGTGGCAAATTTAACTCCTTCTCAGCTTATTCTCTCTTCTGCAAGCCTTTCCATCAAGAGGCTTTGTGTTTGGCAGCTGGTAGATCAGCCAGATCTTTCTGCACCAAACCATCTCAACACAACTGCTCCTGAATATTTGTGTCTCTGACCCACCCCACCCACACCCCTTCCCTTCTGAGATTTTATTTCTTCATCTTCCCTATTTTCCCTTTGTCAGCCATCAAAATCAGTTTGTTCTGAATCCAGGCACAGGCCAAGGTCCCTCATGAAGAGCCTTTATTTCAGAAAACAGCTGTTTCATCCCCTGGCTGCTTTAAATTCTCCAAAGCCCAGCCCTCCCCTACCTCCCTGCTGTGACAGCCCATCATGTTTGCCACCCTGAAGGAAGATGGACCATCCATGCTCAGCCCCAACCATACCCTGCCTGGAGGACCCCAAGAGCTCAGCAGCACCATCAGAAGCTTTTACCACCCAGGAAATGGCTGCTGGGGCTGATTTTTTTTCATTCATTTTCTTTATTTTTGTTTCTGGAATTTCCCAGGGATGGCAGCAAAACAAAGTTCTTCTCAAGTCTCTCCTTTGCTCTGCCAAGGGAGCTCCTGGCACAGAGCCCAGCCTGGTGACAGATGCCACAAAGGGCAGTGTCCCAAGGGATGCCACAAAGGGCAATGTCCCAGTGTCCCTCCTCAGCTCAGGCAACCCTGCAGCTTTTCTCCAAGGAAATGCATTGACCCCAGCAGCACAGGAGGAAGATTGGACATCTCCCACATCTCCCACATCTCCCACAGGTCCATAACCTCCTCCCCGTTACCTGCAGATCCAGTGTGGGTAAGTCCTGTCAAAGAAAGAGGGGAGCTGGTGCAATGAGGAGCACAGAATCTGCCTTTGCACCCCAGGGATGCTGGGTGGGCTGCTGTTATCCAGTGTGAGGCTGTGATGAGCTCCTCCCTGCTTCATGTGAGCCTCAGCATCATGTGTGCATCCCAAGCATGTGCATCTGCCCCAGCCCTCTCCAGCACCAGGTCAATCCCAGTCCCCCACAGGGATCCTGGAGCCATGCTAGTGTGAAGATGGTGAAAATGGAAGCCTCAGGAGACACCCACCCATACACCAGCCAGGGGAACATTTTTTTCCCTCCCTGTGGGACATCCACTCCCTGCCACCGGCAAGTATTTTACAAAGGCTCAGAAACATGCCCTAACACCACTTCCTCCACTGCAGACAGTTTTTCCCACTTCAATGTCCTCTCTGCAAGGAATCAACTTGTTCATCTCATGACTGTCCAGCAACAGGGGTGACGCAGCCCATGGAGAACATCAGCATCTGCCACACAAGGCAGGAGCCAGCCCTGCAGCAGGACACAGCAGGCAGCTGCTGCCACAGCTTTGGGTGAAGCGAGAGCTGCAGGTCAGAAACTATGGACTCAGAAATTGGAAAAAACAAAGCCCAGCTCCCAGTCTGACTCCAAAGTGGAGACTGACTTAGCAGGACCATGGGCAAAATAAACCACACCTGGTAGCTCTTCCAGGTAGAATAAGGACTGGCGTGGAAGGAGACCTCCAAAATCTCCTATTCCATTGGCCTGTCACAGGCTCCAACAGGCAGTCTAGTTTCAGCAAAGGAAACCAAGGCCCATATCAGGAGCCTTCCACCAGCAGTGCTGCTATGGTCTCAGTGCTTCCTCAGCCTGCCCAAGCCCTCCTGTGTCCCCACATCTCCTGCCTGTTATTGTCACCTTCCAGACCAGTGCCAGCAGGGGAAGGCAAAGCTGAAGGATGTAGCTGTAGGCACCAGCGCTGCCTCTCCTACCAAGAGATCACCATGGCATGGAGGTCTGGTGCAGCTCCTCCTGCTTCCCCCAGGCGTGGGACCATTGTCCTGCTGTCTGTCTGTAAGGTGCTCAGCAGTCCAAAGCAGACAGGGGCACATTTGCTGCTAGGAGATGAAGCAGTGCTTTACTAGAGGGATGAAATCCACCCTGAAAAGCCTTTTCCTCCTTGGCACATGGCAATCAGAGAGGAGAAGACTCAAGAGCAAATGCAAGAGAAGCTGTGAGGGCTCCTCCATCCTCTTTGGGGCATGTTAACCCAGGTGCAAGGCAGAGAAGAGCTACTTCTCTTTCGAGGAAACGTTTGCCTCTGCTATTTGCTGCCCTCCCAAAGAAACTCATTCACTCCTTGTCCACCCACATGAGCAGGAATGATGAATGAAAACAAAATATCACAAATTCAGCCTTCCCTTTTCCCTCCCAGCCTTCCAATGAGACGTTTGAGCCCATGCCTTGGTGCCCACACTGCACATTGATCATTCTGATGTGTGCCCATACAGCCTTAGCTCGCCCTGTCTCTTGCGCTGCATTTCTTGGATACCCGCATCTGCATCCAGCACACTGATCAGCAGCTCCGGCTCTGGGAGGGTTTCACACCACTCAGGATGGAGGAGACAGAGGGGACTCAGCCTCTGAAGAGCAATTGCTCTGCCGTCACTGCCCACCCTGCCTAGGGCCAGAGGAAAATCATATCCTGGACTGCTCCCAAAGCACAGTGGCCAGCAGGTCAAGGGAGGGGATCCTGCCCTTCTGCTCTGCTCTGGGGAGACCTCACCTGCAGTGTTGTGCCCAGCACTGATGTCCCCAACACAAGGACAAGGATCTGATGGAGCAGGTCCAGGGGAGGCTACCAAGATTATCAGAGGCTGGGGATCCTCCCCTGTGGAGTCAGGCTGGGAGAGTTGGGGCTGTTCAGCCTGGAGAAGAGAAGGCCCCAGGGAGAACTTAAAGCAGCATTCCAGTACCTGAAGAGGCTACAGGAAGACTGGGGAGGGATTGTTTAGAAGAGTGTGTGGTGATAGGATGAGGGACAATGGTTTGAAACTGGAGCAGGTAGATCAGACTTGATATGATCCTGGGCAGCCTGATCTAGTTGGAGGTGTCCCTGCTGACTGCAGGGGGGTTGGACAAGATGACCTTGGAGGGTGCCTCCCAGCCCAATGCAATCTGTGAAGCTGTGATTCCTCTCAGCAGACACAAGCAGAAGGCAGCCCTCGTTCTCCCCCTGAAGGATGGTATTGGCCGGGCACTGATGGCACTGGCAGGGGCAATGCTCTCTACATGAGTATGTGTCTTCAGCTCCTGGGCACTGCAGCCCCTGGTCTCTAGACCACCAGCGAGGGTCTTTTCCATCCCAGAGACTCTCCATCAGGACTGGATTTTTCTGCCAGTCACACAGATTTTTCACTCTCTCTTCCCTTCCCTCTGTACAACCTCCTCACACCACCAAGCTCCTCACACCCCTCTGAGTAATAAGTAACTATCACAATTAGGCCAGTCCATCATATACATCCCCACACCTCCCAGTACCCTGCAGAGATAAAGGCCATAGCAGCTATGGGTTGCTAGGGGCATATCCTGGCTCAGGAGAGCCTCTCCTTGAAAGAGCTACAAAGAAATATTATAAAGAAGAAAAACTAGGAGCAAAAACTCCAAATGACCGTTAAAAATGCTACAGTTGGAGCAGCCTGGCATTGCCAGGTGTGGTGTGCCCTTGCCAGATGTGGTGTGCCATTGCCAGGTGTGGTGTGCCCTTGCCAGGTGTGGTGTGCCATTGCCAGATGTGATGTGCTATTGCCAAGGGTCACAGCAGTGGAGCTTTGCCCTCCCTAGCTGTGCTGCAGGCCTAGCAAGTGAGCAGTGCAGCTGCAGAGGGCATGGCTGCAGGGCTGAGCTGTCCCCTGGTGAAGCTTGCCCTAAGCATTGCCCCTGTAAGTGATGAGGGGGCTGCAGGTCACCTGCTGCAGGGCTGCTCCTCATAGATTCAAGACCAGTTCAGCTTTTGGAGGTGTCATCTCAACATTTGTTGACATTTTTGCTGTGGGAGTGGCTGTGGCAGCCTGGAGAGTTGTGTGGCAGCAGGGAACCCTCTCTTTGATGCAGCACTGTGTGTTGGCATGAGAAACTGCATGTGCAGCCTCACCACATCTGCCCTGGACACCTCTACCTCAGCCCATCCTCTCACTGAAAACTGACATCAGCTAGGGAAGAGCACCCATGGGGCTGGCTCAGACACAAACAGCTTCTTTGGGACCAACAAGCAGAGTATCACAAGAAAAGATGTTGAGTTGCTGGAGGGTGTCCAGAGAAGGGCAACAAAGCTGGGGAGGGGTCTGGAGCACAGCCCTGTGAGGAGAGGCTGAGGGAGCTGGGGTTGCTTAGCCTGGAGAAGAGGAGGCTCAGGGGAGAGCTTCTTGCTCTCTACAACTACCTGAAGGGAGGTTGTAGCCAGGAGGGGGTTGGTCTCTTCTCCCAGGCAACCAGCACCAGAACAAGAGGACACAGTCTCAAGCTGTGCCAGGGGACATTTAGGCTGGATGTTAGGAAGAAGTTCTTCATAGAGAGAGAGATTGGCCATTGGGATGTGCTGCCTAGGGAGGTGGTGGAGTCCCCATCCTTGGAGGTGTTTAGGAAGAGTCTGGATGAGGCACTTGGTGCCGTGGTTTAGTTATCAGATGGTGTTGGGTGATAGGTTGGACTCGATGATCTAAAAGGTCTCCTCCAACCTGCTCTATTCTATTCTATTCTATTCTATTCTATTCTATTCTATTCTATTCTATTCTATTCTATTCTATTCTATTCTATTCTATTCATTACCAGTGAAAAATCTCTGCCACCAAGCTGCTGCCAGAGACACAGCCATGTGCACAAAGGGACACCAAGTGATGCTGGCACAGGAGCAGCTGAGCCCTGCATGAGTGGCAACTTTCCCTAAACTTGCACTTGAAGTTCACAGGAACAGTTCAAGTTCTTCATGCCAGCTGCATCTCTGAAACTCTGTGCTGCCATAGCATCACCCAGGTGTGAGGTGGGAGATTCCAGATGAAGTCAAGGTGGCAGCTAACCCAGGCAGCACAGAGGTTTCATGCTGTAGATGTCCATGCTACTCCTCTGTTCCCCACTTCAACACATCTGTCGTAGTTTGGGCTGGCTGCCCTCTGCTACAGGGGTGTTTCCTGTGTCCAGAAGTCCAGCCCAGTGGGTGGACACAGGAAATTAGGTTATTTCCTACCATGATCCCTTGCACCACTGTAAGTTTCACGGCGGGGTCTGGCACTTCCTCTTTTCTTCCTCCTCCGTCAGCCGGTAACATGGGGGAGAGATCTCCTGGCTTTGGGCCTTGCTAGGCCCAAGGCCACGGGGGGATGGGCAGTCTCAGATCTGGCCAGCTGAGACTAGCCTAGCAATGGGAGGGGGAAGAAGGAGCCCTGGGGGTCTCGGGTGTACCCTCAGGTAGGGATGGGATTTCTCTGGGTCTGTTTTGGGTTCTTTTCTCTTGTCACTGTATTTCTAGTTCTCTGCACACACTCACTGTTCTATTTAAACTTTCCATCACTTTTGCAATCTGTTTGTCTGAGTCGTTATTTCTGCGCGTGGTGTGGGGGGGGCTGCCCCAACACATTACAACATCCCAGAGTTTGGTATGGGGGTACATTGCAGGGACTGAGGTCCTGCCTAAGGGATGTGAAAAATGAGGCTGATGGCCACTTGCAGCTGGGGTGCAGCTGGGAAAAGACTGATGGAAGCATCTCCATGAAAGGAACAGCTACCTGCATTCCCAAATACACATCCCTGAGGCTGCCCAGGGCCTCCTGTTGGGGGCTGAGAGATGTCTGCAGACTCAGGAAAAGGAGTTATACAGCTTATTAGAAGTGTAGGGAACATGGAGAAGGGGACTTGAGGTGCACCATAATGACTGAGATAGCCAGGTTCCTTGTCTGGCTTTGCCCTTGATTCCACTGTCTGACAACTTTTTGACACAGGTGATGGAGGATCCTACAAGGAGAGATGTGCTGATGGACCTTGTGCTAATGAACAAAGAAGGTCTGTTCAGGGATGTGAAGGCTGGAAGCAGCCTTGGCTGCAGTGCCCAGGAGATAGTGGAGTTCAGGATCATGCAAGGAAGTGGCAGGGCAGTCAGTAGGATTGTAGCCCTGGGCTTCCGGAGAGCCAACTTTGACCTCTTCAGACACCTCCTTGGAATAATGCCATGGGTTAGAGCTCTAGAAGGTAGGGTGGTTAATAATCAAGCACCCCCTTCTTCCAGCTCAAGAGCAGTGCATCCCCATGAGTAAGAAATCAAGCAGGGGAGGCAAGAGACCTGCATGGATGAGCAGGGAGCTGCTGGAAAGTCTCCAAAGGAAGAAGGAAGTTCACAGAATGTGGGAAAAGGGACTAGGCACTGGTGAGGGAGAGAGGAACACTTCCAGGGGATGTAGGAACGTCATGGGGAAAGCTAAAGCCCTCTGGGAATTAACACTGGCCAAGGATGTGAAAAATAACCAGAAGGGCTTCCTCAGGTGCATCAGCAGGAAGAGGAACACCAGGCACAAAGTGGACCTGATGCTGGATGAGGTGGGGACCTGGTGACAGAGGAGACAGGCTGGGGTCAGAGTGGCTGGAGAGCTGCCAAACAGAAAGGGACCTGGGGGTGCTGATTGACAGCCACCTAAACATGAGCCAGCAGTGTGCCCAGGTGGCCAAGAAGGCCAATGGCATCCTGGCCTGCATCAGGAATAGTGTGGCCAGCAGGAGCAGGGAGGTCATTGTGCCCCTGTACTCTGCATTGGTTAGGCCACACCTTGAGTCCTGTGTCCAGTTCTGGGCCCCTCAGTTTAGGAAGGACATCGAAACACTTGAATGTGTCCAGAGAAGGGCAACAAGGCTGGGGAGGGGTCTGGAGCACAGCCCTGTGAGGAGAGGCTGAGGGAGCTGGGATTGTTTAGCCTGGAGAAGAGGAGGCTCAGGGGTGACCTTATTGCCCTCTACAACTACCTGAAGGGAGGTTATAGCCAGGTGGGGGTTGGTCTCTTCTCCCAGGCAACCAGCACCAGAACAAGGGGACACAGTCTCAAGCTGTGCCAGGAGAAGTTTAGGCTGGAGGTGAGGAGAAAGTTCTTCACTGAGAGAGTCGTTCACCATTGGAATGTGCTGCCCAGGGAGGTGATGGAGTCCCCATCCCTGGAGGTGTTCAAGAGGGGATTGGATGTGGCATTTGGTGCCATGGTCTAGTCATGAGGTCTGTGTTGACAGGTTGGACTCGATGATCCTCGAGGTTTCTTCCAACCTTGGCGATACTGTGATACTGTGAAGGCAGAGTTCCTGATGTCTTCTTTGCTTTTGTCTTCCCTGCTAAGTCCAACCTTCAGGTTCTGAGGGACGAGAGGAAGTCTGAAGGAAGACTTTCCCTTGGCCAAGGAGGATCAAGTTAGAGATCATCCAAATAAAATGGATACTCATGAGTCCATGGATCCTGATGGGCTGCACCCACAAGTGCTGCGGGAGATGGCTGAGGTTGTTTCTAAGCCACTCGCCATCATCTTTGAAAGGTCCTGGAGAACAGGGTAGGTGCCTGAGGACTGGAGGAAAGCCAGGGTCACTCCACTCTTCAAAAAGGGCAAGAAGGAGGACCCAAGAAACTACAGACCAGTCAGGGAAAGATGGTGGAGCAACTTGTACTGGAGGTCACCTCCAAGCATGTGGAGGAAAAAAAAGTTGTCAGAAATAGACAAATGGATTCAGCAAGGCGAAGCTGTGTCTGTCTAACCTGGCTGCCTTCTACCAGTGCATGAATGGAGAGATGAAGGCACACAGGGCTTAGAAGGTGCCACCTCAGTTCCCAGGCTTTGCTGTTTCTCTGAGTCCATGAAACAAGTGAAAACTTTAGTTAAATCAGCAGCATGCTCCAGCCACACAGCCTCAGCCACTCTTCATAACAGAGATGTTCCAGACCCTTCATCATCTTCATAGCCCTTTGCAGTTCCCTGTGCTTCCTGAACCACGGAGCCCAGAACTGAACCCAGAACTCCAGATACAGCCTCCCCAGAGCAGAGTAGAGGGGGAGGAGAATCTCCCTCCACCTGCTGGCCACACTCTTCTGAATGCACCCCAGGATGCCCTTGACCTTCCTGGCCACAAAGGCACATTGCTGCCCCATGGGTAACTTGTTCCCCAGCACTCCCAGGTCCTTATCCACAGAGCTGCTCTCCAGCAGGTCCTCCCTCACCTGTATTGCTGCAGGAGGTTGTTCCTCCCCAGAGGCAGGACTCTGCACTTGCCCTTTTAGGTGGCATGGTCCTGAACACAACCTCTCTGCTGGCTCCTACCCACAAGGGCACACTGTGCCACCACCACTGTCCTCACCCAGCACTCTTCAGCCAGTTGAAGGGGTGCAAATTAAAAAATTACCAACTTGGGTTTCCTTCTCCTCCCTCTTTTTTCCCCTGCTTGCTACCAGGCTGTCATCCTGCACTTTGTGTCCTTATGTCTCATCTCAGTGATGTAATGCAGACAATGTTTGCTCCAAGGTGGAACCTGGAAGTCTCACTTGGTGCTGAGCTCCAGAGTAAAGCTTAGGGCCCAAGAGGCACACAAGATCCTGCTTCCCTGGGGGCAGTGGTGAGCTGGATCTGGCTCCTAAGCTCCTCCAAGCATCTGACCTTCAAGTTTCAATTTTCAGCTCTGTTTTCAGCTCCCTCCACTCCCTTCAAAGTCTGTTTGACAGCACTGGGAGGTGACAAATAGAACACAGCTCCTCTGCTGCAGCTCACTCATGTTCCTCCAAGGTATCTGTGGAGTGATGGGGGATGGCCACAAGTCTTCCCTGGTTTGTAGCTCCCTCCTCAGCCCTTAGCTGTGCACTGGCTGGATCTGAGGACACAGGCAGCACCAGATGCGCCTGCAGTCAGATTAACCCTGCCAAGCTACATAAGCTACATCTGCCAACCCTGCCAACCCTGCCAGCTACATAAGCTCCTCTATAGGCTCCACAGTACTCCATAGGGCTACATAGAGGCTGCATGGGGCTCTATAGAGGCTCCATGGGGCTCCATAGGGCTCCATAGAGTATTATAGAGACTGCGTTGGGCTCTATAAAGGCTCCATTGAGACTCTAAAAGACACTAGAGTGGCTCTATAGAGGCTCCTCAGGGCTCTTTAGAGGCTCCATAGGGTTCTATAGAGGCTGCATTGGACTCTATAGAGGCTCTCTACAGGCTCCTCAGGGCTAGGCTAGGGTGGGGTAGGCTAGTCTAGTCTTGTGTGGGGCAGACTAGGGTGGGGTAGGCACTATCTGGCAACATAGGCATCTATACAGGCTCTATACAAGCTTCTTAGGGCTCCTTAGGGCACTATAGAGACTCCAAAGGCCTACATAGAGTTCTATAGAATCTCCATAGTGCTCTATAGAGGCTCTATAGAGGCTCCAAAGGGCTCTATAGAGGGTCCATAGGGTTGCATAGAGGCTGCTTTGGTCTCTATAGAGGCTCTATAGAGGCTCCATAGGATTCTACAGAGGCTCCATAGGGCTTCATAGGGATCTATAGAGGTTCCATTAGGCATTATAGAGGCTTCATTGGGCTCTCTAGAGGCTTCTTAGGGCTCTATAGAGGCTCTATGGAGGCTCCTTAGGGCACTATAGAGGCTGCATTGGGCTCTATAGAGGCTCCACAGGGCTACTTAGGGTTCTATAGAAGCTCCATAGGTCTCCATAGTGCTCTATAGAGGTTCCTTAGGGCTCTATAGAGGTTCCTTAGGCCTCTATAGAGGCTCTAAATTGGCTCCATAGGGATCTATAGAGGTTCTGTAGGGCTCTTTAGGGCACAGTAGAGGCTCTGTAGGGCACCCTAGAGCTCTATAGTGGCTCCCTAGGGCTCTATAGTGGCTCTTTAGAGGCTCCATAGGGCTCCACTGGGCTATATAGAGGATCCCTAGGGCTCTATAGAGGCTCCATTGGGCTCCATGAGGAACTATAGAGGATACACAGGACTCTATAGAGGCTCATTAGGGCTCTATAGTGGCTCTATAGAGGCTCCATAGTACTCCATAGGGCTACATAGAGGCTGCACAGAGCTCTATAGAAGCTCTATAGAGGCTCCATGGGGCTCCATAGGGCTCCATGAGGCTCCACAGAGGGTCCATAGGGTATTATAGAGGCTGCAATGGACCCACTATAGAGCCGTAAAGAGCCTCTATAGATGCTATATGGAGCCCAAAACAGCCTCTGTGGAGCCCTATGGAGCCTCAGTAGAGCACTGTGAAGCCCTATCATGCCCTATGGAGCCTCCATAGAGCCCCATGCAGCCTCTATAGAGCCCTGCATAGCCTCTATGGATCCCTATGGAGCCTCTATACAGGCCAATGTAGCCCCTATAGAGGCTGATGGAGCCTCTATAGATGCCTATGGAGACAATATATAGACTGTTGGAGACTCTATAGAGGCCAATGGAGCCTCTATATCGACTGTGGTAGCCTCTACAGAGGCCTGTGGAGATTATATATTGACTTTTGAAGCCTATATATAGACCGTGCTAGCCTCTATAGAGGCCAATTGTGTCTCTATATTGACCGTTAGAGCCTCTATATAGACCATGGTAGCCTATATAGAGGCTGATGGAGCCTCTATATAGACTGTGGTTGCCTCTATAGTGGCTGATGGAGCCCTTGTCGAGCCCGTGGGAGCCTCTATGGAGGCCTGTGGAACCTCTATATTGAGCCTCTATATAGAGGCCTGTGGAGATTATATATTGACTTTTGAAGCCTGTATATAGACCGTGCTAGCCTCTATAGAGGCCAATTGTGTCTCTATATTGACCGTTAGAGCCTCTATATAGACCATTGTAGCCTCTATAGAGGCCCATGGAGCCTCTATATAAACCTTGGAGCCTCTGTACAGGCCGTGGTAGCCTCTACAGAGCTTGTGTCAGCCTGTGTAGAGCCCATGGGAGGCACTATAGAGCCATTGGGAGCCACTATGGAGGCTGATGGAGCCTCTATAGAGGCCAATGGAGCCTCTATATTGACAGTATGGGACTCTATAGAGGCCGATGGATCCTCTATAGAGGCCTGTGGAGCCTTTATATAGATGGTTGTAGCTTCGATAGAGCCTGAGGGAGCCTCTATAGAGGCCTATGGAGCCAGTAAAGATTATGGAACAGGTCATCTTGAGTGCAATCACACAGCACTTACAGGATGGCCAAGGGATCAGGCCCGGCCAGCATGGATTTAGGAAGGGTAGGTCCTGTCTCACCAACCTGATCTCCTTCTATGATCAGGCAACTGCCTGGTGGATGTGGGTAGGCCTGTGGATGTGGTCTACCTGGACTTCAGCAAGGCCTTTGACATTGTCCCCCATAGCAAACTGCTGGCCAAGCTGTCAGCCCATGGCTTGGATGGGACCACACTGCGATGGGTCAGGAACTGTCTGGAGGGCTGAGCCCAGAGAGTGGTGGTGAATGGTGCCACATCCATCTGGCAGCCAGGCACTAGTGGTGTGCCCCAAGGATCAGTGCTGGGCCCTGTGCTCTTTAACATCTTTATTGATGATCTGGATGAGGGCATTGAGTCCATCATCAGTAAATTTGTGGATGAGGCCAAGCTGGGGGCAAGAGTTGAACTGCTGGAGGGTAGAGAGGCTCTGCAGAGGGACCTTGACAGGCTGGACAGATGGGCAGAGTCCAACGGCATGAGATTGAACACATCCAAGTGCCAGTTCTGCACATCAGCCACAACAACCCCATGCAGAGCTACAGGCTGGGGTCAGAGTGGCTGGAGAGCAGCCAGGCAGAGAGGGACCTGGGGGTGCTGGTTGATGGTAGGCTGAACATGAGCCTGCAGTGTGCCCAGGTGGCCAGGAGGGCCAATGGCTTCCTGGCCTGCATCAGGAACAGTGTGGCCAGCAGGAGCAGGGAGGTCATTCTGCCCCTGTACACTGCACTGGTTAGGCTACACCTCGAGTCCTGTGTCCAGTTCTGGGCCCTTCAGTTTAGGAAGGATGTTGACTTGCTGGAACGAGTCCAGAGAAGGGCAGCAAAGTTGGTGAGGGGCTTGGAACACAAGCGCTATGAGGAGAGGCTGAGGGAGCTGGGGTTGCTCAGCCTGGAGAAGAGGAGACTCAGGGGTGACCTTATTTCTGTCTACAACTACCTGAAGGGGGTTGTAGACAGGCAGAGGTTGGTCTGTTCTCCCATGCAACCAGTACCAGAACAAGAGGACACAGTCTCAGGCTGCAACAGGGGAGGTTTAGGCTGGAGGTCAGGAGGAAGTTTTACACAGAGAGAGTGATTGCCCATTGGAATGGGCTGCCCGGGGAGGTGGTGGAGTCACCATCATTGGAGGTGTTCAGGAGGGGACTTGACAGGGTGCTTGGTGCCATGGTTTAGTTGGTTGGGTGGTGTTGGATGATAGGTTGGACACGATGATCTTGAAGGTCTCTTCCAACCTGGTCTGGTCTGGTCTGGTCTGGTCTATTCTATTCTATTCTATTCTATTCTATTCAATGGAGCCTGTGGGAGCCTCTATAGAGGTCTATGGAGCCTCAATGGAGCCTGTGGGAGCCTTTCTAGAGGCCTAGGGAGCCTCTATATTGACCTTTGGAGCCTCTGTGTTGGCAGTTGGAGCCTCCATATAGCCTGTGCTAATTCTATGGAGCCCTATGGAACCTATATACAGGCTGATGGAGACTCTATAGAGGCCTGTGGAGTCTATAAATACATTGTTGGAGCCTCTATAGAAGCCAATAGAGCCTCTATATAGACTGTGATAGCCTCTATAGTGACCTGTGGAGCCCCTATAGAGGACTATGGAGCCTCTATATAGACCATTGTAGCCTCTATCAAAGGCAATGTAGCCTCTGTGTAGAACATGGTAGCCTCTATAGAGGCCTGTGGAGACTCTATATAGACAGTGCTAGCCTCCATAGAGGCTCATGGAGCCTCTATATTAACTTTTGAAGCCTCTATATAGACCAGGGTAGCCTCTATAGAGACCAATGAAGCCTCTACATTGACTGTGGCAGTCTCTATAGAAGCCTGTGAAGTCTCTATAGAGGCTAATGAAGGCTCTATACAGACCGTGGTAGCCCCTATAGAGATCAATGGAACCTCTATATAGACCATGGTAGCCTATGTAGAGGCTGATGGAGCCTCTATAGAGGCCTGTGGAGCCTCTATATTGACTGTTGGAACCTCTATGTAGGCCATGGTAGCCTCTATAGAGGCCTATGGAGCCCCTGTAGAGCCTGTGGGAGTGTCTACGGAGGGCAATGGAACCTCTATATTGACCATTGGAGCCTCTATAGAGGCCTATGGAGCCTCTATATAGACCATGGTAGCCTTTATAGAGGCCTATGGAGCCCCTGTAGAGCCTGTGGGAGTGTCTACGGAGGGCAATGGAACCTCTATATTGACCATTGGAGCCTCTATAGAGGCCTATGGAGCCTCTATATAGACCATGGGAGCCTCTATAATGGCCTATGGAGCCACTATTGAGCCAGTGGGAGCCTCTGTAGAGCCCATGGGAGCCTCTATGGAGGCCTGTGGAGCCTCTATATAGACCATGGGAGGCTCTAAAAAGATTGTTGGAGCCTCTATAGAGGCTTATGCAGCCTCTATATAGATTGTTGGAGCCTCTATACATCCCAATGGAGCCTCTGTAGAGACCTATGTAGCCCTGTGGATCCTCTAGAGATGTCTGTGTAGCCATGTAGAACCTACCCTACCCAACCCCATCCTTGCCTACCCCACCCTAGCCTAGCCTTGCCTACCCCACCCTAGACTAGCCTAGTCCACCCGAGCCTAGCCCTAGGGTGCCTCAATAGACCCATGTGGAGCACTATGAGCCTCTAAAAAGCCCCATGGACCCACTATAGAGCCCTAAGGAGCCTCTATAGATGCTATATAGAGCCTCTATGGAGCCCTATGGAGCCTCAATAGAGCACTATGAAGCCCTATCATGCCCTGTGGTGCCTTCATAGAGCCTCTATGGAGCCCAATGCAACCTCTATAGAGCCCTATGAAACCCTAAAGACCCCTAAGATGCCCCATGCAGCCTCTATAGAGCCCTTCATAGCCTCCTGTTGTGCTCCTGTATAGAGCACAACACAGCCTCTAAAGTGCCCTATGGAGATTCTATACAGCCTCTATAGATCCTAATGCAGGCTCTATAGTGCCCAATTCACCCTCTATAGAGGCCTATGGAGCCTCTACAGAGTCTATACAGAGACCAATGCAGCCTCTATAGAGCCCTAAGGAGCCTCAATAGAGCCTCTATATAGCCCAATGCAGCCTTTATAGACCCTGTGTAGAGCTCAATGCAGCCTGTACAGATCCCAAAGGAGCCTCTATAGAACTTCTGTAGAGCCCTATGGAGCCTCTGTAGAGACCTATGGAGCCCTGTGGATCCTCTAGGTATGCCTATGTAGCCATGTAGTACTTACCCCACCCTAGCCTAGCCTTTCTTACCCCACCCTGGCCTCACCTTGCCTAGCCCAGATGAGCCTAGCCCAAGAGGCCCTAAAGAGCCTTTATAGATGCTATACAGAGCCCAAAACACCCTCTATGGAGCCCTATGGAGCCTCAATAGAGCACTGTGAAGTCCTATGGAGCCTCCTTAGAGCCCAATGCGCCTCTATAAAGAACTAATGAGTCTATAGAGCCTTTATAGAGCCCCGTGCAGCCTCTATAGAGCCCTATATAGCCTATATGGAGCCCTATGGAGCCTCTATAGAGGCTTATGGAGACTACATATAGACCATTGGAGCCTCTATGATGGCCAATGAAGGCTCTATATAGACTGTGGCAGCCTCTATAGCGGCCTATGGAGCCTCTATAGAGGCCTATGGAGCCTCTATATTGACCATTGTAGCCTCTAGAGAGGACAATGTAGCCTCTGTATAGACCGTTGTAACCACTATAGAGGCTTCTGTAGCCTCTATGTAGACTGTGCTAGCCTCCACAGAGGCCTATGGAGGCTCTATATTGACTACTGAAACCTATATATAGACTGTGGTAGCCTCCATAGAGACCAATGGAGACTCTATATAGACCATGCTAGCCTCTGTAGAGACTGATTGTGTCTCTATATTGACTGTTGGACGCTCTATATAGACCCAGGTAGCCTCTATAGAGGCCATTGGAGGCTCTACATTGACTGAAATATCCTATATAGAGGCCGATGGACCCTCTATATTGACTGCGGTAGCCTATATAGAGGCTGATGGCACCTTTATATAGAATGTGGTAGCCTCGATGGAGCCCATGGGATCCTCTATAGAGCCTCAATGTGACGAGAACGGAGACAGGGATGACACGACTCAATATGAGTGATAGAAATCATCCAAATGTATTGTTCCATGCTTCATTATTTATAGTCTTATCTTATGAATAGTTAATTCTATTCTAATTTAACACATACTATTGGTTTATCTCTAAAAGGTTACATCATTATTTTACTACTCCGTGTTTTTTCTACTCAGTCTAATTGCTCTTTTTCCCAGATCTCGCCTCCTCCTTATCTTGTTTGTCTCTTCTCAGGGGCAGCTTGACCTTAGCATACCAGGCAATCAGCACTTTTCCACAACTCCTACTCCATTCCTATATTTTCAACAGAAAGTCCTTCAAGGCCTAAATTGCACAGATGTTCCTGGGACCCATGTCCCTTTTCCCTAAGCCAATCCTCAACATCAATGGAGCCTGTGGGAGCCTCTGTAGAGGCCTAAGGAGCGTTTATAAAGACTGTGGTACCCTCGATAGGGCCTGTGGGAGCCTCTCTAGAGGCTTATGGAGCCTCAATGGAGCCTGTGGGGGCCTCTATAGAGGACTATGGAGCCTGTGGGAGCCTCTATAAAGGGCTATGGAACCTCTGTAGAGACCATGGGAGCCTCTATGGACGCGTATGGAACCTCTATATTGACTGTTGGAGCCTCTGTATAGGCCATTGGAGCATCTATAGAGGCCTCTGCAGCCTCTATAAAGGCCAATGGATCCTCTATATTGACCATTGGAGCCTCTCTATAGACCATTGTAGCCTCTATAGAGCCTGATGGATCCTCTATATAAACCTTGGTAACCTCTATAGAGCCTCCTTAGAGCTTCATAGGGCTCTATAGAGGCACCATGGAACTCTACAGAGGCTGCTTTGGGCTCTATTGAGGCTCTATAGGGCTCCATAGGGCTCTATAGAGGCTTCATAGGTCTCTATAGAGGCTGCGTTGGGCTCCAGAGTGGCTTCATAGGGCTCTCAAGAGGCTCCATAGGGCTTCATAGGGCTATTTAGAGGCTCCATAGAAGTCTATAGGACTCTATAGAGGCTGCATTGGGCTCTATAGAGGCTCTACAGGCCTCTATAGGGGCCCCACAGGCCTCTATAGAGCCTACCACAGTCCATATAGAGGCTCCATTGGCTTCTATAGAGGCTCCCACGGGCTCTGTAGAGGCTCCATCGGCCTCTATCGTGGCTCTTAAGGGCTCTATAGAGGCTCCCATGGTCTCTATACAGGCTCACAGGGGCTCTGTAGAGGCTACCACAGTCTGTACAGAAGCTACAATGGTCAATATGGAGGCTCCATAGGCCTCAGCAGAGGCTGCCACAGGCTCTATAGAGGCTGCCATGGGCATCTATAGAGGCTGCCAAGGTTTATATAGAGGCTCCATTGGCCTCTATAGAGGCTAAAATGGTCTATAATGAGGCTCCAGCGGTCAATATAGAGGATCCATAGGCCTCTATAGAGGTTGCATAGGCCTCCATAGAGGCTACCGCAGTCTATATAAAGGCTACTATGGTCTACATAGAGGCTCCAACAGTCAATATAGAGGCTCCATAGGTCTCCATAGAGGCTCCCATGGGCCCTACAAATGTTCCATAGGCCTCTATAGAGGAAAGCACGGTTTATATAGAGGCTCCAACAGTCAAAATAGAGACAAAATCGCTCTCTGTAGAGGCTAGCACAATCTATATAAACACTTCAAAAGTCGATATAGTGGCTCCTCAGGCCTCGAAGGAGGTGAGCACGATCTATATAGAGGCTACATAGGCCTCTATAGGGGCTCCCTACGCCTCTATAGAGGCTACCACGGTCTGTATAGAGGCTACACTGGCCTCTATTGAAGCTCCATAGGCTGCTATAGAGGGTTCATTGACTTGTATAGAGGCTCCATAGGCCTCTATAGGGATGCCACAGGCCTCCATAGAGGCTACCACAGTCTCTATAGAGGCTCCATTGGCCTCTATAAAGGCCCCTACGGTCTATATATAGTCTCCACAGGCCTCTATAGGGGCTCCATTGGCCTGTATAGAGGCTCCATAGGGCTCCATAGAGGCTATGTAGGGCTCTATAGAGGCTGCATGGGGCTCTATAGACTCATTAGGGCTGTATAGAGGCTGCATTGTGCTCTAAGGAGGCTCCATAGGGCATGATAGGGCTTCATAGTGTTCTATTGAGGCTCCATAGGGCTCCATAGAGGGTGTTTTGGGCTCTATGTAGCATCTATAGAGGCTCTTTAGGGCTCTATAGTGGGTCCATGGGGCTTTTTAGAGGCTCATAGTGCTCCACATGGGTCTACAGAGGCTCCTTTGGGCTAGGCTCAGCTGGGCTAGGCAAAGTGAGCCAGGGTGGGGTAGGCAAGGCTAGGCTAGGGTGAGGTAGGTTCTACATGGCTACATAGGCAACTCCATAGGTCTCTACAGAGGCTCCCTAGGGCTCTACAGAGGTTCTATAGAGGCTCCTTTGAAATCTGTAGAGACTGCATTGAGGTCTATACAGGCTCTATAGAGGCTGCACTGGGATCCATAGAGGCTTCATATGGGCTCCATAGGCTCTATAATGTTCAATAGTGGCTCCATAGAGATCCATAGGGTTCTAGAGAGGCTGCATTAGGCTCTACAGAAGCTTCATAGGGCTCTCAAGAGGCTCCATAGGGCTTCATAGGGCTCTACAGAGGCTCTATAGAGCCACCATAGGCCTTCATAGGCCTCTATAGAGGCTACAACAGTCTATAGAGAGGCTCCAACGGTCAATATAGAGGATCCATTGGCCTCTTTAGAGGCTACCATGGTCTATATAGAGGCTGCAAAGGCCTCTATAGAGGCTCCCATGGTCAATATAGAGGTTCTATAAGCCTCCATAAAGGATCCCACGAGCCCTACAGAGGCTCCATAGGCCTCTAGAGAGGCAACCATGGTCTACATAGAGGCTCTATGGAGGCTAGCACAGTGCATATGGAAGCTACATAGGCCTCTATAGAGACTTCTTAGGCCTCTATAGAGGCTACCATGGTCTATAAAGAGGCTACATTGGCCTCTGTAGAGGCTACAATGGTCAATATAGAGGTTCCATAGAGCATCTTAGGGCTCTTTAGGGCTTCATAGGTCTCTATAAAGGCCGCATTGGACTCCATAGAGGCTCCTTAAGGCTTTATAGTGGTTGCTTTCGGCTCTATAGAGGCTCTATGGAGGCACCATAGGGCATGATAGGGCTTCAAAGTGCTCTATTGAGGCTCCTTAAGGCTCCATAGAGGCTCTTTTGGGCTCTATATCATCTATAGATGCTCCTTAGGGCTCTATAGTGGGTCCATGGGGCTTTTTAGAAGCTTGTAGTGCTCCACATGGGTCTATTGAGGTTCCTGATTGCTAGACTCAGGTGGAATAGGCTAGTCAACAGTGGGGTAGGCAAAGTTAGACTAGGCAGGGGTAGGCAAGGCTAGGCTAGGGTAGGGCAGGCAAGGATGAGGTTGGGTGGGGCTCCATAGGCCTCTATAGAGGCTCCCACAGGCTCTATAGAGGCTCCCACAGGCTCTATAGAATCTATAGACGCTCCCATTGGCTCAATATGGGCTCAAAAGATTTCTAAAGAGGCTCCCACTGTCCATATAGAGGCTGCATAGGCCTCTATAGAGGCTCCAATGGTCAGTATAGAGGTTATTTATGCCTCCTTGGAGACTCCCAAGGGCTCTACAGAGGCTCCATAGCCCTCTACAGAGGCACCCATGGTCTATATAGAGGCTCCATCAGCCTCTACAGAGGCTCCGCAGGCCTCTATAGAGGCTACCGTGGTCTACATAAAGGTTCCAACAGTCAATATAGTATAGAAGATGCAGATGGAAGTCAATACAGCTGACCAATGTGATCGAGTATTGTTCCTTTATTGTTCCAGTGTTGCAGGCCTATGGTGCAGGCCTGTGGTGCGAGTATAGCACAGTAAAGTAAAGCATAGAAGAAGAAGGGAAAGGAAAGGCAGAAGTGCGTAGCAAGGGAACTTCTACAACCTATATAAACTCGGAGTGCCTCGTTGGCATAGCTTCATTGGTTCCCTATGAGTGACCACACATCACACTGTCATAGATTATTGGTCCAATTACTAATGACACGTGAGGTTGTTGATGCAGGTGCATGTCCTGTTGTCCCAAGATAACTTTCTGTGTTTATAGCTACCAGTGTCCTGCTTTAGTTACATGCTGCAGGCCCAGCACTGTTTTGCTACACTGCTAGCTGGCTCTGCATTTATGCTGAGCATGGCCTACCACCATGTTAGGCTCTAGGCCTGCACTGCCAGATTGCTCACACTGCTCATTGCTGGCATTGCCACAATATAGAGGTTCCATAGGCCTCAATAGAGGCTCCCAGGGGCTCTATAGACACTCCCATTGGAGCAATATGGGCTCCACAGGCCACTTTAGAGGCTCCCAAGGTCTATATAGAGGCCCCCATGGTTTACATAGAGGCTCCATAGGCCTCTATAGAGGTTACCATGGTCTATGTAAAGGCTCCAACGGTCAATATGGCTCCATAGGCCTCTATAGAGGCTCCCATGGGTCTATAGAGTCTCCCTAAGGCTGTTTTGCTACACTGCTAGCCACTTCTACATTTATGCTGAGCATGGCCTACCACCATGTCAGGCTCTAGGCCTACACTGCCAGATTGCTCACACTGCTAATCAATAGCATTGCCACACTCCATAGCCTCTGTAGAGGCTCCCACTGTCTATACAGAGGTTCCATAGACCTCTATAGGGGATCCAACGGTCAATATAGAGGTCATTTAGGCCTCCTTGGAGACTCCCAAGGGCTCTACAGAGGCTCCATAGGTCTCTACTGTAGGAAAGCAGAAAGTATCTATGGAAGGTTTTAGGACAAGAAAGAACAGGCCACTGATACTGGAAGGATTGCTTGATGATAAAGAAGAGCTGACCGTGGTAAACAACCTGAAGTGTGAGACTGGAGGACACTTGCCTCCATGCTGGAGAATATCAACCTGATATGGGATGAAGATAACAATGGGCAGCTGCATATCAAAGGAGAAAACTCAATTAGCAGCAGTAGTGCAAGAATGTCAGGGAATTGCTTACCCTGCTTGATTTTTTCCTATATAAGCTGATTGTTCTGTACCAATAAACGAGTCCTGCTTCACCAACAATTTTGGTTCAGTAGCCGATCGGGACCACTCGTTCGGAACCGCTCCGCTTGAGCTGTGAGTTTCTTGGGGTTTTTTTTACTTTCCTTTCGGGGTTTCGCGGGTCAGGAGGACTCCTGGTAGGGGGAGGAGCTGGCAGGATCGTGGTCACGTGAGCCTGCAGGGGTACGGGAGCCTGACATCAGCTGCGGCAGTTTTAAATCCCGCCCGAGCTGTGCGCGTGGTGCCATTGTGATTCAGTAGCTAGCCTATCGGCTGGGTGACATAAAAAAAACCCAAAACAAAACACCAAAAAACAACCAAACACAAAAACCTCAAATGTTGCACCATGGTCGTCACTCGGACAAAGGGTAAAAAAGCAGCATCTGCCCAGAGAGAGCTGTTTTACCAACATGCTGGAGTCCAGGCTGCCAGCTGCAGAGAGTGCTTCAGCCTGGCACTTGGAATAGAGGAGGTGGGAGAGGACAGCTGTGTCATGTGTGAGCAGGTGAATTTTCTCCTCAGCCTGGTGGCAGAGCTGAAGGATGAAGTGGCTGAGCTGAAGGAGGAGGTAGCTAGGCTAAGGACAATAAGAGAAAGTGAAAGGGAGTTAGATTTGTGGGAGAAGGCTCTGCAAATCTCCCCTGCTGAGGGAAGGGTCCCTGGAAGCGGAGAGGGATGGATACAGGTCCCTGACAGGGGTGGCAAGCGAAATCCACCCCAACCCTCTTCTCCTCCTCCGCTGCCCTTGCATAATAAGTATGAGGCCCTGCAGGCTGAGGGCAGTAAGGATGAGAGGGCTGAGGCTGAGGACTAGCCATCCAGAGGGGAGCCTAAGGCCCAGCGGTCCCCACCAGCTATAATGACCAGCACCAGGAAGGAGCCTAAGGCCAAGCGGTCCCCACCAGCTATAACGACCAGCTCCACTAAGAAAAGGAGAAGGGTTATAGTTGTTGGGGACTCTCTCCTGGGGGGTACTGAGGGACCGTCCCGACCCATCCCACAGGGAGGTCTGCTCCCTACCAGGGGCACAGGTTAGGGACATTGCAAAGAGACTCCCTAAATTAATCCAGCCCTCTGACTATTACCCTCTGCTGGTGATACAGGCAGGCAGACAGGAAGGGCACCAGGGCAATTAAGAAGGAATTCAGGGCCCTTGGACAATTGATTGATGGGGCAGGACCTCAAGTGGTGCTCTGCTCAGTTCCCTCAGTGGCAGGGGTGTACACTGAGAGGAATGGGAGAACCCACACCATCAACAATTGGCTCAGGGGATGGTGCCAGAGGCAGAACTTTGGGTTCTTTGACCATGGGACTGCTTTCACCGCACCTGACCTGCTGGGTCCTGATGGGGTGCATCTATCTAGAAGGGGTAAGAGAGTCCTGGCACTGGAGCTGGCAGGGCTCATTAGGAGGGCTTTAAACTAGGTCTGAAGGGGGTGGGTGAGGCAATCGGTCTCTCTGCAGAAGTAAGAGTAGGGCACAAGGTAGGGTCAGTTGAGAAGTCAGGAACCCAGCTGCGATGCATGTACACCAATGCACGCATCCTGGGCAACAAGCAAGAGGAGTTGGAGGTCCTAATCCATCAGGGCGACTATGATGTAGTCGCCAACTCAGAAACTTGGTGGGACAGCACCCACGATTGGAGTGCTACAATGGGGGGTTACAGGCTCTTTAGGAGAGACAGGCGAGGGAGAAGAGGAGGAGGGGTTGCTCTGTATATTAGGGAGTCACTCTCTGCCACACAACTTGAGGTGGAAGATGAGGGAGTTGAGAGCCTGTGGGTTAAAATCAGAGGACAGCCCAACAAATCTGACATCCTGATTGGAATCTGTTACAGACCACTCAACCAGGATGAGGAGGCTGATGAAGTGTTCTACAAGCAGCTGGAGGCCGTCTCAAGATCATCAGATCTTGTCCTTGTTGGTGACTGCAACCTCCCAGATATCTGCTGGGAACTTAATTCAGCAGGGAGGAGGCAGTCCAGAAGATTCCTGGAGTGAATGGATGACTGCTTCCTGACACATCTGTTAAGCGAGCCTACCAGGGGACAGGCTCTGCTTGACCTGCTGTTCTGCAATAGGGAAGAGCTGGTGGGAGACATGATCGTGGGAGGCTGCCTAGGGTGCAGTGACCACGAGATAGTGACGTTTTCAATATGCAGGGAGATAGGGAGATACCAACAGAACCTTCACCTTGGACTTCTGAAGGGCAAACTTCAGCCTATTTAAGAAACTTGGTTGTAAAGTCCCCTGGGTACCAGCCCTCATGAACCAAGGGATTCAGGAGGGTTGGACCTACTTCAAACAGGAGCTCTTGAAGGCACAGGAACTGGCGGTTCCCATGTGCCGAAAGGCAAGCCGGTGGGGAAGGCGACCGGCCTGGATGAGCAAGCAGCTCCTGGAGGATTTAAGGGGGAAGAAGAGGCTGTATCACCTTTGGAAGGAGGGGAAGGCTTCTCAAGGTATGTTCAAGGAAGCTGTTAGATTATGTAGGAATAAAATTAGGGAGGCAAAGGCCCAGCTGGAACTGAAGCTGGCCACCTCAGTCAAAGATAATAAAAAACATTTTTATAAATATATTAGCAATAAGAAGAAGGGCAGGAAGAACCTGCACTCCCTAGTGGACCTGGAGGGGAACATGGTGACCGAAGATGAGGAAAAGGCTGAGGTCCTGAACACCTTCTTTGCCTCAATTTTTAACAGCAAGGCAGGAGTTCAGGATGAGTGGCCTCCTGAGCTGGGTGATGGGGTCGGGGAGCAGTGTAATGCCCTGGAAATCCATGAGGAATTAGTTTGGGACCTGTTGAGCCACTTGGATACTCACAAGTCCATGGGACTGGATGGGATCCATCCTAGGGTGCTGAGAGAGATGGCTGATGAGCTGGCCAAGCCGCTCTCCATTATTTTCCTCCAGTCCTGGCTCACAGGTGAGGTCCCAGATGACTGGAAACTGGCCAATGTGGTCCCCATCCACAAGAAGGGTCGAATGGAGGAACCTGGAAACTCCAGGCCAGTCAGCCTGACCTCAGTGCCAGGGAAAGTGATGGAGCAGATTATCCTGGCGGCAATAACTGCACACCTGAAGGATGGCCAAGGGCTCAGGTCCAGCCAGCATGGATTTAGGAGGGGCAGGTCCTGCCTCTCCAACCTGATCTCCTTCTATGATCAGGTGACCTGTCTGGTGGACATGGGGAGGCCTGTGGATGTGGTCTACCTGGACTTCAGCAAGGCCTTTGACACCGTCCCCCACAGCAAACTGCTGGCTAAGCTGTCAGCCCGTGGCTTGGACCACTACACTCTGTGCTGGGTTAGGAACTGGCTGGAGGGCCGAGCCCAGAGAGTGGTAGTGAACGGTGCCACATCCAGCTGGCGGCCAGGCACCAGTGGTGTCCCCCAGGGTTCAGTGCTGGGCCCCATCCTCTTCAACACCTTCATTGATGATCTGGATGAGGGGGTCGAGTCAGTCATCAGCAAGTTTGCAGATGACACCAAGTTAGGAGCAGATGTTAGTCAGTTAGAAGGTAGAAAGGCTCTGCAGAGGGACCTCGACCGACTGGACAGATGGGCAGAGTCCAATGGGATGGCATTCAAAAAGTTCAAGTGCCGAGTGTTGCACTTTGGCTACGGCAATCCCATGCAGAGCTACAGGCTGGGGTCGGAGTGGTTGGAGAGCTCCCAAACAGAGAGGGACCTGGGGGTGCTGATCGACAGCCACCTGAATATGAGCCAGCAGTGTGCTGTCAAGGTCTGGAGACATTAAATGCCTCGGTCCAGAGGCACAGTTCTTTTAAATATTCCCATGTTGTGAAATGAGAGGCACAAACGAGGCCAAAGTATCAACAGCTAGACTATTTATTACGTAAATAAAGTGAACATAAGAAGGGAAGACGGAGAAGAGAGAGAGGGAGAGAGAGAAGAGAGGGAAAGTGGACATTGGACATAAGAAGGGGAGAGGGAGAAAAGAGAGAGGGAGAGAGAGAAGAGAGGGAGAAGAGGAAAGGAATTATATTACCACACCCCTCATCCCCCCCAAGACAGTTAAAGTCTGTGGAGGAAAGGTGCTGCAGGAGATGTTGGGTTTGTAGGGAAACGGTGCTGAGGCTTTTGCTGGAGAACAGCTATGGTCCTCTGGGGAGATGTTGGGTTGATCCAGGAACGGTGCTGAGGCTCCTCTGGGCAGCCTGGGTCTGTAGAGAAAGGGTGCTGAGGCTTTGGCTGGAGCTGTGGTCCTCCGGGCAGCTTCTTTTCTCCGGAGCAGCATTGTCCCGGCTTTCTCTTCTCAGCGGCCTGGCCCGTCTCCTGTGTTTTCCTTCATCTCTGTTTTTCTCCCCATTTTTCTCCTCTGTTTCTCTCTACAAACCAGTAGTTGCTCCAGTCTTTTATACAGTTTTTAGTCCTTAGGTATGTATTCAAATATTGTCCCTCAGGAATTCCAGTGGCAGGAAATAATCCTTAGGTTCTGTGTATTGCTGTGTGTTTGGGCAAGATCCTGGCTGGAGGGGGGGGAATCTCCATCTACCCTGTCTCCATCCAGACAAGGCTGCCCACATTCCTTACACCTCAGGAAACAGGTGGTAAAACCCATTGTATCACCCTGCCCAGGGTACTTGATGGGTGGAGATTATCTTGCCCTAAAGGTGTGATGGCTGGGTCCTTGGGTCCATTGTTGTAGTCCCATGTTATCACGATGCAATCACAAGCTGATTTGCATCCAGGATTGGTGGACAGGATTCTCTCCACCTTCTTTCCAGTGGCTCTGCTATCAGTTTATCTTTGTTGACTCACATCAAGAGAGACAAATTTGTTAGACTCTCACATGTGCCCAGGTGGCCAGGAGGGCCAATGGCATCCTGGCCTGCATTAGGAATAGTGTGGCCATCAGGAGCAGGGAGGTCATTGTGCCCCTGTACTCTGCTCTGGTTAGGCCGCACCTTGAGTACTGTGTCCAGTTCTGGGCCCCTCAGTTTAAGAAGGACATTGAGACACTTGAACGTGTCCAGAGAAGGGCAACAAGGCTGGTGAGAGGACTTAAACGCAAGCCCTGTGAGGAGAGGCTGAGGGAGCTGGGATTGTTTAGCCTGGAGAAGAGAAGGCTCAGGGGTGACCTCATTGCCCTCTACAACTACCTGAAGGGAGGTTGTAGCCAGGAAGAGGTTGGCCTCTTCTCGCAGGCAACCAGCACCAGAACAAGGGGACACAGTCTCAAGCTGCGCCAGGGGAGGATTAGACTCGAGGTGAGGAGGAAATTCTTCACCGAGCGAGTCATTCATCATTGGAACGGGTTGCCTGGGGAGGTGGTTGAGTCATCGTCCCTGGAGGCGTTCAAGAGGAGATTGGATGTGGCACTTGGTTCCATGGTCTAGTCATGGGGTCTGTGTTGATAGGTTGGACTCGATAATCCTCGAGGTCCTTTCCAACCTAAGTGATACTGTGATACTGTGATACTGTGATAACAAGGGAGTCCGTGCATGCTTTCCGACATCTTACAGAGGCAACCAAGGTCTATACAGAGGCTCCTTCAGCCTCTATAGAGGCCTTTGCAGCCTCTATAGAGGCTACCATGGTCTACATAGAGGCTCCAATGGTCAATATAGAGGTTCCATAGGCCTCCATAAGGGCTCCCATGAGCTCTTCAGAGGCTCCATTGGCCTTTATAAAGGCTCCCATGGGCTCTACAGACGCTCCCATTGGCTCAATGTTGGCTCCATAGGCCACTCTAGAGGCTCCCAAGCTCTCTATAGAGGCTCCCGTAGGTCTATAGAGTCTTCATAAGGCTGTATAGACACTCCATAGGCCTCTGTAGAGTCTGACACGGGCTACACAGGGACGCCATAGGCTTCTGCAGAAACTCCATAGGCCTTTAGAGAGGCTCCCACTGTCTATATAGAGGCTCCATAGGCCTCTATAGAGGCTCCCATGAGTCTATAGAGTCTCCATAAGGCTCTATAGACACTCCATAGGCCTCTATAGAGGCTACCATGGTCTACATAGAGGCTCCAACTGTCAATGTAGAGGCTCCATAGGCCTCTGTGGAGGCTCCCACTGTCTATATAGAGGCTCCTTAGGCCTCTATTGAAGCTCCCACTGTCTAGACTGTGGGAGCTTCCATAGAGGCCTATGGAGCTTCTATAGAGTCCATGAGAGGCTCTATAGAGGCCTATGGAGCTTCTATAGAGTCCATGAGAGGTTCTATAGAGGCCTATGGAGCTTCTATAGAGTCCAATGCAGCCCCTTTATAACTTCTGTAGAGACCCATGGAGTGTCTGCACATCCCTATCGAGCCTCTTCAGAGCTTTGATAGAGCCTAACTCAGCCTCTTTAGTGATCTATGGAGCCTGTATAGAGGCCTATGTAGCCTCTGTATAGACTGTGGTAGGCCTCCATAGAGGCCTATGGAGCCTCTATATAGACCGTGCTAGCCTCTATGGAGGCCGATTGTGTTTCTATATTGACCGTTGGAGCCTCAGCAAAGCACGAACTGCTCCCTTTTCAACCTGCGGGACCCACGTGGAATCTTGACACTCAGCTAGGATCGGCTCTCGCCGTTTCTCCACGTGCTTGGGATCGTTTGGGCTCCATGCGTGCCATGGCACTTTAAAAGCTGGTAGCAGCTTGCAGGCAGTTCCGTTTCAGCCCAGCTTCTCGTTCGGATGCGTGCACTGCCACACTTTTTCTAAAACTTTCTCCAGTAGGTCCCATGGGCAGGGCTAGCCATGATGGTAACTTGCTGCAATAACTCCTTTAAAAAGTCAGTCTCGACTCAGACTGAGGGGGAATATAAGCAGGTAGGTAGGTGTCATAAGCAAGAGGTACGTGTCCAGGCATCTGGATCCAGACGGTGCTGGAGCCTGGCACTTGAGATGCAGGGTAGTGGAGACAACTCCTCCATAACATGTGAGCAGATCAACTATCTGCTTAGCCTGGTGGCCGGACTGAAGAACGAGGTTGCTAGACTTAGAGATGTAAGCGATTGTAGAAGGGTGATGAACCTGAGTAACCAGGCTCTGCAGGCCCCCCCAGCAGAGGCTGGTTATCCAAAAAGCAGAGGGGAATGGACGCAGGTTCCTCTCAAAAGACACAAGGTTAAACCTCCTTGCCTCCCCTCACCCTCCCCACTGCCCTTGGAAAACAAGTATGGGGCATTGGAGGTCGAGGGTGAGGTGATTCTGATGCCGGAGGACACGCCATCTGGGGTTTTCCCTGTGGCAAAACAGCCTAAGGTTAAACACCCTAAGGTTAAATGGCCTTTCCCCGGCATCAGGACTTGCTCCCTTAAGAAAAAGAGGAGGGTAATTGTTATTGGTGATTCCTTCCTGAAGGGAACAGAGGGCCCCATATGTCGGCCAGACCCTACTCACAGGGAGGTTTGTTGCCTTCCTGCAGCTAGGGTTGGAGATGTTACCTGGGGACGACGGAGATTGGAACCAATACGGCTGATCAATATGATCTAGTATTGTTCCTTTATTGCTTCATCATTGTTCCGTTATAAAGCAAGCATAGTGCAAAGCAGACAGTAGAGCTGACAGGCTAGTAAGGAGTGCGCAGAAGAAGTGCGTATTAAGAAAAACTTTACAACTTATATAAGCTCGGGGGGCATTGCTGGCATGGCTTCATTGGCCCCTCATGAGTGACCACACACTGTACTACTGTGGATTATTGGTTAACATGCGGGATTGTTGATATATGTGTGTGTCCTGTCATTCCAAGATAACTCTCTATGTTTATGGCTACCAGTGCCCTGCTTTGGTTACACAGTGCGGGCACAGCACTGTTCTGCTGTATACTTCTAGCCACTTCCGCACTCATGCTGGGCACGGCCTACCACCATGTCAGGTTCTAGGCCTACACTGCCAGATTGCTCACACTGCCTGTCACAACCATTACCACATGTTACCAGAAGACTGCCTGGTCTGGTGCAGCCCTCTGACTACTATTCCTTGATAGTTATGCAGTTAGGAAATGATGATGTTGCAACCAGAACTCCCAGGGCTATCAAAGCTGACTTCAGGGCCCTGGGAGATCTGGTTGAGGGGTCAGGTGCACAAATAATTTTTTCATCTATACCCTTAGTTGCAGGAGGGAATACCATAAGGAACAGGTCAGCAGCTGCAGTCAACTTAGAGGCTTAGAGGCTGGTGCAGTCAAAAGAATTTTGGGTTTTTTGATCTTGAAAAACTTTCTACTGCACCAGGTCAGCTGGCAACAGATGGAGTACATCTGTCCCAGAGGAGGGGTAAGATCAGAGTATACGACAATGGCCTATCCCTCAAAGGGAAAATGATTCTAGGAAGGGAATTGGCAGGTCTCATAGATAGGGCTTTAAACTAGTTTTGAAGGGGGAAGGGGCTGAAACTAGTCCCCCCAGGCAGGAGTCTGGGGGTGATAAGCCAGAGCCAGAGGTGAAACCAGCAGCCCAGCTGAAGTGCATGTACACTAATGCATGAAGCATGGGCAACAAACAAGACGAGCTCAAAGCCTTGCTGCAGCAGGAAAGTTATGATGTAGTTGCCATCACAGAGACGTGATGGGACAACTCACATGACTGGAGCACTGCAATTGATGGCTAGAGGCTCTTCAGGAGAGACAGGCAAGGAAGAAGGGGTGGAGGGGTGGCCCTTTACATCAGGAAGGCGCTAGATGCCATTGAGGTGGAGATCAGGGATCATCAGGTTGAGTGCCTGTGGGTGAGAATTAGAGGGAAGGCCAACAGGGCTGACATCCTGTTTGGAGTCTGTTATAGACCACCCAACCAGGAGGAAGATGTTGATGAAGCATTCTATAGGCAGCTTAAGGCTGTGTCAAGATCGCCTGACCTTGTTCTCATGGGCGACTTCAACTTGCCTAATATCTGCTGGGATCTTAACACAGCAGAGAGGAGGCAATCTAGGAGGTTCTTAGAGTGCATGGAGGACAGCTTCTTATGCCAGATGCTGTGTGAGCCTACCAGGGGTAAGGCTATGCTTGACCTCCTCTTCACCAACAGGGAAGGGCTGGTGGGTGATGTGATGGTCAGAAGGTGTTTAGGGGCCAGTGACCACAAGATAATCGAATTTTCAGTATTTGGTCAAGCTAAGAGGGGTAGCAAGAAGACCTCCACTCTGGACTTCCAGAGGGTGGACTTCAGGAACTAATTCAGAGGGTTCCTTGGGATAAAGCCCTTAAAAACAAAGGGGTCCAGGAGAGCTGGACCTACTTCAAAGAAGAATTGTTGAAGGCTCAGGGACAGGCTGTTCCAATGTGCCGGAAGATGAGCCACCGGGGCAGATGGCCAGCCTGGATGGTTAATGAACTTTTAATAGGACTAAGGGAAAAAAAGAGAGTGTATCATCTTTGGAAGAAAGGTGAGGCAACCCATGAAAAATTTAAGGATGTTGCTAGGTCTTGTAGGAAGAAAATCAGGGAGGCAAAAGCACACTTGGAGCTTAAACTGGCCTCTACTGTGAAGGACAACAAAAAGTCCTTCTATAAATACATTATTGGCAAGAGGAAGGGCAAGAACAACCTCCACTCCTTGGTGGACATGGAAGGGAACGTTGTAACAAAGGATGAGGAAAAGGCAGAGATACTTAACACCTTCTTTGCCTCAATTTTTACTAGCAGGACAGAATGTTTTCCAGACAGCTGGCCTGCAGAGCTGGCAGAAGGAGCCAGGGAGCTGCATAGTTTTCCTCTGTTCCAGAATGGGGCAGTTGGTAATCTGCTCAGCCGCTTGGATCCCCACAAGTCCATGGGACCATATGGGATCCATCCTAGGGTGCTGAGAGAGCTGGCAGAGGAGCTGGCCAAGCCACTATCCATCAATTTTCAGCAGTCCTGGCTCACTGGAGATATCCCAGAGGACTAGAAGCTTGCCAATGTTGTGCCCATGCACAGGAAAGGGCCGGTTGGATGAGCCAGGGAATTATAGGCCTGTCAGCCTGACCTCAGTGCCAGGCAAGATCATGGAACAGGTCATCCTGAGTGCAATCACACAGCTCTTACAGGATGGCCAAGGGATCAGGCCTAGCCAGCATGTATTTAGGAAGGGTAGGTCCTGTCTCACCAACCTGATCTCCTTCTACTATCAGGTGACCCGCCTGGTGGATGTGGGGAGGCCTGTGGATGTAGTCTACCTGGACTTCAGCAAGGCCTTTGACGCTGGCCCCATAGCAAACTGCTGGCCAAGCTGTCAGCCCATGGCTTGGACGGGACCACACTGCAGTGGGTTAGGAACTGGCTGGATGGTCGAGCCCAGAGAGTGGTGGTGAATGGTGCCACATCCAGCTGGCGGCCAGTCAGTAGTGGAGTCCCCCAGGGATCAGTGCTAGGCCCCATCTTCTTTAACATCTTTATCGATGATCTGGATGAGGGCATTGAGTCCATCATCAGTAAATTTGCTGACGACACCAAGCTGGGGGCAGGAGTTGATCTGCTGGAAGGTAGAGAGGCTCTGCAGAGAGACCTTGACAGGCTGGACAGATGGGCAGAATCCAATGGCATGAGATTTAACAGATCCAAGTGCCGGGTTCTACACAGGGGCCACAGCAACCCTATGCAGTGCTACAGGCTAGGGTCAGAGTGGCTGGAGAGCAGCCAGACAGAGAGGGACCTGGGGGTGGGTGCTGGTTGATGGTAGGCTGAACATGAGCCTGCAGTGTGCCCAGGCAGCCAGGAAGGCCACTGGCATCCTGGCCTGCATCAGGAACAGTGTGGCCAGCAGGGACAGGGAGGTCATTCTGCCCCTGTACACTGCACTTGGTTAGGCGGTTAGGCCACACCTCGAGTACTGTGTCCAGTTCTGGGCCCTTCAGTTTAGGAAGGTGTCCTGGTTGGACATGACTAGGCCCAAAACAGTTTTCAGTAAGATCCCTAAGAAGCTGAGGGAGATAGACAAAAGGAAACATGTACCAGTAAAAAGCTAGCCAAACCTGTTTGGCAGGTATCCTGACCATTCATAGTTTCATAGTTTCATAGTTTCATTCAGGGTTGGAAGGGACCACAAGGATCATCTAGTTCCAACCCCCCTGCCATGGGCAGAGACACCCTACACTAGATCAGGCTGGACAGAGCCTCATCCAGCCTGCTCTTAAACTCCCCCAGGGACGGGGCCTCGACCACCTCCCTGGACAACACATTCCAGGGTTTCACCACTCTCATGGTGAAGAACCTCCTCCTCACATCTAGCCTGAATCTCCCCACCTCCAGCTTCATTCCACTCCCCCTAGTCCTATCACTACCTGAGATCCTGAGAAGTCCTTCCCCAGCCTTCCTGTAGGCCCCCTTCAGATACTGGAAGGCCACAATTAGGTCACCTCGGAGCCTTCTCTTCTGCAGACTGAACAGCCCCAACTCCTTCAGTCTGTCCTCATAGGAGAGGTGCTCCAGCCCTCTGATCATCCTTGTGGCCCTTCTCTGGACACGTTCCAGCACCTCCACATCCCTCTTGTAATAGGGGCTCCAGAACTGGACACAGTACTCCAGGTGGGGTCTCAGCAGGGCTGAGTAGAGGGGGAGGATCACCTCCCTCGACCTGCTAGCCACACTTCTCCTGATGCAGCCCAGGATCTGATTGGCTTTGCGGGCTGCAAGTGCACATTGAGAGCTCATGTTGAGCTTTTTGTCCACCAGCACTCCCAAGTCTCTCTCCTCAGGGCTACTTTCCAGCCAGTCACTGCCCAGCCTGGATTTGTGCCTGGGATTGCCTTGACCCAGATGCAGGACCCTGCACTTGCTCTTATTGAACTTCATGAGGTTGGCTTGTGCCCACCTCTCCAGCCTGTCAAGGTCCCTCTGGATGGCCTCCCTTCACTCCAGCGTGTCTGCTGCACCACACAGCTTGGTGTCATCAGCAAACTTGCTGAGGGTGCACTCAATGCCACTGTCCATGTCACCCACAAAGACGTTGAACAAGACAGGTCCCAGGACTGATCCCTGAGGGACTCTGCTTGTCACTGGCCTCCACTGGGACATGGAGCCATTGACAGCCACTCTTTGGGTGCAGCCATCAAGCCAGTTCCTTATCCATCTAGTGGTCCACCCATCAATCCCATGTGTCACCAGTTTGGAGACCAGGATGTGGTGCGGGACAGTGTCGAAGGCTTTGCTCAGGTCCAGGTAAACGACATCAGTTGCTCGCCCCTCATCTATTAATTTTGTCACCTGCTCATAGAAGGCCACCAGGTTGGTCAGGCAGGATTTGCCCTTGGCAAAGCCATGCTGACTGTTCCAAATCACCTCTTCACTATTCTTTTGAGCGAGTAGTGACTCCAGGAGGATCTGCTCCATGATCTTTCCAGGCACAGAGGTGAGACTGACTGGCCTGTAGTTCCCTGGTTCCTCCTTCTTATCCTTTTTGAAGATGGGGGCAATGTTTCCCCTTTCCAGTCTGTGGGGACTTCACCAGATTGCCATGACTTTTGAAATATAATAGAGAGGGGTTTAGCAACCTCATCTGCCAGTTCTCTCAGTACCCGTGGGTGTATCCCGTCGGGTCCCATGGACTTGAACACTTTCAGGCTCTTCAGGTGATCACGATCCTGATCTGCACTTACAATGGGCAGTTCTTCCTCCCCGTCCCTGGCATTGTCTTCCATAACATCAGGAGTGTGGCTAGAGGCCCTTGCAGTGAAGACTGAGGTAAAGAAGTTAAGTACCTCAGCCTTTTCCTCATCACTTGTGACCATGTCACCATTTTCCTTTCTGAGGGGGCCCACACCTTCCCTAGTCTTCTTCTTCCCATTAATATACCTGTAGAAGTTCTTAGTATTCCCTTTAATCTCCCTGGCTAGATTCAATTCAAACTCTGCTTTGGCTTTCCTAACCAGGACTCTTGCTGCTCGGGCAGCTTCCTTATATTCCCCCTGTTCTACCTGTCCTTCTCTCCACTTCCTGTAGAGTTTCCTTTTAAGTAATAGTGTGTCCAGTAGCTCCTTGCTCATCCAGGCAGGCCTCCTAGCATTCTTACCTGCTTTTCTCTTTGTTGGTATACAGAGCTCCTGGACACAGAGGAGGTGGTCCTTGAATACTGACCAGCTGTCCTGGGTCCCTTTTCCCTCCAGGGCTTTGTCCCACGACACTTTGGCTAGCAGATCCCTGAAGCGATCAAAATCTGCACGCCTAAAGTCTAGGGTCGTAAGCTTGGAATACTTCCTCCTGATTGCCCTGAGGATATTAAATTCAACTGCTTCATGGTCACTGCAGCCAAGGCCGTCTCTGAGCCTCACATTGCTTACCAGCCCTTCCCTGTTGGTGAGAACAAGGTCCAGCATAGCACCATTTCTTGTTGGTTCCTCTACCATTTGGAGGAGGAAGTTGTCTTCTGTGCAGTCCAGGAACATCCTGGATTGCTGGTGCCTTGCTGTGTTGCCCCTCCAGCAGATGTCCGGGTGGTTGAAATCACCCATGAGGACCAGGGCTTGTGATCTGGAAGCCGCTTCTATTTGCCTATGGAGGGCCTCATCTGCTTGGATCTGTTGGTCAGGTGGCCTGTAGGAGACCCCAACAGTAATACCTCCTTCCCCTGTCCTGCCTTTAATTTTAACCCATATGCTCTCAACTAGCTCATCATCCCTCCCCAGTTGGAGCTCCACTGATTCCAACTGGCTATTGACATAGAGGGCAACGCCTCCTCCTCTCCTTCCCTGCCTATCCTTCCTAAAGAGCTTATACCCATCTATCCCTACATTCCAGTCATGGGATTCACCCCACCAAGTTTCACTAACAGCCACTATGTCGTGGCATCCCAGCAGCACAGTGGCCCTTAACTCATCCTGTTTGTTGCCCAAGCTGCGCGCATTTGCATAGAAGCACTTCAGCTGGGCTGGCCCTGTCCTCCTCTTGTGCCAATTCCCCTCGGTTTCCACAGAATGTCCTGGTGGATCATTCGTGGCTTGCCTCAGGGCAGCAAGTTGAGAGCCCTTACCAGCTCTCCTTCTCTCTACTGCTGGTGAGCTGCCCCTCTGTTTGTCACCAGCCAGCAGGGGACTATTAACCCCTTCCCCCTTCAAATCTAGTTTAAAGCCCTATCAATGAGCCCTGCCAATTCCTGCCCCAGGATTCTTATCCCCCTCTGGGACAAGTGTGTCCCATAAGTTGTTTTCAGCTCAGGTGCCTTGAAAACCAATCCATGATTGTGGAACCCAAAGCCCTGTCGATGGCACCAGCCCCTGAGCCATGAATTGATCTGTCGGCCCTTCCTCAGTGTATCCTCATCCATTGCTGACGTTAGAGGGATGGCAGAGAACACGACTTGAGCCCCTGATCCCTTTAGCATTTGCCCTAAGGTTCTGAAGTCTTTTTTAATAGATTGTGAGCCTCTCATTGTTACATTGTCACTGCCCACCTGAAAGACCAGCAGTGGGTAGTAGTCTGAAGGACTCATGAGTTTGGGAATTCTATCTACAACATCTTTTACTTGGGCACCAGGGAGGCAGCTGACCGCTCTATGAAATTGGTCTGGTCTGCATATTGGGCCCTCTGTTCCCTTCAGTAGGGAGTCTCCTATGACAATGACCCTGCGAGGTTTCTTTTCTGGGTAAGTTTTGATGGCTGGCCTGAGGCAACCTGTCATTGGTGCAGCTTCTGACCTTCTTGAGTCCTCGACCTTACCAATGACCTGTTCCTCCTGCAGAGCCTCATACCTGTTCTGTAACTGCACTGGAGGCAGTGTGCTGCTCACAGGAGCAGACTTCCTTTGTTTGAATTTCTTCCATCAGGCAGACACCTGTTTCCCATTGGCCCTGCTCATGTGGGTTACTACAGGGAGGTTGAGAATCTTGCTTCTGGGAAGGTATCAAACTCCCTGTTCCCCTAAGTGTTACCCGCTGTTCTGGTTTAGAAGACATTACATTATGGGAATCGTCAATTTTCTGCTCGCCATCTCTTCTAGCTCTTAGCCTTTCCACCTCTTCTTTTAGTTTGACCACCATGCTCATCAGATCACTGACCTGCTCATGCCTGAAACAGGAGCTGCTCCCTCCATCCTCCATATCGAGTGCCAGGCTCCAGCACTCACTGCAGCCACCTACCTGAACATCTGCATGCTTGTGTGAGGTCTCTGTTTGGGTGCCCACTGTCCTTCTGTTAGCCTTTGCTCTAGTGGTGACCATCTTGCAGTAACCACCCTCTCCACACGGCTTTTTTTTTTTTTTCCCTGTCAGTAAGAAGGCTGAGCTGCGCTCCTCAAGCTGCCTCCTCTCTCTTCAGCCACGTGCTGGGTTCTGTTTGGTTTGCACGCGGTCTCCACGGCAACCCCTCCCCCAGCTACATCACTGCCCTCAGGCACATAGGCAATTCAAGCCCCCTGCCCCTCCTTCTCTCTTCGGGAAGTCCTGAGCCACCAGCCCCTTACCGCCTGAAAAGCAAGGGAATCAAAGCCAAAAGCCAAACTCCCAGAGCTGCGCTCCTCAAGCTGCCTCCTCTCTCTTCAGCCACGCGCTGGATTCACCACTGTGCTGATGCCCAGAAGGTGATTGGCTAAGTTTCAAATCACAAATCACTTTTCTGCCAGTGGTCAGTTTTGTTTCAAAAAAGCACTTAAATAGAGGGGTTCTTCAGTAACCCAGCCCTTTTTTTTTTTTGTGTGATTCTCCACCGAATACCCGAACATAAACAAATTGTAAATAAGTTTATTAACATTTGGCATGGAAAAGTTATTATTAATAAAATAAATTAATTCCTTTTATTAATTGATCATCCCGCTTATCAAACATTAGTAGCCTTATTTTCTGAATTAATTCAATTCAGATGGCTCAGATTGAAGCAGGCTATCCAGTGCTGGAATACTTACATAAAATGGGGTACTCTATTAGACATTCTGATTTAGAATGGTCTAGATATAATTGCAAAAATCGAAATGCAATCATTAAAAAATTGGCTGAGAGTGCGACTGACCTATGTTGCGAACCCACAGTTGAAAGAGATGCTGTGGTGCTGGGCTCCTGCATAAGTCAATTGCAGAGAGAATTTAAATGTTATGAGGAAAAGATTCAGCCTTTGAAGGAAATGAATGATGACTTAGATAGAGAATTAATGGAGGAAAGGGCACAGAACCAGATACTCCATGATTTATCAGCCGTACAAACTAAAGAAATTAAAGGGCCAAGGGTAGCTCTAAGAATGCAAAGTGAGCCGAGCCCCGAACTTTATAATCTTGGCGGGAACCAAAAGGACGAATGGGTGTTAGCTGCCTGACCCCATTCACCGAGTTCTCCTACCTACTGGCTGCCCGAGCCACAAGCAGTGGATGCTAACTGGGTAGGGGAACTGAGCCTGCCGACAATGGCGGGCACGATAATGGCGAATTCCTCCGCATTATATACTCTGGGAGAAGAACCATGCGTCTTGCCGCAGCGGGCCGTTCCCTACTCAGCTCCGACAACCCCATACCAGCTGGGAGCTTTTACTGCTTGCTCTACAGCCATGTGGCAGGTGCGAGCCTCGCTGCAAAACCAGCCGAATCTGCCTGCCACTTACCCAATGAGCCGGCAGCCCGGATCGAACTCCTTCGCCCCGCAGCCAACAAGTCTGCAGCCTGGACCACCTGCAGCTCGTCTGGTAGACGCAGCAGTGTATCCCAACACAGGCAAACCCTGGAAGAAAAAAACTACGACTGCCCAATCGACACAACACGCTTCAGATCGCAGCTCTGGGGAGGCTAGTTCAGACGAGGACACCGCAAGAGAACGGAGCATCCACCCCGTGATCAAGCAAGAGATCACAAAGAGTCACCGCGGTGCCACAACCACCACGCGGATTCGTCTTTACTCCGATTCGAAACTGAATGAGATACAGGAGAAATTTACCCGGGAACTAGAAGAATCGGTTACTGACTTTTTACTTCGAGTCTCAAACAGGGGAGGTGATGAAATTTTTTTGAGTGACAAGGAAGCAAGAGGCAACTGGGGGCATGAGGTCTTTCTGTTCCCAGGGCCAGAGGGAAACCTTTCTTTAACCGCACAAATTGTCTACTGGGCTGGTGGTCTCTTCAGAATAGACAGGCGGGAACCAGATGAAGTGAAAGTAAACAGTGCACCTGAACTGTTTGTAGCTATTAGGAAGCTTGCCTGCGTACAAGCGATGCACCACAGATCACTTTTTGACTCTCCCCTGGATGCCCTGATCGAACCTATGCTACTTAAGATTCTTATTAGGGGCATGCCTGCAGCCTTAAAGGCACATAGCAATGTATTAAAAGGACAGATTGAACAAACACTTGAGCGAAATCTTGACCCAAGAAACACCCCAGAGCATGTTATGACTTGGCAGGAGCTTTTAGTGGACCTTTCCTGTAACAGCAAGGACCTCAGATATACAGACCATATGCTTGCAGCTAAGCCAAGCAAGGGGATACACCAGAATGGCACAGGCAGACGCAATGATGTGACACCGCCAAATGGCAGAACACGTGAGGTTCGCCGAGCAAAAGCATTCCCCCAAGCAAGCCCCCGAAGCAGCCCAGAGCAGAATCAATGCTACAACCGAGGACGACAGGACTACTACAGAAGAAACAGTTTTCCCAATGAATTTAAAAAATCCTATTCACCGCCTGGAAGCTGGTACCAGCAAGCACTCACTTTGGGAGTGGTTGAGTATCGTTTGAAGCAGCTGTCAACCCAGCAAATCAAAGAAATAGTGATCATCATGACAAGAAAAAGTGACCAGAGGAGAGAGCACCGCAGCAATAGCCCCCCCACAGCAGTTTCACCAAACAAGGGAACCAATCCTTTTCTGCCTCGACCCCAGAGTCCCCAGGACAATTAAAAAAAACTGAACACATCAGCGATCGATCCAGGCCTTTACAACAGTCTGAAAATAGGGCCCTTCTGTTCTCCCCAACGGCATTCAAAGGTACTGAAAAGAGGTATTCTGAATGGGAAAAGGGACTCTTGTCCCTAACGCGAGCTGCCAAAGAGGTGGAGAAGCTGTGCACTACACAGGATATTATGGTACAAGGCCCTTTCCTTCTGTTAAAAGTAATCCTTAAAGGAACTCCTCCACCAGAGGGGATTGCACAGCTTATGCCTCTAAGAGAAGGGCCCACAAAAGTGTCCAAACTGCAACAGCCTGTTGCTGTTCTATTATGCCAGCCATACAAACCATCCCCAATTCAGGTAGCACCTGGACTGGCCATAAACTCCAATACAGAAGGAGTATGGTTCACAGACGCATCCTCCTGTGGAGTGGGATCACAATGGCAATATAAGGCTGCAGCCCTGGAGATTGGCACAGGACAAACTGTAACTGAAGAGGGCAAAGGTAGTGCACAAGTAGGGGTAGGAGTGGTTTCAGGCTTAATGATGGCCGTAGCCACCAGTGCAGCCACAGGAACCCATACCATCGTGGCTCTCAGGCATTGGCTCAGCATTCTGCCAATGCCTGGGTGTGTTCAAAGCGACAATGGGTCACACTTCACCGCAGCCTCAGTACAGGACTGGGCTCGAAGTGAAGGGGTCAAATGGGTGTTCCATACCCCATGCTACCCACAGGCAAATGGCATAGTGGAGAGGACAAATGGTCTCATAAAAAACATGCAAATGCATCTAAAGGTAATTGGAGTACATGATTGGCCCAACATTGTCAGTAACCACTGGGGGGTTATGGAAGCCCCAAAATAAAGGCATTCTGCCCAGGTGAACCAGCAATGAATGCTAGCCAATTGCCAGATGAGCCAGAAGGTAATACACCACCTTCAATGTTTCGAATTCAAGCAGGACAACCTGTGTTAGTTAAGTTGCAATCAATTGGCGTAGTCTCTATGATACTGGCCAAACCCAGAGAGCTGTATGCCTGGGAAGCTATAGACATAAATAGGAAAACACACCACATTAGTGCTAGGTGGATCATCCCAGACTATTGACTGACAGGCCCAGTTTTACATACTATGGGCAGGTTTGTTTCTCTACAGGGCAAGAACCAGCTCCAATAAAGCATACTACACCTGGTGAGCAAGGATTTCTCCCTCAGAGACACAAGCATATCAACGGGGTGGACAACTGAAGAAAGCTGATGGAGAATTACCCAAATAAGGATTGACTGGACTAAAACTGACATTGCTCCTAATTATATGGTTTATTATATTGTTCATAGAATGTTCGAAAGTGACTTTTATGTGTTTAATGTAAGTTGTTCTGTTTCATGAAGGGAGAGAGAGGATCCTCAATCACAAGGATAATTATTGTTGATATAGATACAAAACTGCCCACGGGCAATGGGGTGGATTGTCCTGGTTGGACATGACTAGGACATGACCCAAAACAGGTTTCAGTAAGATCCCTAAGAAGCTGGGGGAGATAGACAAAAGGAAACATGTACCAGTAAAAAGCTAGCCAAACCTGTTTGGCAGGTATCCTGACCATTCACCACTGTGCTGATGCCCAGAAGGTGATTGGCTAAGTTTCAAATCACTTTTCTGCCAGTGGTCAGTTTTGTTTCCAAAAAACAGTTAAATAGAGGGGTTCTTCAGTAACCCAGCCCTTTTTTTTTTTCCCCTTGGTTCTGGCTTGTCTTCAGCCAGCAAGGTGTGTGCTACTCGCCCATCCCCCTCCACCAGCATCCACCATGTGTACTCCAGTTTCACTTTCAGTGCCAGGCAACGTGCTTGGGTCTAATTTTTTTTTTTTTTCCTTGGCTTTACAAAGATTATACCAAGAATAGAATTCTGGATTATAAACTTTCCTGCCTGCTGCTCTCAACACCAGGTCTTGGACTGATTCAGAATCTCTGGACTGAATGTTGCTTCGTAAGTGATTCTGATTATTGACTTCATAAAGCATATTGGACATTAACATCCTTCTCCCCCTCTGCCTTTGCTCCACCAGGGAGCAAAGGAGACCCACCTTGTTATTGAGTCAGGAATTGCAGCTCCTTGCTCTCCCTTCCACTTTGATATCAGGAGTGTAGTTACTCTAGATTGAATCCTTCCTCTATCTAAAGTGTTCACATCATTGGTATTACCAACATTTTGTGTAAGTGATTCCCCACCGGATACCCGAACCTAAACAAATTGTAAATAAGTTTATTAGCGTTTGGCATGGAAAAGTTATTATTAATAAAATAAATTAATTCCTTTTATTAATTGATCATCCCACTTATCAAACGTTAGTAGCCTTATTTTCTGAATTAATTCAATTCAGAAGGATGTTGACTTGATGGAGTGTGTCCAGAGAAGGGCAACAAAGTTGGTGATGGGCTTAGAACACAAGCGCTATGAGGAGAGGCTGAAGGAGCTGGGGTTGCTCAGCCTGGAGAAGAGGAGACTCAGGGGTGACCTTATTTCTGTCTACAACTACCTGAAGGGGGGTTGTAGACAGGCAGAGGTTGGTCTGTTCTCCCATGCAACCAGTACCAGAACAAGAGGACACAGTCTCAGGCTGCAACAGGGGAGGTTTAGGCTGGAGGTCAGGAGGAAGTTTTACACAGAGAGAGTGATTGCCCATTGGAATGGGCTGCCCGGGGAGGTGGTGGAGTCACCATCATTGGAGGTGTTCAGGAGGGGATTTGACAGGGTGCTTGGTGCCATGGTTTAGTTGGTTGGGTGGTGTTGGATGATCGGTTGGACATGATGATCTTGAAGGTCTCTTCCAACCTGGTCTGGTCTGGTCTATTCTATTCTACTCTATTCTATTCTACTCTATGCTATACTATGCTATGCTATTCTATTCTATTCTATATAGAATGTGGTAGCCTCTATACAGGCTGATGAAGCCTCTATACTGACTGTGGTTGCCTCAGTAGAGGCCTATGGAGCCACTGTAGAGCTCATGGTAGCCTCTATGGAGGCCTATGGAACCTCTACATTGACTGTTGGAGCCTCTATATAGACTGTTGGAGCCTCTATAGAGGCCTATGCAGCCGATGGAACCTCTCTATAGACCGTTGTAGCCTCTATAGAGGCTGATGGAGCCTGTATATTGGCCATTGGAGCCTATGTACAGGCGGTGATAGCCTCTATAGAGCCCATGTGTGCCTGTATAGAGCCCATGGGAGCCTCTATAGACCCTTTGGGAGCCTCTATAGAGGCCAATGGAGCCTCTATATGGACTGTGGTAGCCTCTATAGAGGCCTGTGGAGCCCCTATAGAGGCCTGCAGAGCCTCTATAGAGGCCGATGGAGCCTCTATACTGACTGTTGAGGACTCTATAGAGGCTGAGGTATCCTCTATAGAGGCCTACTGAGTCTTTATATAGACTGTGGTTGCCTCGATAGAGCCCATGGGAGCCTCTATAGAGGCCTAAGGAGCCCCTATATAGACCATGGGAGCCTCTATACAGGCCTATGGAGCCCATATTGAGCCAATGGGAGCATCTGTAGAGACTGTGCAGAGCCTTTATAGAGGCCTATGGAGCCTCTGTATAAACCATGGGAGCCATTATATAGACCTTGGGAGCCACTTGTGGGCTACAGTATCTCTGAAGAGCCTGTGGGAGCCTCTATGGTGGCCTGTGGAACCTCTATATTGACCGTTGGGAATCTCTGTGTATAATGGGGATGACAGAGATTGGAATCAATATGGCTGACCAATATGATCGAGTATTGTTCCTTTATTGTTCTAGTATTGCAGGCCCATGGTGCAGGCCTGTGGTGCGAGTATAGCACAGTAAAGTAAAGCATAGAAGAAGAAGAGAAAGGAAAGGCAGAAGTGCGTAGCAAGGGAACTTCTACAACCTATATAAACTCGGAGTGCCTCGTTGGCATAGCTTCATTGGTTCCCTCTGAGTGACCACACATCGCACTGTCATAGATTATTGGTCCAACTACTAATGACACAACGAGGTTGTTGATGCTGGTGCATGTCCTGTTGTCCCAAGATAACTTTCTGTGTTTATAGCTACCAGTGTCCTGCTTTAGTTACATGCTGCAGGCCCAGCACTGTTTTGCTACACTGCTAGCTGGCTCTGCATTTATGCTGAGCATGGCCTACCACCATGTTAGGCTCTAGGCCTGCACTGCCAGACTGCTCACACTGCTCGTCCCTGGCATTGCCACATATGTAGACCTCAGTAGCCTTTATAGAGGCCTATGCACAATCTATAAAGGCTGATGGAGCCTCTATATAGACTGTGGTTGCCTCTGTAGAGCCCTTGGGAGTCTCTACGGAGGCCTAAGCAGCCTCTATATAGAGAGTGGGAGCCTCTACATAGAGAGTGGGAGCCTATGTCACCTCTGTAGATCCTGTGGCAGCCTCTATGGAGGCCTATGGAGCCTCTATAGAGCCTTATGGAGATGCTATAGACCCTTGGGAATCTCTATAGAGGCCTATGGAGCCTCTATATGAACCATGAGAGCCTCTATATAGACCTTGGGAGCCACTATAGTGGCCTATGGAGCCCATATTGAAGCAATGGGAGCATCTATAGAGACCGTGGGGCCTCTATAGAGCCTTATGGAGACTCTATAGACACGTGGGCGCCTCTATCGAGGTTTATGGAGCCACTGTATGAACCATGGGAGCCTGTATATAGACCTTGGGAGCCTCTATAGAGGCCTATGGAGCCTCTGAAGAGCCTGTGGGAGCCACTATGGAGGCCTAAGAAACCTCTATATTGACCATTGGAGCCTCTATAGAGGCCTATGGAGCCTCTATATAGACAGTCGGAGCCTCTTAAGAGGCCTATGGAGGCTCTACAGAAGCCTATGGTGCCTCTGTAGAGTCCATGGGAGCCTCTACAGAGGCCTATGGAGCCTCTATAGAGCCTTATGGAGACTGTATAGACCTGTTTGGAGCCTCTATATAATCCATGGGAGCCTCTATATAGACCTTGGGGCCTCTGTAGTGGTCTATGGAGCCCATATTGAGCCAATGGGAGCATCTATAGAGCCTGTGGGAGCCTCTATAGAAGCCTATGGAACCTCTATATTGACCGTTGGAGCTTCTATGTAGACCATGGTAGCCTCTATATAGGCCTATGCAGCACCATCAAAGCCATTTCTTAGCCCCTGATACAGAGACTTAAATTTTCTTTTGGAGGAGACCTCCCTCCAGCTCTGTTGCTGGACTCTGTGCTGACTGAGCATGCAAGGAACAGTAGAGACTCTTCCTGCTTCCTGCTGCTGAGTCAGTCCTGCTCTTCAGCAGGGGAAATGTGGAGGCAGCAGCAAGGTCTGGTGTCCACTTTCAGATGAAAGAGTTCCAAAGCAGAAAGGCTTCTCAGCATCTCCCAGTTCTAAGGAGAGATGATAGACAAAGGCAGTTTCTGAATGTTTCAGGCTTTTTTACCACAGCTGCCCACATCTCACCCCCAGAGTGTTCATGGCTGTCACAAGTTCTCATACACAGCATTTCTGCTGCCCTCAGGGGCAACAGAGAGAGCAGAACCCTGCAAAGCAAGAGGCTGCCTGTGGCTCAGAGCAGAGGGGAGCTGCTCTGGCCCTGCTGCTGCTTCCTCACTTCTCTGGGCTTGTGCCCTGCTGAGCTGGAGGTGATCACAATCCCATGTCCCCCTGAAAAGCCACCAGACACTGCTGAGAGCAGAGGGATCCACCACAGACCACTCAGTGTCTCAGCACCACACTTCCAGCCCAGCACACTCAGGGCTCATTGCGACACCCAATGGCATTTCCTCTCCTGTGGCAACTCTGCCTCTGCTGGATCTCTGGCTGCAGAGAAGGTGCTTCACACCTTGGAGCCCACAACCCTCAGGGCAGAGGCTTTTCTGGGGGGGGGGGGGAAGAGGAGGACAAGGGCCTTGCTCAGAGGAAGGGTCTGGCCTGGAGGGGATCAGATAGCGATGTCTGAATGCTCCCTCCCACAACATTGCTGGGTTCAGTTTTCTCCCCTGGTCAGATCCCTGCTGCCTGGAGGTTCTCACCCTGGCAGGTGTCTGCTGGGCGATGGATTTGCCCTGCTCACAGAGCCCATCCCAGCCCCTCTGCACTCACCTACAGAAACCTGCCTGTTTGCAGGGCACTGGCTGGAGGCAGCCTGATGTGTCCAGCCAGGGTGCTACTGGTGCTGTCCACAGGCAGAGGCTGAAGGCATTTTAGGAGGCTCCCAGCAGACCTCCTGACCACTCCAAGGTAAACATCCCCAGTTTCAAGGACTTGCTCCACCTTGAATGGTCCTTTGCTACCTCTCTTTCATTCCCCACTTTCCCTTGTCCTCAGAATAGGAAACTGAAAACACAGACTCAGGAACTCTTCTCTCTTAGAGCAGACCCTACTTGGACCTTGTCCTTGAAACATCCGTTTGGAAGTTCCCTGGTGCTGAGCTGCAGCTGTGAGCAGCCCTGACCCACACAGCAGCCTCGCCAGAGCAGAAGGACCCTGCCCCACCTCGCCCTGCTCTGCACTGCCAGTGGTGGCTCCTGCCACCCACAGCTTCTCCACACAGCCAGCATCAGCTGTGGCTGTGCCAGCTTTAGGAGATGCCTCCCAGAACTGCACCTGCACTGCCCTGAACCCACAGCCTCACCGTGTCTGTGACTGCAGTGACTTCTCCTCCAGTGAGCTCTCAGCATCCTCCCAGTCCTGGCCACCTTGAAGCTCTCTCTGCCTTCCTCATCTCCCCAAGATCTGCTGGCAGTGCCCTCAGCCCTGCTGTGCTGTGCAGAAGAGCTGCTCCTGGCCAGAGCTGTCTCTCTTCACTGTTGCCTGCTTGCCAGCAGCACTTTCCAGCCCAGGAGCCTGTCCCAGCTCAGCACAACAGAACCAGCCCAAGGCATTTAAAGGAGCCCTCAGGTGGCTTTGCTGCAGAGTCCATGAACCTCAGAGACTGAGAAGCTGATGAAACCTCTCCAGATGTCAAAGAGAGATTCAAACTCTGAATTTTCTTCTACTGTTAATGGGTCCCAGTGAAGCATACTGGGAAAGGGTGCCCAGGGTCTGGTTAGAGCAGAAGGAGACAATGGATGTAAGGGAGGGATCACTGGAGGCATCTCCAGGCTCTGGTGAGAGCAGAGAACTGAAGTAGTGCTGACAGGTCAGGACAAGCAGCAAAAGGTGGCTCTGCTGATGAGTAAACCTGGAGGGGTTTCATTGATCCAAAGGGCCAAGCCCTCAGCCCCAGCCCCTGACAAGGCAGATCCTGTCCCTCACGTGTGGCTCAGGGCTCTGCTGGGGGCAGTGGAGAGTGAGGGTGAGCAGTGGAGGAAATTCTATGACACTTTGTGGCCTCCAGAAAAAGAATCAAGGATGAAATTAAGTCCAGAGACTGAAAAGAAGTTTCTCCTGGCAGCATTTCTCCATCTTGTATTGAGCAGATGGCACCAGGAGCACCTCATGATATAACTTTGTCAGATTTTAATATGATTTGCTAAAAAGTAATGAAATGTAGCCTTTAAAATGAATATTATCAAATGCTTTGTGCAACAAAACCCTCTCCAATTAGCTGCAGAAATATTGGCTGGTATTAGAAGATAAGTTGTGGCTCAACAGTATTTAATGAGCCCCATGGAGTATTTGGGGCTGATTACATGATCCTTAGGTACTGCCAGGAGACTCCACCAAGGTACTGCCAAGAAGCCTCTCAAGAAGTCCAAGTCAGAAGAAAAATACAAAGTACCTTGAAGCACTGATTGACCTCACTGAGGGTTGTTACTGACAAAGGCTCCCCCCAGGGACTCGTTAGAGCAGCTTGTTAGAGGCCATGATTGCAGGGAGACAAAGGCAAAGTACACGGGAGAAAAACTTGCCTTTGGTCTATGAAACAGAAAGGCCAAGCCCTGACCACTGCCCTTGGACTAAAAGAACCTCAAATCCTCATAGAAAAGTTTCTCCTCACAGGCCTTGGTGGCAGAGGCAACTGCCAGAGCCAAGGGCACAAAGACCTTGGTCCTGTTGGGCGCCTCAGCCTTGCCAGATCCCTTGGCCATCCCTACTGCAGCTTGTCCTACACTGTCCCATGACTGCAGCTCTTTCCCTTCAGGCAGCTGACACCAATCTTTCTTCCCCACCCAGCTCTCCCCCTGCCATTTCCATCCCTTCCCTGAGCTGTCTCAGCTCTCCCTGGCATTTCCTGACACCTCTGGATGGCCTCATGCATAGCAGCTCTGCCCTTTGAAGGACATTTCTTTGGCCTCATCTTCACTCTGAACTTTCCAAGATGCACTTTGTGGAGGTTTTGGTCTCTTCCCACTCCCCAGAAGAGCTCCATCCTCTCTGAAACCAGCCTTCAGCCATGCGCACACTGCTATGGCACTGCCCTGAGCCTCCTTTCAGCAGGCTGAAGCAGTCCAAGTCCCTCAGCCTCTCCACAGAGATGTCAATCCCCATCCTGGCAGATCTCCTCTGCAGCCTCCCCAGTTTCTCCCCACTCCTCCAGACTGGAGGACCCCACACCCAGACACCAAGCATCCAGATGTGGCCACAGTAGTGCTGAGTCCAGGGAAGGAAAAGTCCTGTGTCTGGGTGGCCATGCTCCTGCCACAGCCAGCTGCAGTTGGCCACCTTCACTGTGTGCAGTGTTTCCTCCGTCCCAGGGCATTTGGAATGGTTCTTCCCAGGCCCTGTGTTGTCTTTTGACTGGGCATGTGTGGTAGTTTGGTTTTAGCTGGGGGCTTAATGCCCAACAAATCCACTCTATCACTTCTGTTCTTAGATGGACAGGCGAGAGGGGAAAGATAACAAAAGGCAGTGTAAGATAGAAGCAATTTAACACTAAGGATAGGCACAAGCAATAGACCACACAGGGCAAAGCAGAGAGTGAAGTGAATCTCTGCTGCCCAGCAGCACAGGGGGGTCGGTCTCAGGCAGCAGGGCTCTGTGCAGAGTGGTTCCCCTTGAGGACAATCTCCATGGACCAATCTCCTTCCCACTTCACTCTTACAGCTGAACTGACCACACATGGCATGGACCACTACTCCACTACTCCTTTGGTCAATTCTGATCAGCTAGCCTGGCTGTGTCCCCTCCCAAGATCTTGCCCCACCCTCAGCATAGTCTTGGGGCAGGGAAATGTTGGAAAAGCACAGCCTGAGTGCTCAGCTGATCAGCAGCCAAAACACTGCTGTGTTACCAACACCCAGCCACAGCCCTGCAAATCACAGGACTAGCAGGATGCTCAGAGAAGAATTAACTCCAGCTCAGCCCAAACCCAATACAATCTTGTGGTGGTTTGAGCCTTAACTGGTTCTTCAGGGCTCACCCCTGCTCACCCCTTCTCCCTCCCAAAAGAGAGGAAAAAAGAAAGAGAAGGAGCAAATCCACCAAGAACTAATTTCAAGTCAGCTTGGAAGTAGAGAGGTAAAGAATTTTCTTTAAACAATATATATACTTACATGTATATAACAATAACAGGTAAGGTTCACAAGGGCAAGGAACAAGGATGGATGGGAGGAAAAAAAAACCCCAAGAATACAAAACTGAAGAGGCGTGGAGGCAGCAGGGAGAAGGAAGGATCAGGCCCAACCACGTGGCAGAGGAGCAGGAAGGCAGCTGCAGTAGCTTTCGTCCAGGAAGGCAGGAGCCTAAAAGAGCTAATGGCTGCAATGTCCTCCCTTTCATATCCTAGTTGTGCAGGGAGGGGGGAGTGGAAGAGACTCAGGTTCCCAGGGAAAACACCCTGCAGGGAGGGCAAAGCACTCTTAAGCCCTCCCCCCTCTGTTTTTAGGATGGGTTTAGCCCATCACAATCAAGCCCTCTGTTCCACTTCCACTCTACTGTCACAGCCCCTTCATCCACTCATGACATGTGGTATTCAAATCCTCGATGCAAGTTCATCTCCATCCTTGCTCTCTCTCTCTCAGGGCAGTCTCTCCCTCTCTGGTGCTGGTCAATGTAGGTGGTGCTTGAACTAGGCAGGAATGTGGAGAAGAATCAGGTATCAGTCTGTCTTTGAAAGGGAAAGGAAAAAATCGGGAACAGTCCATTGCTGTAGGGCAACAGGAAGAGTCTTTTGTTGTGGGACATCAGGAACAGGTGCAGGTGAGATGATGCAGGAGATCTCTGTGTTGGTGTGCAGTGTGTTCATGTTGAGTCCTGGATGCTAGGCTGGTATTAAGCTAGGAGAGAAAAAACTATTCTACAGTGACTATATTACATTGGTGTGTGCTGCCCCCTCTGAGTTCATCCCCTCTCAGCCAGAGTCACGTTCCACTGTGGGATACACTGAATGTCCCCAGTTTCTAATATGACCCAGTAGGTGTGACTAGGCCCCTCAGCAGAGACCACCCCTCAGGTTGGTTTGCCCCCACCAGCAGCAGGGGAAACCCACACCAACTTCCCCAGCAGGTTCTTCTCAGCAATCACAGGAACTCCATCTCCATCCACTGTTTGCAGCAGGTCAGACTGGGCAGGACCAGCTGGGTTCACATCTCTCTGCTGTTCACTAACCAAGTGGCTTGAGCTAAGTGTCTTTCCCAGTTCCCAAAGGTTCCACCCCCCATGGCTTTTAGGGTGGTCTTTAGCAAGCCAGTGTAGCTCTCAAACTTCCCCACAGCTGGTGCATGATATGGGATGTGGTAAATCCACTCAATCCCATGTTCTTTTGCCCAGTCCCTTAGGAGATGGTTCTTGAAGTGGTTTCCATTGTCCCATTCAATCCTCCTGGGGGTGCCATGTCTCCACAGGATATGTCTCTCTAGGCCCAGAATGGTGCTGCAAGCAGTGGCATGAGGTACTGGGTAGGTCTCCAGCCACCCTGTACTTGCCTCCACCGTGGTCAGTAGGTGCTGTTTGCCGCTGTGAGATCAAGGAGGGGTCATGTAGTCAATCTGCCAGGCCTCTCTGCACTTATATTTCGACCATCTCCCCCCATACCACAGAGGCTTCATGCGCTTGGCCTGCTTGATGGCAGCACAGATGTCACACTCATGGATGACCTGTGAGATGGCCTCCATAGAGATGTCCACGGATCTGTCTCGAGCCCACCGGTATGTGGCATATCTCCCTTGGTGGCCGGAAGTGTCCTGGGCCCAGCAAGATAAGAACAGCTCACCCTTGTGTTCCCAGTCCAAGTCTATTTGGGAGATTTTAGCAGCCAGATCTGCTTGGTGGTTGTGCTTGTGCTCCTCTGTGGCTCTGCTCTTGGGGATGTGTGCATCAGTGTGCCGTACCTTTGTTGGCAGCCTGTCCAGGCAGGCAGCGATGTCTTACCACAGGTCAGCGGCCCAAACAGGCTTCCCTTTTCTCTGACACCCGTTCCTCCTCCATTCCTTCAGCCATTCCCACAAGGCATTGGCTACCATCCAGGAGTCAGTGTAGAGGTACCAGCACTGGCCAGTTCTCTTGTTCTGCTCTACCCAGGGCCAGCTGGACAGCTTTTAACTCTGCATACTGACTGGATTCACCTTCTCCATCCCTTGCTTCTGCCACTTGCCTTGTTGGGCTCCAGACAGCTGCCTTCCATCTCCGCTTGCTTCCTACAAGCCGGCACGACCTATCTGTAAATAGAGCATAGCCCTTCTCATTGTCAGGGAGATCGTTGTATGTGGGAGCCTCCTCAGCATGGCTTACTGTCTGCTCTGGTGGCATTCCCAAGTCTGCACCCTCTGGCCACTTGGTGATCACTTCCACTATGCCAGGGTGTTCAAAGCTCCCCATCCAAGCTTGCTGAGTTATCAAGGCCATTCACTTCCTCCAAGTGGCATCTGTGGCATGATGTGGGCCCCTGAGTCCACCAGAGCTCAGTTCTTCAGGGCTTCTGAAAAAAACAAACTATTTAGAATAATAAACCAAACCAGGTTGGAAAAGACCTTCAAGATCATCGCGTCCAACCCATCAACCAATCCAACCCACCCAAACAGCTAACCCATGGTACCAAGTACCCCATCAAGTCTCCCCCTGAACACCTTCAATGACGGCAAATCCACAACCTCCCCGGGCAGCCCATTCCATAGCGCAATCACTCTTTCTGTATAGAACTTCTTCCTAACATCCAAACTGAACCTCCCCTGGCGCAGCCTGAGACTGTGTCCTCTTGTTCTGGTACTGGCTGCCTGGGAGAAGAGACAACCTTGTAAAGAGCTGGGCAAAAGAGCACGGTATTGAATGGATATTCCATATTCCCTACTATGCACCAGCTGCAGGGAAGATTGAATGCTACAACGGTTTGTTGAAGACCACACTTAAAGCCATGAGGGGTGGATTTTTGAAAAACTGGGAAAAACACTTAGCACAAGCAACCTGGCTGGTAAATAGTAGAGGTTCAGTGAACTGAGCTGGACCTGCACATTCAGATTTGCTACGGAAAGTAGAAGGTGATAGAGTTCCTGTTGTTAGAGAAAAGAATCTGTTAGGTAAAACTGTTTGGGTATTTTCACCCTCAGGAGAGGCTAAACCTGTCCGAGGGGTGGTTTCAGCTGAAGGTCCGGGTCACACTTATTGGGTAATGCAAGAGAATGGTGAAATTCAGTGTATTCCACAGAGAAATTTAACTTTAGCTGAAAGAGGTTAATTTCAAACTGTTGTATAGCTACATCCCATCCAAAGGAAGAGTCAACGAGGAATCTACAGTGCATGAACCCTGAGAGCCCTGAGTCAACTAACAGATCCTGAGAATCCCTGTTTCCCTTTTCTTTGCTTCGCCGGCAAAGAAATGAACTTTCTTCCATTTTTCTCATTTTCTGATTTTCTTGGACTTTTGAATCATCTACATCTGAGCATAGCCGGAATGGACTATGAACTTTACTCATGAACTGTAAATATTGTTTTGGATTGGATGGACAGTGTGAACAGCCAATGAAATCGTTTAGAAGGGGTGGACTGTCACCAGTTGAGTCTGTCCCCTTAAGAAAGGGAATATGGTGGACGGAAGTTGGTAAACTAAAAGAAGGAGCTAAACTAATTTCACTGGTAGAGTGGGAGGAAGCACCTTCTGAACTGGGAGTGCAGGAGGGTATCCTGGGCATTCCTGCACCTTTATCTTCAGTCTTGCTTCCGCTCCTCCGCCGAGCAGCAGCAGCTCTCTGTGCTGGGCTTTCGGCCAAGGCTTTGGCCTTGAAACTGATAAAACCTGCAAAGGCCTGTATTAACTGCTTTCCGATTAACACAACTGCTTCTAACTTTTTTTTCTCTTTCTCTCTCTTTCTAACCCGCTCTGGGGAAAAGGGGGAGAGAGGGGGAGAGCAGAGGTGGGGAACCCCCTCAGCAGATGGGGGAACTCTCATTTCTGTGCTACTTTATTGTATATTAGAATAAACCTTTATTAGAATAAACCAAACCAGGTTGGAAGAGACCTTCAAGATCATCGCGTCCAACCCATCAACCAATCCAACCCACCCAAACAGCTAACCCATGGCACCAAGTACCCCATCAAGTCTCCTCATGAACACCTTCAATGACGGCGACTCCACCACCTCCCTGGGCAGCCCATTCCATAGCGCAATCACTCTTTCTGTATAGAACTTCTTCCTAACATCCAAACTGAACCTCCCCTGGCGCAGCCTGAGACTGTGTCCCCTTGTTCTGGTACTGGCTGCCTGGGAGAAGAGACTATCATCCGCCTGTCTACAACCTCCCTTCAGGTAGTTGTAGAGAGTGATAAGGTCACCCCTGAGTCTCCTCTTCTCCAGGCTGAGCAACCCCAGCTCCCTCAGTCTTTCCTCATAGTGCTTGTGTTCCAAACCCCTCACCAACTTTGTTGCTCTTCTCTGGAGTCATTCCAGCAAGTCAACATCCTTCCTAAACTGAGGGGCCCAGAACTGGACACAGTGCTCGAGGTGTGGCCTAACCAGTGCAGTATACAGGGGCAGAATGACCTCCCTGCTCCTGCTGGCCACACTGTTCCTGATGCAGGCCAGGATGCCATTGGCCCTCTTGGCTGCCTGGGCACACTGCAGGCTCATGTTCAGCCTGCCATCGACCAGTACCCCCAGGTCCCTCTCTGCCTGGCTGCTCTCCAGCCACTCTGACCCCAGCCTGTAGCACTGCATGGGGTTGTTGTGGCCAATGTGCAGAACCCGGCACTTGGATGTGTTAAATCTCATGCCGTTGGATTCTGCCCATCTGTCCAGCCTGTCGAGGTCCCTCTGCAGAGCCTCTCTACCCTCCAGCAGATCAACTCTTGCCCCCAGCTTGGTGTTGTCATCAAATTTACTGATGATGGACTCAATCCCCTCATCCAGATCATCAATAAAGATGTTAAAGAGCACAGGGCCCAGAACTGATCCTTGGGGCACACCACTAGTGACTGGCCGCCAGCTGGATGTGGCACCATTCACCACCACTCTCTGGGCTCGACCATCCAGCCAGTTCCTAACCCATCGCAGTGTGCTCTCGTCCAAGCCATTGGCTGACAGCTTGGCCAGCAGTTTGCTATGGGGGACGGTGTCAAAGGCCTTGCTGAGGTCCAGGTAGATTACATCAACAGGCCTCCCCACATCCACCAGGCGGGTCACCTGATCGTAGGAGGAGATCAGGTTGGTCAGGCAGGACCTGCCCTTCCTAAATCCATGCTGGCTAGGCCTGATCCCTTGGCCATCCTCTAAGTGCTGTGTGATTGCACTCAGGATGACCTGTTCCATGATCTTGCCTGGCACTGAGGTCAGGCTGACAGGCCTATAATTCCCTGGCTCATCCAACCGGCCCTTCTTATGGATGGGCACCATGTTGGCCAGCTTCCAGTCCTCTGGGACCTCGTCAGTGAGCCAGGACTGCTGGAAAATTATGGAGAGTGGCTTGGCCAGCTCGTCTGCCAGTTCTCTCAGCACCCTAGGATGAATCCCATCTGGTCCCATGGACTTGTGGGGATCCAAGCTGCTGAGGAGAGTTCCAACCACCTCCTCATGGAACATATTGAAACTGTTTACCTCCCTGGCTCCTTCTGCCAGCTCTGCAGGCCAGCTGTCTGGAAGATGTTCTGTCCTTCTAGTAAAAATTGAGGCAAAGAAGGTGTTAAGTATCTCTGCCTTTTCCTCATCCTTTGTTACAATGTTCCCCTCCGTGTCCACCAAGGAGTGGAGGTTGTCCTTTCCCTTCCTCTCACTATTAATGTATTTATAGAAGGACTTTTTGTTGTCCTTCACAGTAGAGGCCAGTTTAAGCTCCAAGTGTGCTTTTGCCTCCCTAATTTTCTTCCTACATGATTTGGCAACATCCTTAAACATTCTGTGGGTTGCCTCCCCTCTCTTCCAAAGGTGATACACCCTCTTTTTTTCCCTCAGTTCCATTAAAAGTTCATGAACCATCCAGGCTGGCCATCTGCCCCGGCGGCTCATCTTCCAGCACATTGGCACAGACTGTCCCTGAGCCTTCAACAATTCTTCCTTGAAGTAGGTCCAGCTCTCCTGGACCTCTTTGTTTTTAAGGGCTTTATCCCAATGAACCCTCTGAATTAGTTCCTTGAGTAACCTGAAGTCTGCCCTCCGAAAGTCCAGAGTGGAGGTCTTCTTGCTGCCCCTCTTGGCTTGACCAAAAACTGAGAATTCAATTATCTTGTGGTCACTGGACCCCAAACACCCTCTGACCATCACATCACCCACCAGTCCTTCCCTGTTGGTGAAGAGGAGGTCAAGCATAGCCTTGCCCCTGGTAGGCTCTCGCAACACCTGGGATAAGAAGCTGTCTTCCATGCATTCTAAGAACCTTCTCACCTCTGTCTCCTCTCTGCCGTGTTGAGATCCCAGCAGATATCAGGCAGGTTGAAGTCGCCCATGAGAACAAGGTCCGGAGATCTTGAGACAGCCCTAAGCTGCCTGTAGAATGCTTCGTCAACATCTTCCTCCTGGTTGGGTGGTCTATAACAGACTCCAACCAGGGTCTCTGCCCTGCTGGTCTTCCCTCTAATTCTTATCCACAAGCATTCAACCCGATCGTCCCTAATCTCCATCTCAATGGCATCTAGTGCCTTCCTGATGTACAGGGCCACCCCTCCACCCCTTCTTCCTCGCCTGTCTCTCCTGAAGAGCTTGTAACCGTCAGTTGCAGCACTCCAGTCATGTGAGTCGTCCCACCACGTCTCTGTGATGGCAACTACATCATAATTTTCCTGCTGCATCAAGGCTTCCAGCTCCTCCTGTTTGTTACCCATGCTTCATGCATTAGTGTACATGCACTTCAGCTGGGCTGCTGGTTTCACCTCCGACTCTAGCTTGTCGCCCCCAGACTCTTGTCTGAGAGGACTATTTTCAGCCCCTTCCCCCTTCGAAACTAGTTTAAAGCCCTGTCGATGAGACCTGCCAATTCCCTTCCCAGGATCTTTTTATCTTTGGGGGACAGTCCATTCTCATATACAGTCATCTTTCCCCTTCTCTGGGACAGATGAACTCTATCTGTTGCCAGCTGACCTGGTGCAGTAGAAAGTTTCCCAATATAAAAAAAACCCCAAAATTCTTTTGACTACACCAGCCTCTAAGCCACTTGTTAACTATAGCTGCTGACCTGTTCCTTACTGTATTCCCTCCTGCAGTTAAGGGTATTGATGAAAAAATTATTTGTGCCCCTGACCCCTCAACCAGGTCTCCCAGGGCCCTGAAGTCATCTTTGATAGCCCTGGGAGTTCTGGTTGCAACATCATCATTCCCTAACTGCATAACTAGTAAAGAGTAGTAGTCAGAGGGCTGCACCAGTCTAGACAGCCTACTGGTAACATCATTAACTTGGGCTCCTGGCAGACAACAGAGTTCCCTATGAGATGGGTCAGGCCGACATATAGGGCCCTCCATTCCCCTCAGAAGGGAATCACCAATAACAATTACCCTCCTCTTTTTTTAGAGGGAACAGGTCCTGATGCCAGCGGAAGGCTGTTTAACCTTAGGCTGCTTTGCCTTAGGCTGTTTAACCTTAGGCTGCTTAGCCTTAGGGAGAACCCCAGATGGTGTGTCTTCTGGCATCAGGACCACCTCACCCTCAATTTCCAGTGCTCCATATCTGTTTTCTAAGAGCAGCGGGGAAGGTGAGGGGAGGCAAGGAGGTTTAACTTTGTGTCTTTTGAGAGGAACCTGCATCCATTCCCCTCTGCTTTTTGAATAACCAGCCTCTGCTGGGGGAGCCTGCAGAGCCTGCTTACTCCGATTCAACTCTTTCCTCTTCTGATTCACCTCTTTCCTCCTTTGGTCCATCTCCTTCCTCCTCTGGTTCATCTCTTTCCTACATTTCCTTACATTTCTAAGGCTAGCAAACTTATCCCTCAGTCTGGCCACCATATTAAGCAGATATCTTTTTATATATTGTAAATATTGTAAATTTGTATATATTCCCCTGCATATCACAGTATCACAGTATCACAGTATCACTTAGGTTGGAAAGGACCTCGGGGATCATCGAGTCCAACCTATCAACACAGACCCCATGACTAGACCATGGCACCAAGTGCCACGTCCAATCTCCCCTTGAACGCCTCCAGGGTCGATGACTCAACCACCTCCCTGGGCAACCGGTTCCAATGCCGAATGACTCGCTCGGTGAAGAACTTCCTCCTCGCCTCGAGTCTGAACCTCCCCTGGCACAGCTTGAGACTGTGTCCCCTCGTTCTGGTGCTGGTTGCCTGGGAGAAGAGGCCAACTCCCTCATGGCTACAACCACCCTTCAGGTAGTTGTAGAGGGCAATGAGGTCACCCCTGAGCCTCCTCTTCTCCAGGCTAAACAATCCCAGCTCCCTCAGCCTCTCCTCATAGGGCTTGTGTTCAAGGCCTCTCAGCAGCCTTGTTGCCCTTCTCTGGACACGCTCAAGTGTTTCGATGTCCTTCTTAAACTGAGGGGCCCAGAACTGGACACAGTACTCAAGGTGTGGCCTAACCAGAGCAGAGTACAGGGGCACTATGACCTCCCTGCTCCTGCTGGCCACACTATTCCTAATGCAGGCCAGGATGCTATTGGCCCTCCTGGCCACCTGGGCACACTGCTGGCTCATGTTCAGGTGGCTGTCGATCAGCACCCCCAGGTCCCTCTCTGTTTGGGAGCTCTCCAGCCACTCCGACCCCAGCCTATAGCTCTGCATGGGATTGCCGTAGCCAAAGTGCAGCACTCGGCACTTGGACTTGTTGAATGCCATCCCACATTGCTTTGTAAATATACAGCTCCACTGCTTTGCTAATTCAGCTGTGAGGTTTTTTTTTTCCCCTTTCCCTTCAATTTTCTTTCCCTTTACTTTACAGGGGGGAGGGAGGAGGCTTTTTGGCCTTACCCTTCCAACCCTATGACGGGGGGGGGGGGGGGATTCTCAGCCTTGCCCCCATCTGAGCTCTTAAGTCCCAGTTAAGGCTCAAACCATGTGATTGTTTGAGGCTGTGCCTTTAAGGAAAGGACACTACTGGGGCACTATGGCTGAATGTTTTGGAATGTTGACAAAAACAACTAGATATTCTAAACTAATTTCATTGGTGGATTGGTCAAGAGGGCGGTTTTGAGCTTGAGTGCAGCTGAGACTTTCCTCAGTTTCGCTCCTTCCCTCCTCCCTTTCCAGCTCGTCCACTTCTAAGCTCTCTGCCAGACTGACCTTGGACAGATAAGCGTGTGGCCTACTAACACTTTGCTTTAATTAACAACTGCTCTTTTTCTCTCTTTCTGACCCTCTTTGGGGAAAAAGGGGAGAGAAGGGGGTACAGGGGGGGAACCCTTCTCAGCAGAGGAGGGAATTTCGTTCCTGTATTATTGTTTTTCTTTTTACTTTGCTGTATATTTCTGTGTATATATTGTAAATACTGTAAATTGTGCATATATCCTGCATTTGGAAAACAATACTTTGTGTGAAAGAAAAGGATTGGAAGTAGAGATGTTGATTTTGAAGAATCTGATGGTCCAAGTTTTTGCATGGGTGTTTGGCTGGAGCTTTTGGACCCATATCTACAAATTAATAACTTACCATGTGGTGTGGTTAATGCTGCTCAACTGGATAAAAACTTTACCAATGCAGCTGTGCATGTACCTTCTAAGTTCTTTGAATTTCACTGGCAGTGGTAACTTCTCTAACATAGGAAATTTTCCTCAACCAAACTATGAAACCAATGGTGTAGATAAAAATGTCTGTGATGGAAAATTGCCTTACATTGCAATATGCTCCATATGCTTAAATATAATCCTTATAGCAGCATTTGCTGTGACCATGATGGGTGGGGGAAGAGCTAACCCATTAAGAGGTCTTTGCAGAGGGATAAGGCAGTCCATTGTACTCTTTACCAACCAGGGAAATATCTGCTGTGGGCATTGTGAGCACTGTGGAAACACAAAGAGAGAGGGGTCAGGTTGTGGTGAGTGTTCCAGATCTCAGCCTGAGCCCCAGGCACAGGGTTTGCCCCACCACCAGCAGTTCCACACCTCACCCCTCATGCTCCTGCCCAAGCAGTTTCTCTAGCACCTGCCACCACATGCAGGAAAAGGAGGCAAAAAGTCATGTCCTAGCAGGGATGCTGAGGAAGGCACATCGGTGGGGTCTAGCACATTGCAGAGCCCAGCGGTGGATGAGGATGACTCAGATCAGAAAATAATAACTGTCACATCTCTGCCCAGAAAGGAACTCAGGCAAACTTATCTGGATTATGCAAGGAAAGAGGGTGAGCCAATACTAAGCTGGGCCCTGAGATGCTGGGATGAAGGGGTAGACACAGTGAACCTGGATAAGAGGGAGGCAAAGCTGTTAGGCTCCCTGACTCGTGATGCCGGTCTGGACAAAGAGTTAGCCAAACTTGATGGAACAACACTCTCTGGGCCCAGATCCTCAATGCCATCAAGAGCCAGTACCGCTCAAAAGATGACCTGCCCTGGGCCCCAGTTAGATGGACAACTATGGAACAGGGCATTTGGTATCTGAGACAGATGGCTGTGCTGGAAATAATTTATGGGGATGGCCAGATCCCCACAGACCCAGATGGGGTGCCCATGAGATGGCCCTTCATAAAGAAACTCACCCAGGGTGCCCCTCAGAAATATGCTCACACATTAGGAGGGATACTCCTGGCTGGACAGGATGGAAGTCCTAAAACTGTGAGTTTGCCAATGATTTAAGGGAATATGAGGACAGAGTAAATCAGAAACCCTTGATCTCAGCCATAGAAACTATGGCTAAAGACATTGTCAAAGAGATCAAGACCTCCATGTCTGAACTGAAAAAGGGGAGCGATACCTCCTTTTCCCCTTCTCCTTCAGAATGGGTCCAGGTTTTGGCAATCAGGAACAGGTGACCTTCCCCTATGAGATCACCCTAAGCCAATCAGGGGATGTCAAGGGGGTCTCTGTGGAGGATCTTCTGTGACCATGGAGGGGACATAGACATGTGGCATGGCCAATGCCCCTCTGCCCTCTGGGACAGAGTGCGGGAACTGCAAGGTGGCCACATTGGGGATAACTTGTCCAGGAGAAGGGCTGCCCCTGTTTCCCAGAGCGGTCCCTCTTGCTCAAGAGACCTTTCCCCTAGTAACACAGGACTGTGCGACAAGTGTGGACATTGCTGCCAGCATTAGAGGTGCCCTACCTCCAGCCAGGTGGAGGCCAGGGATAACAGAGTATACTGGGATGTCTCCGTGAAATGGCCTGGCACTTTGATGAAGCATTCTATAGGCAGCTTAAGGCTGTCTCAAGATCTCCAGACCTTGTTCTCATGGGCGACTTCAACCTGCCTGATATCTGCTGGGATCTCAACACATCAGAGAGGAGACAGTCTAGGAGGTTCTTAGAATGCATGGAGGACAGCTTCTTATCCCAGGTGCTGCAAGAGCCTACCAGGGGCAAAGCTATGCTTGACCTCCTCTTCACCAGCAGGGAAGGGCTGGTGGGTGATGTAGTGGTCGGAGGGTGTTTGGGGTCCACTGACCATGAGATAATTGAGTTCTCGGTTTTTGGTCAAGCTAAGAGGGGCAGCAAGAAGACCTCCACTCTGGACTTTCGGAGGGCAGACTTCAGGTTACTCAAGGAACTAATTCAGAGGGTTCATTGGGATAAAGCCCTTAATAATAAAGGGGTCCAGGAGAGCTGGACCTACTTCAATGAAGAATTGTTGAAGGCTCAGGGACAGGCTGTGCCAATGTGCCGGAAGATGAGCCGCCGGGGCAGATGGCCAGCCTGGATGGTTAATGAACTTTTATTAGAACTAAGGGAAAAAAAGAGGGTATATCATCTTTGGAAGAGAGGGGAGGCAACCCACGGAATGTTTAAGGATGTTGCCAAATCATGTAGGAAGAAAATTAGGGAGGCAAAAGCACACTTGGAGCTTAAACTGGCCTCTACTGTGAAGGACAACAAAAAGTCCTTCTATAAATATATTAATAGCAAGAGGAAGGGAAAGGACAACCTCCACTCCTTGGTTGACATGGAGGGAAATGTTGTACCAAGGGATGAGGAAAAGGCAGAGATACTTAACACCTTCTTTGCCTCAATTTTTACTAGAAGGACAGAACATCTTCCAGACAGCTGGCCTGCAGAGCTGGCAGAAGGAGCCAGGGAGGTAAACAGTTTCAATATGTTCCATGAGGAGGTGGTTGGAACTCTCCTCAGCAGCTTGGATCCCCACAAGTCCATGGGACCAGATGGGATTCATCCTAGGGTGCTGAGAACATCCTAGGGTGCAGATGAGATGGCCAAGTCACTCTCCATAATTTTCCAGCAGTCCTGGCTCACTGGCGAGGTCCCAGAGGACTGGAAGCTGGCCAACATGGTGCCCATCCATAAGAAGGGCCGGTTGGATGAACCAGAGAATTATAGGCCTGTCAGCCTGACCTCAGTGCCAGGCAAGATCATGGAACAGGTCATCCTGAGTGCAATCACACAGCACTTAGAGGATGGCCAAGGGATCAGGCCTAGCCAGCATGGATTTAGGAAGGGCAGGTCCTGCCTGACCAACCTGATTTCCTTCTATGATCAGGTGACCCGCCTGGTGGATGTGGGGAGGCCTGTGGATGTAGTCTACCTGGACCTCAGCAAGGCCTTTGACACCGTGCCCCATAGCAAACTGCTGGCCAAGCTGTCAACCCATGCCTTGGACAGCAGCATTCTGAGCTGGGTTAGTGTGGTGGGTTAACGCCTTTTTCTGACGACAAAAGAAGAAAGCAGGGTGGAGGGCTTGCGGGTACTTTACACTCCCTGAAGGGCGTTTCCCCCCTGGGAAAGCTGAGTCTGTTCCACTCCTCCCTCCCTGCCCAGCTAGGGTATAAAAAGCAGGACATCATAGCTGTTGGATCTCCTTTTTGGCTCCTGCCTCTGCTGGATGAGAGCTACTGCAGCTGCCCTCCTGCTCCTCAGCCACGTGGCCGGACCTGATACTTTTCCCTGCTGCCTCTGCACCTCCTCAGAGAAAGACTGGTTTTGTATTATTTTTTTCTGTCCCACTCCCATCCATTTTTGTTCCTTGCTTTCATGAACCTTTTTTTTTTTTCCTGTTATTGTTATATATATAATTTGAAGAAAAAAAATTATTTGCCTCTCTACTTCCAAGCTGACTCCAGATTGTTGCTTAGTGGATTTGCTCCTTACCCTTTTTTTTTTTCTCCTCTCCCTGTTTGTAGGGAGGAGGGGGGGGTTGGGGAGTGCGGAAGAGATTCTCAGCCTTTTCCCCATTTGAGCTTTTAACTCTCAGTTAAGGCTCAAACGTCTACAGTTAGGAACTCGCTGGATGGCCGAGCCCAGAGAGTGGTGGTGAATGATGCCACATCCAGCTGGCGGCCAGTCACTAGTGGTGTGCCCCAAGGATCAGTGCTGGGCCCTGTGCTCTTTAACATCTTTATTGATGATCTGGATGAGGGCATTGAGTCCATCATCAATAAATTTGATGACAACACCAAGCTGGGGGCAAGAGTTGATCTGCTGGAGGGTAGAGAGGCTCTGCAGAGGGACCTCGACAGGCTGGACAGATGGGCAGAATCCAATGGCATGAGATTTAACACATCCAAGTGCCGGGTTCTGCACATTGGCCACAACAACCCCATGCAGTGCTACAGGCTGGGGTCAGAGTGGCTGGAGAGCAGCCAGGCAGAGATGGACCTGGGGGTACTGGTCGATGGCAGGCTGAACATGAGCCTGCAGTGTGCCCAGGCAGCCAAGAGGGCCAATGGCATCCTGGCCTGCATCAGGAACAGTGTGGCCAGCAGGAGCAGGGAGGTCATTCTGCCCCTGTATACTGCACTGGTTAGGCCACACCTCGAGCACTGTGTCCAGTTCTGGGCCCCTCAGTTTAGGAAGGATGTTGACTTGCTGGAATGACTCCAGAGAAGAGCAACAAAGTTGGTGAGGGGTTTGGAACACAAGCACTATGAGGAAAGACTGAGGGAGCTGGGGTTGCTCAGCCTGGAGAAGAGGAGACTCAGGGGTGACCTTATCACTCTCTACAACTACCTGAAGGGAGGTTGTAGACAGGCGGATGATAGTCTCTTCTCCCAGGCAGCCAGTACCAGAACAAGGGGACACAGTCTCAGGCTGCGCCAGGGGAGGTTCAGTTTGGATGTTAGGAAGAAGTTCTATACAGAAAGAGTGATTGCGCTATGGAATGGGCTGCCCAGGGAGGTGGTGGAGTCGCCGTCATTGAAGGTGTTCATGAGGAGACTTGATGGGGTACTTGGTGCCATGGGTTAGCTGTTTGGGTGGGTTGGATTGGCTGATGGGTTGGACGCGATGATCTTGAAGGTCTCTTCCAACCTGGTTTGGTTTATTCTAATAAAGGTTTATTCTAATATACAATAAAGTAGCACAGAAATGAGAGTTCCCCCATCTGCTGAGGGGGTTCCCCACCTCTGCTCTCCCCCTCTCTTCCCCTTTTCCCCAGAGTGGGTTAGAAAGAGAGAGAAAGAGAAAAAAAAGTTAGAAGCAGTTGTGTTAATCGGAAAGCAGTTAATACAGGCCTTTGCAGGTTTTATCAGTTTCAAGGCCAAAGCCTTGGCCGAAAGCCCAGCACAGAGAGCTGCTGCTGCTCGGCGGAGGAGCGGAAGCAAGACTGAAGATAAAGGTGCAGGAATGCCCAGGATACCCTCCTGCACTCCCAGTTCAGAAGGTGCTTCCTCCCACTCTACCAGTGAAATTAGTTTAGCTCCTTCTTTAGTTTACCAACTTCCGTCCACCATATTCCTCAACTGGTGAAACCCCCCCTCCTCTTTCCCAATAGAGATGAAAAAAAAATGGAAAGAAGCAAATGCACCAAGCAATAATTTGGAGTCGGCTTGGAAGTAGAAAGGCAGAGTTTTCTTTAAACAATATATATAACGATAACAGGTAAGGTTCACTAGGGCAAGGAACAAGGATGGATGGGAGGGGGACAAAGAGGAAGAATACAAAACTAGTCTCTGTCTGAAGAGGTATGGAGGCAGCAGGGAGAAGGATCAGGCCCGACCATGTGGCAGAGGAGCAGGAAGGCAGCCTCAGTAGCTCTCATCCAGGAGAGGCAGGAGCCAAAAGGAGAGCTAACAGCTGCAATGTCCTGTTTTTTATACCCTAGCTTGGCAGGGAGGGGGGAGTGGAACAGACTCAGTTTCCCAGGGGGAAAATGCCCTGCAGGGAGGGCAAAGTACCCGCAAGAGCCCTCCACCCTGTTTTGTTTTTGTTTTCAGAATGGGCGTTAACCCACCACAAGCAGGGGGTGGGGGGCAACATCAGCTCTGATTTGCTGTGGAATGTGTAGGGCAGAAAAAGCTTTTCTCCAGTCCATAATTCCATCTCAGGCCTTTTCACCAGAGAATATATCAACTGAGACATGGACATACTTCAAATGCCCAGACTCAGGCATGTGAGTAACATCAGATTGCCATAGCTGTAGGCTCTGTAGTCCCCTGGGATTGACACCAGATGGCTGGGTCGAGGAGAAATGTTGGCAATCTGCACAAGAGGCCACACTATCTCTTGCTTGTCTTCAGCAAGAGAAGACAGTGATATGCCAAACTTCCTCTGCAGTGTGTGAGCCCCTTGGTAGAAAAAGGCATGGGATTGAGCTGCTTGCTGCCACATCAGGTATAGGCACAGCCCAGACAGGCACCAACAGGGCATCAGCTGTGGTGTTTCCTTCGGACATGAACCCTGGCAGTCCTGTATGGCTACAAACATGCAGCACATAATATGGTTCTGTTTGACTTTGCAGCACAAGCCACTGAGCTTTTAGGAAATGAAGCAAAGATTTGTTGTTAACCTCCTTCATCAGTGCGCAGTCCAACCACTGTACAAGGTTACAAACACACGGTGTGTCAGTGACAATGGTTAAGGGCTCGTTGGGCCACTTAGTAAAGGTCATTACCACAGCTTTTAACTCCAGGAGCTGAGGTGAACCATCCTGAGAGGCTAGGAGCTCCTGCCATTTCCCCTTTTCTTGCCAGGCAGTGACTGCCTTCCCTGTTTTCCCTGAACCATCAGTAAAGATTGTCTTTCCTAAGACTAGTGTCAGAGAGAAACAAGTCGGTTCCTCTCGTTGCAGCCCTCCAAGTAGCTGCAAAAGCTGATGTACCTGGTATGCAGCAAAACCTTCCCTGGGTAATCAATCAGGGCCATTAGCAACTCAGGGCTGTGTGCCACACACCAGTCCAGATATTCTGACGTTAAAAGCAATGTCAGAGTGGCAGGGTCTGGTCCTAAGAGTTGAGTACACTGTTGCCTGGCTTTGCACACAACCTGAGTTACCAGCTCAATTTAATTAATTTGTAGATGTGGATCCAAAAGCTCCAGCCAAACACCCATGCAAAAGCTTGGACTATCAGATTCTTCAAAATCGACATCTCTACTTCCACTCCCTTTCTTTGAGAAAAAGTATTGCTTTCCAGATACCGTATTAATTTCCAAGCCCCACGTTGGAGGCACCAAAAATTGTAGTGATTTGAGCCTTAACTGGGAGTTAAGAGCTCAGATGGGGGCAAGGCTGAGAATCTCTCCCCTGCTCCCCCCTCTTCCCTCCCAACAGAGAGAGAAAAAAAAGGAAAGGGAAGGAGCAAATCCACCAAGCAATAATTTGGAGTCAGCCTGGAAGCAGAGAGATAAAGAGTTTTCTTTAAACAATATATATGTAACAATAACAGGTAAGGATGGGAGCGGGGGTAAAAAAACCACCAAGAATACAAACCCAGTCCCTCTCTCTGAAAAGGCACGGAGGCAGCAGGCAGAAGGATCAGGCCCAACCACGTGGCAGAGGAGCAGGAAGGCAGCCGCAGTAACTCTCATCCAGAAGAGTCAGGAGCCAAAAGGAGGCCAAATGACTGCAATGTCCTGCTTTTTATACCCTAGCTGGGCAGGAAGGGGGCAGTGGAACACGCTCAGTTTCCCAGGGAGGAAAATGCCCTGCAGGGAGGGCAAAGCACCCAGAAGCCCTCCACCCTGTTTTGTTTCTTTTCAGAATGGGTGTTAACCCACCACACTGTTCCAGTGTTCCACTACCCTCATGGTGCAGAACTTGTGCTGGATCCTACTTCTTGCACAATCCTGCTTTGTTCCCACCTCTCACCCATGTCTATGGATGTCCTTCTTCTCTGATACATGGAAATACAACAGCTCGTGTTCAGTTCTGTGCCCACTCCTCCTTCTGAGCCATTCCCTCCTGAGCAGCTATTTCTGCAAACTGTTTCACTTGTCCCTGGGAAGCTGATCCTGCACCTGCAGTCCTATTCCAGAGGACTGGAAGAGCAGAGATCTTCACCATGGCCTTTTCTGCTTCACTTTCTTCTAAGCAAGGCAGAAACCATCAGGCAAAGTTCTGCCAACCAGAGGCCCTTTCCTTTGCAGCATTGTTTCATTTGTGCCATTTCACATCTCCTTGGACCCAACCTTGAGTCTCTCACTGATCAGCCACAGTTGCATTTGGGAGCACTACCCCAACGGGACAGATTCCTGACCAGCTGAGGGGTAATCTTTTCCTGCCACAACTCCAATACTTTCCCTTTCCCCCTGGTGCTGCCCACCCTGTGTGTTTGTTCCTTATTATGGGATGGTGGCAGCCTGGATGGATGCACATCCTGAGTGTTTTTCCCACAGAGGTGATTTGACTTCAGGCAGTCAATGTTTGCTAATCAGTTAGGTTTCATCTCTGGACACATTTGGAACATCTTTTCTTTGGATCAGGAGCTTCTTCCATCCTTATGCTGTGTTTCTAATTCTGGATTATCCTTAAGGGAAGTGTTCATCCACAAGCTCAACATGAGCCACCAGTGTGCACTTGCAGCCCAGAGAGCCAATTGTATCCTGGGCTGCATCAAGAGAAATGTGGCTAGCAGGGTCTGGGAGGTGATTCCCACACTGCTCCATCCTGGTGAGACCACACCTGGAGCAGTGTCCAGCTGTGGAGCTTCTATTACAAGAAGGATCTGGAGGTGCTGGAAGGTGTCCAGAAAAGGGCCACGAGGATGAGCAGAGGGCTGGAATTGCTCTGCTGTGTGGACAGACTGAGAGATCTGGGGCTGTTCAGTCTGGAGAAGGGCTTCCAGTATCTGAAGGAGGCTACAAGAAAGCTGGGGAGGGACTTTTTAGAGTGGTGGGTAGGGATAGGACTGGGGGGAATGGAGCAAAACTTGAAGTGGGGAGATTGAGATAGGATGTTAGGAAGAAATTCTTTCCCATGAGAGTGATGAGACACTGGATGCCCAGGGAGGTGGTGGAAGCCTCATCCCTGGAGGCTTTTAAGGCCATGCTGGATGTGGCTGTGAGCAACCTGCTCTGGTGTGAGGTAGCCCTGCCCATGGCAGGGGGGTTGGAACTGGATGATCCTTGAGGTGCCTTACAACCCTGACCATTCAGGGATTCTCAGTATGTCCAAGAGGTATTATCAGGTATTGTAATTCCAGTGAATGCCCTCCCCCCTCCAGCCCTTCCTGAGGGTTCTCAGGGCAGTTGGTGCACACCCAGCAGTTGCTCTCTGATAAGAAGAGGATTCAATTAAGGCTTGAGGCTTGTCAACAGAGTTTGACAGAAGTTTCCTTTCCTGTGATGTGTTCACTACATTGATGGATTTGCTTTTGGGGGCTGATGAGCTGCAGTCTTGTTTGTGCTGCTGATGGTGCTGAGTGTTAGCTTAGGGCAATGGCTCAGAGCTGTGCTGCCCACTGGTGGGCAGCTTGCTCTGGTTTCATCCAGAGCAATACAAGACACTCCCAAGGAAAACACTGTGAGATCTGCCCAGATGCTGGATACTGAAGAGCGGCAGGGGGTGGGGGAGAAAAGGGGCAAATTCTTAGTCTGGTGGTCATCTCTGGTGCTTTGGAATTTCAGCCCTGAGCAAGTACAAAATCCTCCCCAGCTGAGGGGAGGGTGAAAGGTTTGGGAAAAGTCTCTTGTCAGCCTGGGAGTTCCTGAGAGACAGAAATCACTGCAATGTGTTTGGGCCTGGCCCATTCCTCTTGAGCCCTTCTCATTACTTTCCAGGGGGCTCAGGGTCAAGAGAAGGTCTCTGGACCTACAGACAGTGCTACAGGCATGGCAGCTGCATCAGAGAAGCAGCCTGTGCCAGGATGTGGTGGGTTGAGAGAAGGCCTAGCTCTCCCTCTCCCACAAAGAGGAAAAAAAATCCCACAGCTAACTTAGTCAGAGAAGCAAAAGGAATGCTTTATTTACAAGCAAAAAAAAAAATGAAAGGCAGGTTATATATATAGATACACAATATACAGTATTTACAATATATATACAGAAATATACAGCAAAGAAGAATACAGGAACAAAACTCCCTCCTCTGGACAGAGGAGGGTTCCCCCTCTGTACTCCCCTCTCTCCCCCTACCTCCCTTTTTTCCCAAAAAGGGCTAGAGAGAGAGAAAAGGTAATTAATAAGGATGAAATTTTGTTAGGCCTTAAAAGCACATGCAGGATTAGTGCTTATCTGGTATCCAAGGTCAAACTCTGGCTGCTCAGAAGCAGGACAGAGAGAAACTGAGAAAAATTCCAACTGAACTAAACTTAAAGTTGCATTCTACCAATCTACCAATGAAATATGTTTAGAATATCTGATTGTTTTTGTTAGTATTCCAAAACGTTCAGCCAGAGTGTCCCAGCACTGTCCCTTTCTTAAAGGCACAGCCTCAAACGGTCACACAGGATCAGCTGCCTCTGTAGGGAAAATGAAGCCTAAAAGGAAAGCAGCTGATCCTGCAAAGGACCAGGATGGATCAGGGTCCCCGTGGGAACAAGAAAAGAGCCAGGGCTGCTCATTTGGTTCTTATTCCTGGCTTTGGAAGATGACCAAGGACAAACAGTGGATGAAACAAGTAGCAGGCCCTAGCAAGACAAAGGAAATCTCTCCTCCTCTGTCCAGGCCTGTGTTTCAGCTGTGAAGGAACTGTCCCAGGAGTTCCATCCGCTCTAGAAGAAGTTTTTATTATCCACCTCTACAGTCCTGTGTTTCAGCCATGAGGGACAGGTGCTCCCCTGTCCAAGGGAGAGAATCTGGGAGGCACATACTACAGCACACCCTCCGCTTTAATTGTGTGACCATGGGGAGGACATGAGAAAGTGGAAGGGAAAATCCAATCCAGTCCTGGCTGCAGGAGTCTGTGAATTACAGGGGAATTGTCCCCCAAGAGATCCTGCCTCAGTGTCCAGTGGGAAATGGTCTAAGAAGAGCAAGGAAGCTGAAACTGCTTCTGGGCCTCCTGAAGGGACTCCCAAAGAATTTTCACAACATGCAAGGGACCCCAGTCAGAATTAGAGGGGCTCTTCCTCCAACCAGATGGAGGGGAGAGACAAATTGGTTTGTTGGACTGTACAGAACCAGTGGCCAGGCAAGTTGAGCCCATGAGAAGATAAAGCTTTAGTAGATACAGGTGCCCAGTGTGCTCTGACACCATCAAACTATGAGGGGTGGAACCCATCTGTGTTTCTGGTGTGACAGGAGGCATCCCCACACCTGGATGTGTTGGAAGCCAAGTACTGGGATGCAAGCCACAGTTTGCCTTCACTTGGAGGTGTGGAAGAAATAGAATAGAATAGAATAGAATAGAATAGAATAGAATAGAATAGAATAGAATAGAATAGAATAGAATAGAATAGAATAGAATTAACCAGGCTGGAAGAGATCTTTGAGATCATCAAGTACAACCTATCATCCAACACCATCTAATCAATTAAACCATGGCACCAAGTTCCCCATCCAGTCTCTTCCTAAACATCTCCAGTGATGGTGACTCCACCACTTCCCTGGGCAGCCCATTCCAATGCCCAATCACTCTTTCTATGAAGAACCTCTTGCTAACATCCAGCCTAAACCTACCCCTGGTGCAGAAGTCACTGGATTTGATTGCCCCAGAGGTGGAAACACAACCCCAGCATTTGCAGCATTTGGACTGGGCATGGACTGATCCAGACTGTGCTGGAACAGAGTGGAGCTGCAGAGCACCTGCAGTGAGCAGCCCTCTGTGTACTGCAAAGCAACCTCCTGGGGAGTGAGAATGGACAGTGCCTGAGGTGTGCTGCTGATTGCTGCTGTGCATGGTGCAAATGGCACAGAATGAGGGGTTGGGAATGCCAAAGGTTAAGTTGAAAATTTGCTGCCATTACTCCACACCATCCTACCTCATGCAACCCTCACAGGGACAGTGCTGGCTGGAGCAAAGTACTACAGGGCTTGAAGTTCAGATTGCAACATGAGAGGCTTGCTGGTCCCGTTTGCTGCTGTTGGGTTCTGGCTATCAGTTGCTGGCACTTTGCTGAGGGGGAAGACTGTAGGGGTTTAACTCCTGGCTGCTGCTGCTCACTGTTGTGCTTCTTTCTGCAAACAGCCTCAGAACAGTGTGCATTATGGGATCTCCTTTGGATTCAACTCTTTTGCTCTTATCTCAAGTCCTTATCGCAACCCAGAGGGTTTTTTGATTTGTGTGTGATTTTTCCCCTCAACTTCTGTTTTTTGGGAGAACAAGCAGCTTAACCTCTTCTCAGCTCATCAACCTGTTCAAGCCCCATAGTGGAAAGCCAATAGAAGCTTTCTGAGTTTTTCCAAAGATCTTCATGAGATTCCCTCTACACCCTCCAAAGACCCTAAAGTCAATCCTAGAACCATCCAAATCCCAACCACATAAGATCACCTGAAACCCCCTGAAGAATGCCTCTGAGATGCCCCTCAAGACTCCTCTGAGAACCTCATTTTCCCCTCCCTGAACTAGGCACAGAGCTCTACCCCATTCCTTGGGAACAAATGCCCCCAAAATTTGGGCATTGTTGCAGGGATGTCTGAAATAAAAGCAACCAGGATTTGGGTAACTTTTAGGTTTTATTGACACAATTGGGCAATGGACAGAGGGGTTCTTACCCAGGAAGACACAAAGCATTGGGGAAGAACCAGACAGACCCTGGCAAAGCTCAGCCCAGCTCCACTGGGAGCTCCAGCTGTGCTGACTCAACACTGTAATTGTTCTCATTAGCAATAACTGGTGTTCAGAAGGGCAGGAGGTGTTTGTTCCTGCCAGAACTCCCAGCCTCTGAGAAATGCATAGGAGAAAGAGGTGATTTGGGTGCTGGAAAGGCCCTCTCAGAGGGGTCACGATTATCCCAACAGATTCTAAGTGGATCTATTTATGCCTCCCCTCCAGTGAAGGCTGATGTCTGGTGTTGGAGCAGCGATGCTTGTTGAGGTTTCCCTTCTGGTTGAAGCTCTTGCCACAGTCAGGGCAGGTGAAAGGTTTCTCACCAGTGTGCACACGGCGGTGCTGGGTGAGATAGGAGCTACAGGTGAAACTATTGCCGCAGTCAGGGCAGGTGAAAGGCTTCTCTCCAGTGTGCACACGACGGTGCCTGGTGAGGTTAGAGGTCCGGGAGAAGGCCTTACCACAGTCAGCACAGCTGTATGGTTTGTCACCGCTGTGGGTGAGTTGGTGCCGCATGGCTTCAGTAGTCGTGGTGAAGCTCTTGCCGCACTCACCACAGGGGAACAGCTTCTCTCCAGTGTGAATGCGGTAGTGGATGGCAAGGGTGGTGCTGGTTTTGAAGCTCTTACCACAGTCTGTGCAGGTGAAGGACTTCTCAGTGCTGTGCACACTGCGGTGCTGACTGAGGGCAGAGCTGTGAGTGAAACTCTTACCACAGTCGTCACAGCTGTATGGCCTCTCACCGGTGTGGGTGCGGCGGTGCCGACTGAGGGTGGAATACCTGCTGAAGCTCTGGCCGCAGTCAGCACAGGTGAAAGCCTTCTCTCCAGTGTGGGTGACACAGTGCCGGATGAGCTCAGAGTTCCAGCTGAACCTTTTGCCACAGTCACCACAGACAAAGGACCGGGTGCCAAAGTGGAGGCAGTGGTGCTTCATCAGCTCTGAGCCAGGTGAGAAGCTCTTCCCATACTCAGGGCACTGGTTCAGCCAAATGGGTGGCACTGAGGGACCTGCTCTGGCTTTATCCTCCTCCATACGTTCCGTCTCCACCTCATCCTGATCACCTTCATCCTGATCGTTATCCTCCTCTTCATACTCATCCTCCTCATAGTCATCATTCTCCTCAGCATCATCATCCTCCATCTTGTAATAATTTTCTTCCTCCTCTCTCTTGAGGCTACATGTTGCCAGCTCCAACTTGATCTCTGGTTGCTGCTTCTCCTCCCAGCTCTTGTCTGGGTTCTTCTGTGAGGCCATACTGTGGGAGGAAGGAGTCACAGCTCTGCAAGAGGGAAGATGGAAGCACCAGATCCCAGGGCCTCAAATCCTCAGATCCTGCCTGGGTAATAACAGTCCCTGACTCCCAACACCTCCCACCACCCAGCTGGAGGAAACAATGAAGAGGGGACCTCAAACCTGCAGGTTTTGCCACAGTGTAGGATGAGACCTCTAATACCTGTGCTGAGACCCCAGGTTCCTGTGATCAGTGCCCTGAGTTACCCTGGAACTTACAAGTGGTCTTTCTCTCTCCTCGAGCCTGGTAGCATTGGCAGGGTGGTTCCTGGTCCAGGCCCTGTCCTTTCAGCTCCCCTGGCTCAGACAATGGAGGCAGCAGCACTGACCAAGGAAGACCAAACCACCTCCAACCTTCTCCAACGACCCTCCACATCCCAACCCCAAACATCACCTCCTGCACACAACTGAGCCCGACCAGCCTGGGGAGTTCCCAAACTCCATCACCTGATGTGCCTCAGAGCCTCTGGAGAGGTGAAATGTGCTGGGCAGGAGGGGTTGGAGGAGGTTGAGAGGTGCCCTGGGGCTGCCATACTCTGGGTTCCTTACCTGCTGAGGTGCTCCAAGGGGTAGATCTGCAAACTCTGCTCTTCCCCAGCACACAGGGGCAGGGATGATGGAGAGAGAGGGACACAGCTCCTGACAAAGAGAAGCAAAGGGCTCAGAGGAGAGCACTGACCTGCAAGGGATAGCTCAGCACTGCCCAGGACCAGGTAGAACAGCTCAGTCTTGCTGGGAACAGCTCCCAAGCCCAGCAGCACAGGCACAGCACACAGCCATGGCTGCTCAAGATGGGAGGACTCAACAAGTGCAGACTCAGCTCCTTGCCCAGCACACAGCCCCCAGCACACAGCTGCAGGGCAGCACCACAACACAGCTGCCTCCAAACAGCCTCTCCCAGGCTTTGCCTACAGATTCCTTCCACTGCCTGCCCAGGGCTCTGCTGCCAATAGCTGCATTTGCCAGCAGATCTTGCTCTGGACCCAGCTCTCCTCCCTTGCCCTGCCCCACCAAACCCACTCTGTGTTCAGCTCTGCCCTGCACACATCTCTCTGCTGCCCACTCCCCAAGAGAAGATCAGAGCAGCCCTCAGGACACACAAAAAGGGAGATTCATGATCTCTGGAGATGGAGCAAAGGGGGAAGGGACTTGGGCAGCTTCTTGCTAAACCTCTTCAGTGCTCACTGGGATGCTGGAGGAGTCTCTGTCTCCTGCCCAAACCTGACCCCTCCAGCACCCTGCACCCACCTGCAGCCCAAAGAGACTCAGTGGAAATGTTTTTGCTTCCTTCTCTTCCTGACCATTTCTCTCAGCTTTCTCTTTGCAGTTCTCCTGGAGCTGCCACTCCACGTTCCCAAGAGAAAATGAGGTTTGATGGGAAGGCACAGTGTCCATGGGGTGTTTTTCATCTCCCAGCTGACACATACAGAGCTGCAGCACAATTCACTCCTTTCACCTCCTCAAATGCTGCCTTATTCTGCCATTTCCTGCACACACATTTGCCACCTGGGCCCTGGATCCTCTCCACTTTTTGGGGTGACAAGGCCTAATTCCTGCCTGACCATTCCCAGGCCCTTCGCTCATTCCCAGCCCATTCATGTCCATGGTGCCTTGGCTGTCCCATGGCCCTGTGTCCCCCACCTCCACAGCTGGAAGGGTGGAGTGGGAAATGCTGTGGCTGAGGAAGCATCTAAGGAATTGGGCTGGAAGCAGGAGCACAAGAATGGAAGGGGCCTGAGACTAAAGGCTGGGATCAGCTGGAGATCTGAAAGAACAGCACCAAGCCAAGGGGGGGGTTACAGATAAGAGGTGGGGAGGGACCCTGCAGCCACCTCATGCAGGAACTGATGAGAGGAAGTGGGACAGAGAGGGAATAAGACCTCAGGTGACTCTTGCCATGGGGTATGGCTGGGGTGTGTGCGTAGGAGCCCTGAGTGCCTGCTTGGGCTGTGCTGGATGTCAGGAGGTGCCAGGGGACTGTCCTGAGCCAGGCAGGGTTTGGAGCTTTGAGTTTCTGGGGTCAGCTGCTGCCAGCACCATTGTAGGCAGGAGCCAGGCAGAGCCACACAACTGCTGAACTAAGCCCTCCCATCCCCATGCTGCCTTCACCCTCCATCTCTCCATCCATTGCTCTATCTTCACTCACCTGTTGCCCTCTCAGAGTCCACAGGGTCTCACCAAGGCCCCAAGGCTGATCTACACACCCAGCAGGGCCCAACAGAAGCCCATGGATGAGAGCATGGAGGAGAATCCCTGTGGTGGGTGGAAGGCACTGGGATGTCTTACACCAGAAAGTAGAGACCTCCAGAAGGGACAGCAGAGTCCAGAGATACACCATCTATCTTACTTCATTCCCACAAGGCCTGCACCCACTCTTCACAAAGGAACAGCACAGGCTCTCCAACCTGCTTTTCCCTTCCTCTCTGCTCCCAGGAACATCTTCTGTGATCTCTCTCTCCAGCGCAGTTTTGAGGCCTTGGCAATGCTGCCAGCTGCAGCCTGGAGCGGCCTAGTTCACTTGGGAATTGCCTACCAGAATCTGTAACTGCATCACTTGGGTATGGGGAGAGGAGGGGCAGAAAGGCAAGGTGAAGGGGGAAGGCATTTGGGGCCTGGGCTTTTGGCCTGCTTTAGTGGAGCTTTGGAGGAATCTTTGGCCTAGGGAGGTTGCTTGGGTCCTGTGGCTGAGGTACACTATGGGTTGTTGTGGATTTGATGCTTTGCACTGCAGGATGAAGCACTGAACAGCACAGCCATGGAAACTTCCCAATTCTATCCAACCCTCTGGGCAAAGCTTTGCATAAACTCCTTTGATAATGCTCAAAGACAGCCTCTGTGGCTCCTTACACCTACAACAATACCCTACAGAACAAGTTGGAGAAACTCAAGGGGGGCAAGCTGCAGAGGTGGCCCAGGGCAACCTCCTGAGGCTCAACAAGAGCAAGAGCAGGGTCCTACCCCTGGTCTGGCACAATCCTCACAATCAGTACAGGCTAGGGGAAGAGGGGATAGGAAGCAGCCTTGCAGAAAAGGACTGGGGGATGCTGGTGGACAAGAAGCTGGACAAGAACAGACAGGGTGAGCCTGCAGCCCAGAAGGCCAAGGGCAGCCTGGGCTGCACCAAAAGCAGCATGGCCAGAGATGGACAGAGGGCATCCTGGCACTTTGCTCTCCTCTGCTGAGACTTCACCTGCAGTAGTGCAGCCAGCTCTGGAGCCCTCAACATAGGAAGGACATGGACCTGATGGAGCGGGCCCAGAGAAGGGACACAAAAATGATCAGGGGCTTGGAGCAGCTCTGCTACAAGGACAGGCTGAGGGAGCTGGCGGTGTTCAGCCTGGAGAGGAGGAGACTCTGGGGAGACCTAATAGTGACCTTCTGGTACCTGAAGGGGACTACAAGAAGGCTGCAGAGGAACTGTTTGCAAAGCCTGCAGGGACAGGACCAGAGGCAATGGCTTCAAACTAGAGCAGAGCAGATTGAGATTGGATGTGAGGAATAAGTTCTGTACCAGGAGGCTGCTGGAACACTGCAACAGGTTTCCCAGGGAGGGGGTTGAGGTCCCATTCCTGGAGATGCTCAAGGTGAGGCTGGACTGGGCTCTGGGCAACCTATCTAGTGGAGGATGTCCCTGCTCATTGCAGAGAGGCTTGGACTGCATCACCTTTGCAGGTTCCTTCCAACCCAAACCACTCTAGGATTCTAAGTGCAGCCTCCAGGGAGAGGAGGAAAAAGATGAGACAGAGGAGGACAAGGAAGAGGACAAGGACAAGGAGGAAGAGAACAAGAAGAATGCTTAAAAAGGTCTTAAAATGCCTAATAAAAACCCCAAATCACCAAAATCCCTTCCAAACTCCTCCAAAACTCTGCCAAATTCCTGGAAAGCTCTTCAAGCTCTGAAGAGTCATTCTGAAGAGAACTGAGGGAGTTTCTAGGCTTAGGGATGTGTTGCACATACTCTTCACAAATACTCAAGAAGCTACCCAAGTGCCCTCAAAACCATTAGCACAGCTCTGCTAGCACAGAATGCCAGGCTGCAAGGGACCCCAAGGCTCAGGTGCTCCAACCTTGGCAGGTGACACTGGTCTTGAAAGGAGCTGGCCCAGCCCCCTGCCAAGCTGAGCCTTCCAACTCTGCACTGCAGGGGAATCCACCACTGCCCTGGGGAGATGATTCCAATGGCTGACAGGGAGGGAAAAGCATTTTCCTCTGCAGGGTACTCTTCCACTTCAGCTCACTCTTGCAGCAGCTCTTTTGAAATCTGCCTTTTCAGCATCACAAACTCTAAAGCACTGCAGTGAAAAGCAGCTCAGCTTCAACTTGTCAGCTGGCAACAGATGGAGTACATCTGTCCCAGAGGAGAGGAAAGGCCACAGTACACAAGAATGGCCTATCCTCCAAAAGTTAAAAAGATTCTAGGAAGGGAATGGCAGGCCTCATTGATAGGGCTTTAAACTAGATTCGAAGGGGGAAGGGGCTCAAACCAGTCCCACCAGGCAGGAGTCTGGGGGTGATAAGCTAGAGCCAGAGGTGAAACCAGCAGCCCAGCTGAAGTGCATGTACACTAATGCATGTAGCATGAGCAACAAACAAGAGGAGCTGGAACCCTTGTTACAGCAGGAAAGTTGCCATCACAGAGATGTGGAGGGACAACTTATGTAACTGGAGCGCTGCAATCGATGGCTACAGGCTCTTCAGGAGAGACAGGCAAGGAAGAAGGGGTGGAGGGGTGGCCCTGTACATCAGGAAGGCACGAAATGCCACTGAGCTGGAGATCAGAGACCATCAGGTTGAGTGCCTGTGGGTGAGAATTAGAGAGAAAGCCAGCAGGGCAGACATCCTGGTTGGAGTCTGTTATAGACCACCCAACCAGGAGGAAGATGTTGATGAAGCATTCTATAGGCAGCTTAAGGCTGTCTCAAGATCGCCTGACCTTGTTCTCAAGGGTGACTTCAACCTGCCTGATATCTGCTGGGATCTCAACACAGCAGAGAGGAGGCAATCTAGGAGGTTCTTAGAGTGCATGGAGGACAGCTTCTTATGCCAGGTGCTGCATGAGCCTACCAGGGGTAAGGCTATGCTTGACCTCCTCTTCACCAACAGGGAAGGGCTGGTGGGTGATGTGGTGGTTGGAGGGTGTTTAGGGGCCAGTGACCATGAGATAATCGAATTTTCAGTATTTGCTCAAGCTAAGAGAGGTAGCAAGAAGCCCTCCACTCTGGACTTCTGGTGGGCAGACTTCAGGTTACTCAAGAAACTAATTCAGAGGGTTCCCTGGGATAAAGCCCTTAAAAACAAAGGGGTCCAGGAGAGCTGGACCTGCTTCAAGGAAGAATTGTTGAAGGCGCAGGAACAGGCTGTGCCAATGTGCCGGAAGATGAGCCACCAGGGCAGACAGCCTGGATGGTTAATGAACTTTTAATAGAACTAAGGGAAAAAAAGAGAGTGTACCATCTTTGGAAGAAAGGTGAGGCAACCCATGAAAAATTTAAGGATGTTGCTAGGTCTTGTAGGAAGAAAATTAAGGAGGCAAAAGCACATTTGGAGTTTAGACTGGCCTCTGTCGTGAAGGACAACAAAAAATCCTTCTATAAGTATATTAATAGCAAGAGGAGGGGCAAGGACAACTCCATTCCTTGGTGGACACGGAGGGGAATGTTGTAACAAAAGATGAGGAAAAGGCAGAGGTACTTAACACCTTCTTTGCCTCAATTTTCACTAGCAGGACAGAATGTCTTCTGGACAGCTGGCCTGTAGAGCTGGCAGAAGGAGCCAGGAAGCAGCATAGTTTTTCTCTGTTCCAGGAGGAGGTAGTTAGAGATCTCCTCAGCCGCTTGGATCTCAGCAAGTCCATGGGACCAGACGGGATCCATCCTAGGGTGCTGAGAGAGCTGGCAGATTAGCTGGCCAAGCCAATCTCCATCATTATTCAGCAATCCTGGCTCACTGAAGAGGTCCCAGAAGACTGGAAGATGGCCAACGTGATGCCCATCCACAGGAAGGGCCAGTTGGATGAGCCAGGGAATTATAGGCCTGTCAGCCTGACCTCAGTGCCAGGCAAGATTATGGAACAAGAGCAGGGAGGTCATTCTCCCCCTGTACACTGCACTGATTAGGCCACACCTTGAGTACTGTGTCCAGTTCTGGGCCTCTCAGTTTAGGAAGGATGTTGACTTGCTGGAACGTGTCCAGAGAAGGGCAACGAAGTTGGTGAGGGGTTTGGAACACAGCCCTATGAGGAGAGACTGAGGGAGCTGGGGTTGCTTAGCCTGGAGAAGAGGAGGCTCAGGGGTGACCTTATTGCTGTCTACAACTACCTGAAGGGAGGTTGTAGACAGGCAGAGGTTGGTCTCTTCTCCCAGGCAACCAGCACTAGAACAAGAGGACACAGTCTCAGGCTGCACCAGGGAAGGTTTAGGTTGGATGTTAGGAACAAGTTCTATATAGAGAGAGTGATTGCCCATTGGAATGGGCTGCCCAGGGAGGTGATGGAGTTGCCATCATTGGAGGTGTTCAGGAGGAGACTTGATAGGGTGCTTGGTTGCATGGTTTAGTTGATTAGGTGGTATTGAATGATAAGTTGGATGCGATATTCTTTAAGGTCTCTTCCAACCTGGTCTATTCTATTCTATTCTAACTTCCAACTGGCTGACCTCTCCCATTTTAAATTCAAGGCAGGGGCCAAGCTCACACTCAGCTCAAAAGCTCACACCCAGCTCCCAAACTCACACCCAGGTCCCATGCTCAGAGCCAGGCCAAAAGTGCAGAACCAGCTCCAAAGTTCAGACCCAGATCAAAAGTGCAGAAGCAGATCCCAAGCTCAGATACTGCTACCATGCTCAAGAACCAGCATATAAACTCAGAACCACTTCCCAAACTCAGAAGCAGCTCCCATGGTCAGAGCCAGTAAATAAGCTCAGAACCACTTCCCAAGATCAGAAGCAGCTCCCAAGCTCAGAGCCAGCTCCAAAACTAAGACGCATGTCAAAAGTGCAGAGCCAGCTCCAAAGCTCAGATGCAGATCAAAAGTGCAGGACCAGCTCGCAAGCTCAGAGCCAGTCCCCAAGCTCTTGAACCAGCAAATAAGCTCAGAACCATTTCCCAAGCTCAGACCCAGCTCCTATGTTCAGAACCAGCTCCAGAGCTCAGACCCAGATCCTAAGCTCAGACAAACACCTCAAGCCCAGAAGCAGCCCCCAAGCTCACAGCCAGATCAAAAGGGCAGAACCAGATCTAAAGCTCAGATGCAGCTACCAAGCTCAAGAATCAGCCACTGAACTCAGACATGGCTCCCAGGCTCAAACCCAGCTCAAAAGTGCAGACCCAGATCCCAAGCTCAGATGCAGCTACCAAGCTCAAGAACCAGCAAATAAACTCACACCTCAGAGCCAGTTTCACAACTTTGCTTATTTCAAATTCCTTTCATTGCAGTTCTGCTAACTGTCCAAATTCAAGCATTCAGAGAATGCTTTGGGCTGGAAGGGACCCCAAAGATCAGGCAGCTCCAACCCCCTGCCATGGCTACAGGCACCTTCCACCACACCAGGCTGCTCAAGCCCTCATCCAACCTGCCCCTCAACACCTCCAGGGAGAAGACAGCCAGCACCTCTCTGGGCAACCTGCTCCAGGCTCTCACCACCCCCACTTCAAACAATTTCCTCCCAAGCTCCACTCCAAATCTGCCCTCCTCAACCTTCAATCCAGTCCCCCTCATCCCATCACTCCCAGCCCCTCACGAAAGTCCCTCCCCAGCTCTCCTGCAGCCCCCAGCAGCTACCACAAGGCTGCTCCAAGCTCTCCCCACAGCCTTCTCCTCTCCAGCCTCAAGAGCCCCCACCCTTAAAGCCCACCCCCACAGAGCAGGCGCCACACCCAGCTCCCAAGCTCACATCCAGCTCCTATGCTCACAACCTGCTCCCAAGCTCAGAACCACTCCCAATCTCACAACCTGCTCAAAAGCTCAATTTACTTCCCAAGCTCAGAGGCAGCTCCCAAACCAAAAACCAGCTTACATGCTCAGAACCACTTCCCAAGATCAGAGACAGCAACTAAGGTCAGAACAACATCCTAAGCTCTGAAACACCTCTCTAGCTCAGATCCAGATCAAAAGTGCACACCCAGACCCCAAGCTCAGATGCATCAACCAAGTTCAAGAACCAGCAAATAAGCTCAGAAGCAGCTCCCAAGCTCAAATCCAGCAACAAAGCTCAGAACCACTTCCCAAGCTCAAGAATAAGCAAATAAGCTCAGACCCAGGGCCCATGCTCAAGAACCAGCAACTAAGCTCACAGCCAGATCAAAAGTACAGACCCAGCCCCTATGGTCAGAACAACATCCCAAGCTCTCCCCACAGCCTTTTCCTCTCCAGCCTCAACAGCCTCTGGGGGCACCAGAGCTGCACACAGCACTCCAGCTGGCAGCACAGAATGCTGCCAGCAAAAAAACCATTGCAGCACAAGTCTCAAGCTGTGCTCAGCTTCCAAACCAAAGGGAGCTGAACTTGGCCACAAGAGGAAGGACCAAACTGAGCCAAGAGACTGATCCAACACCCAAAGCTGCACAAAACAACCAGCAAGAGCTTCAAGCAGCAGCAGACCTGAAGCTGGGCTGCAAAGCTCTAGAGAAGGAAACCACTCCAGAAAGGTTCCAGTGCCCCAGGGATTGAAAAGCCCAGGCTGTCACTCTACTCCTGCAGAAGGAAAGGTTGACTTGGCCACAACAAACCAAACACTTCCCCACACAAATCCATGCACAGCACTTGAATTTGAACCTCCTTGAAGCCCTATGCTGGCAGCAGCACTTCCTCAGCCCACAGCTCCAGCAACACAACAAGGGCTTGAAGGCTCTCCTGCACTCTACAGCTCTCAGCCACACTCATACACCAAGAAGCTTCCTTCTCAGCACTTCTCTTTCCAAGCCTCACCTCCCTTTTGCCCTCTCAGGACACCACAAACTAACCCCAAAAGGCTCCAGCTGACAGCACTGCTTGCAAGAATCCCAGGCAATTCCAAGGGAAGACTATGAGCCCAGAGGGAAAACCCAAACCTTTCCTATCTCCATAGGACTCTCTCCCATTTTCTGTTCTTGCCAGCACCTAAGATGCATTTGCTCTGGGTCAGCTTCCTCACACAGCCACACAATTCTGTGTTATGGAAAAGACTTCTCTGAGCATTGAGGCCAACTGGCAGCTCCAACACCGCCAGGGCCAGCAAACCATGGCCCACACCCTGCTGCAACACCCCCAGGCATGGCCACTCCACCGCCTCCCGGGGCAGCCTCTGCCAGGCCCTGACCACTCTGGCACCAAACTCATACCTCCTCTCCAACCTAAGCCTCCCTTGGCACAATTTCAGGCCACTTCCTCTCCTTCTACCACCTGAGACTAAGCACAAGAGCCCAATCCCCACTTCACTGCAGCCTCCTTGCAGGGAGCTCTAGAGGGCAAGGAGGTCTCCCCTTACCCTCCTCTTCTCCACACTAAACACCCACAGGTCCCTCACCTGCTCCTCTCAGCCCTGGGCTCCGGACCCTTCCCCACCTTTCTTGCCCTTCTCTGCACCTGCTCCAGACCCTCACAGTCCTTCTTAGAGTCAGGGGCCCAAAACTGACCCCAGCATTCAAGGGGTGGCCTCCCCAGGGCCCAGGACAGGAGGACAATCCCTGGCCCTACTGCCCACAGCATTGCTGAGACTTGCATAGCACTGCAATTGCTTTGCTCACTTGCAGCAATTATTTCCTTCCCTTCCCATCTCATTGCACAGCAAAGAGCAGCAATGCAATTGCTTTGTCTTCTTCCAAAGCTCCTCCAAAGAAGCTGCAGGACTTCTCACCACCAAAACCATTTAGAATAGACTGCCCCCAGTCCAATCCAAACCATTCAGTCCAATTCAATGCAGTTCCTCAGCCACAAGCAGACACTCAACATCTCAGCCTCATTTGGTTGCCTGCCAGCAAGCATTTCTCCAGAGGCAGAGCAGCTGAAGCAGAGCAGTCTGCTTCTGACCATGCTTCCTGCCAGCAGAACTGACAAAAGCTCTGCACAGCTCTCAGCCTGCAGCCACAGAGCAAAATCTCCTCCTGCCCTGAGCCTTTCTGGCCACTTACTCCAGCAGACCTGACCTGGGACTGAAGGGATTGGCTCCCTGGTGTTATACTGAGGCTGTCCCCCAGAGTGCAAGGCCTGGGTGTTCCTGACATACTCAGCAAGTAACCACTACATGGAACCTTGAAAATGTCTGAACATGTCTCTGTGGAGTCAGTCAGGAGTCTTGTGAAGTGTCTGTTGGAAGTCAGGATGAAGGGAAGCAGCCAAGTGAGTCACCAGCTCAGAGACCATCTGTGTGCATCACACGTGGGCACCAATGTCAGAAAAGAGAAACCTAGGATGGTTTGAGGAACACCTCAGAGCCCTGAGGTGACTCACTAGCCTACAAACATGATGTGGGGAAGGGGATGTCTCCCCAGGTGACCACCGTGGGCCTTGCAGGGGCGCAGCACTGCTTTGCTGATGCAGCACAATGGAAGCATGCCTGAGCTCCACTCCATAGTGCACCCCTGTGGGCGTGGGGCAGGCAGAAGGAATCCCTGTGTTCTCAGCCCCTGCTTTGTGAAGCTGCTGGGTAACCAACCACAGGAAACCCCCCAGGGTGTGCTGGCTTTGTTTGGAAACAATTGAGGCCACTTACTGCAGCAGACCTGACCTGAAGGAGGAACCCCTGGAAATGGCAGACCATAACTGGTACACAGATGGAAGCAGTTTAGTGATCCAGGGAGAAGGACAGGCTGGGTGCGCTGTAACTACAGGAGAGGAGGTGATTGAGGCAGAAGCCCTACCAAGGAACACCTCCACCCAAAAGGTAGAAATCAGAGCTTTAACCAGAGCCTTTGAGCTTTCCCAAGTCCATAGACTGACTCCAAGTATGCCTTTGGGGGGCTACATGCCCAGGGAGCCATCTGGGAAGAACCAGAACTGTTGTCAACTCAAGGAACAGGTATTAAACATGGGGAAGAGATACTGAGGCTGCAGGCAGCAGTGCAAAAGCCAAGCGAGGCAGGCATAATGCACTGCAAAGCACACCAGGACGGAACACCAGTCAAGAAAGAGGCAATGGACTGGCAGACAAACATCTCAAAGGGTGGTCAGGGAGGGGAGGAAGGCGGCAGAGTTTGATCCCAATGGTAAACTCTCAATTGAGCAGCAGAAATGAATCAAGGACCTCTTAGGGACTAGGGTAGGAAAGAGCTGGAGGACACTGGATGGGAAGTTAATCACACCTACTAACCTCCTCTGGGCTTTTGTTCAGGTGCAACAGGCAAAGAGTCATTGGGGAGTGGAAGCCCTGTATGGAAAATTGGTTCAGGAGTGTCTAGCACAAGAATTATACACCCCAGAAGAGCAGGTAAGCAACAGTATGAGGAGTGCCTGAAAGCTAACCCCAGGGTAAGGAGAGGAGTTAGGCTGGCACAGATTAGTAAAGGAAATGATCCAGGACAACAATGGCAAATGGATGTCACTGAGCTCCCAAGAAAGGGGGATCCAGGTACCTGCTGGTACTGACACCTCCTCTGGCTGGCCAGAAGCATTTCCCTGTGGCACAAACAAAGCTCCAGAGGTTACTAAAACAGTGTTACAAGAGGCAATACCTCGCTCTGGGGCACCTGCTGCTGTTTCCTCAGACACAGGACCTCATTTTGTGGCCAAGGTGGTACAACAAGTAAGTAAAATCTTAGAGATCGATTGGCAGCAATGCAATTGCTTTGTCTTTTTCTGAAGCTCCTCAAAGAAGGAGCCACCACCAAAACCATCAAGAACAGGCTGCCCCCAGGCCAATCCAAACCTCTCAGTCCAATTCAATGCAGTTCCTCAGCCACAAGCAGACACTCAACATCTCAGCCTCATTTGGTTGCCTGCCAGCAAGTATTTCTCCAGAGGCAGAGCAGCTGAAGCAGAGCAGTCTGCTTCTGACCATGCTTCCTGCCAGCAGAGTTAACAAAAGCTCTGCACAGCTCTCAGCCTGCAGCCACAGAGCAAAATCTCCTCCTGCCCTGAGCCTTTCTATGTTCAGGAGGCTTTGAGACTGAAAGTTGCTCTGCAACCCCCCAGGGAATATTTGTGCCTAAAGAGAGTGGAGAGCACAGAGGCCTTGGATGTCACCACCCCCAGTACAGCCAAACCGCCCCACAGCTGACACCAGCCCCAGGCACTCCTAAGCTCAGGCTCAGCACAGCACCCACACCTGACACCCCCACGGCACCCAGCACACAGCCTGCCCACAGCTCCCCCCCGCGCCTGGCCCTCAGCCCAGCCGCTGCCCTTCAGCACAGCAGCCGCCTGGCAGCTGCGAGCACAAAGCCTCCAAACCCCAGGGCTCCCACACACACCCCCACAGCAGCCTCTGCTGCAAGCCACACCCCATGCTGACCACCACCTCTCCTGCACGCAGCAGCTCCCACAGAGACGCTGCCAGCTCAGCTCTGCTGCCAGCCCAGCAGGTAGCAGAGGGGGACAGGGACATGGGGCCAGGGCCAGCCCCTGCAGCCCACCAATGGCTCTGCCTGCAGCACAGCAGCAAAGGGGGCCTGCAGCTGCCCCTAGCAGGGGGAGTCAGCAGCACAGCACCACAAGGAACCCCCAAACACACCCACCCCGACCCGACCCCACCCACGCACCCACAACCCCACACACCCCTCCCACAACCCCACACACCACACCCACCCACCCCCAACACCTCTGCCCTACCCCCCCACAGACACACACACCTCCCCACAACTCCCCACACCACCCCCAATACCACACTCCCCCACAGCTACCCACACATTGCCCACAGACATACACAGCAGGTGCAGGGGGTGGGAGCAGTGCTGATGCAGGGGGTGGGAACAAGGCCACCCCAGCCACAAAAATTGGGCCAGGAGGTGGTGGTGGGGTGAGGTGAGCCTGGTGGGTTTGGATCTGATGAAGGACATGGACCTGATGGAGCAGCAAAAATGATCGGGGGGTGTAGGAAAGCAGAAAGTATCTATGGAAGGTTTCAGGAAAAGGAAGAACAACAGGCCACTGATACTGGAAGGATAGCTTGATGATAAAGAAGAGCTGACCGTGGTAAACAACCTGAAGTGCCAGATAGAAGGACACTTGCCTCCATGCTGGAGAAGATCAACCTGATATGGGATGAAGATAACAATGGACAGCTGCATATCAAAGGAGAAAACCCAATTAGCAGCAGTAGTGCAAGAATGTCAGGGAATTGCTTACCCTGCTCGATTTTTCCTATATAAGCTGCTTGTTCTATACCAATAAACAATTCCTGCTTCACCAACATGGGAGTCTGTGCATGCTTTCCGAAAAAAAGGCACCCGTATAGAGAATTTCAGTGAGGTCTTTCTCCAGATTCACCCTCGGATTGCACCCCCAGTGAGCCGAACGGGAGAAGTGAGCAAACGACACGTCCATCCCCTACATTTGCAGGTCAGGTACGGGGACTGCAGCCGGGGAAGAATATGGGACAGGGAGCCACAAGATCACAGCAACTGCACCATGATGTGCTTATGTGAATTATCAAAGAGCAAGGGTACAGACTGAGCTCTCAAAAACTTACCCTTCTTTTCCTGTGGATAAATCGTAATTGTCCCTGGTATCCTGAATCAGGGACATACAAATTAACAGAGTGGAACAGGGTTGGAGAGACCCTCTCAGAAGCACAAAAATCCGGGGATGATTTTTCACCGGACATTTTAATAACATGGCGCATACTACGGCTAGCGCTGACCACGCTAATGAGTAAATCCAACAGCACTTCACCCTCAGGGACTCTAAACACTCCCATTACCCTAGCAGGCCCTCAGAAGCAGGATGAGCTTCCTATAAACAACACAACACAGACAGAAACAAGTGGTCTGGCCGCAGGGCACACAGGGGAGGAAAGAAGAGGCACTGATGACCCGCTAACGAGAGCACGATCACAAAAGCTCCTAGTTCAACAGCAAAAGAGGCTGTTTGACGTGCCCCTTAAGAAGTCTAAGACATTGCCTGATACAAATGCAAAACATGGGGACAGCGGCTCTGAGTCAGACCCAGAGCCTCATGATCCTTTCGATCAGGGCTCCACCGCTACAGAAAAGGAGCCAGGTTTATATCCACAGGTACCTCCGCTTAAGGCAGCTGTCGCAGCTACAGGAGCAAATCCTCAAGTGGAGCAGAAGAAACAAAGAAAACCAGATGCAAAGTTAAAACCACCGACTCAAGTAACTGATGAAAAACTAATTTCTTTTGATTCTGACAGCTCCGTTACTCAAGAATCGCTCGACAAATCAAACCAGCCACTTTTCCAACCCACAGCACCAAGTTTATCTTCCTCTCTTCCCTTAAATACCACTACTGAAGTTCTTAACTCTGTTCCCTATCCCTTTCCTTTTCCAGCAGGTTTTTACCCTCAGCCTCATTCGGTTCCTATACCCCAGCAGGCGGGGGCTTTGTCTAGCCCCCCGCCACCTTATGGAGGTGTTTGTGTACCTCCTGCTGCTATTATGAGTAATATGGGGGTGAGGGATAACGGGATGCTTTATCAAGGAGGCAATGTGCAGGATGGTGTTAAAATGTCTAATGGATTGTTGATTAATGAACATGTTCCAAGTGTAGCTACACGACTGCCAATTTCAATTTCTGATGTTTTGATGGATAAAGATGATAAGGGTTTTATAAATACAGAAATGTTACAGATGTGTGCAGTGCCAGTAGTGGTAGAAAACAGACCAGGAGGTGGGACTGCTCCCGTGCATCAGTCTCTGTCATACGATATCTTAAGAGAACTAAAACATCATTTTGAATCCCCCCTTTGTCTCCTGGTGGGTCAGAAGAAAGGTATTCCAACAGAAACGATAGATGGACTATCCACAAGGCAATTAGAAGTGGTTGTGAGTTGCTGGCCTGAGCCCAAGGAGAGGGCTGAACCCACAGCTCCCCTCTTGGTAGGACCATTAGGTGAGGGGAGTGGTGTGCCTCCCAGAGCAGCTAAGGGCTTCTCCCCTAGGTGGTGAGCGGGGGGTGAAGCGTGATCCAGCAGCTCACCAAAAAATTGTAAAATGACCCAGGTGAAATCATTAAGGACATTATAAAAAAAAAAAAAAAAAAGGTGTGTGCGTGAAACCTGGCAGTACCAGTTTTGTATGTTTTGAGGTTGTGTTTCTCATTTAAACTCTAATGTTGAAGATTCCTTGATGTATTGTCAGAAGGACTTGCCTTGTCACAATATAAAAGACCTCTCATGTAAAGGCATTTTAGTAGAACGTGTACTATGTAGTTCCTTTGCTACTGTATGTACTACCCACCCATAAGCATTAGGAATAGGCATTGATTGTATAATCTATAATGAATCAAGCATATATCATCTTAGTTGTAGCAATATTACTTTTAAGATGTGTATTATTGATAAAGACGTTGATCAGCGGAGCATGATTATTCCCTTCCAAAGAAGGGCAGAGGTATGGATTACAGTGAATATGACAGGATGGGAGAGTGAGAATGGATTGGACCATGTTATCAGGCTATTAGACCAGGGACTAAAAGATTCTAGAAAAAGGGCAAAAAGATTTGTGGGATGGTTAATTTTTGCTATAATATCAGCTGTGATAATACTGGCATCTGCTGCTGCTTCAGTTACAGCTTTGAAAAGGGCATACAAACTGCAGATTAACCAATGTGACAAATGATTTGCAGATGCAGGAAGGTATAGATGAGGAAATAATGGCAAGGCTATATGCACTTGAGGCCAGCGTTGTTTGGTTAGGAGACCAACAAGCTGCCTTGCAGACCCATATGATGCTGCAGTGTGATTGGGAATATCATAAGGACATGTGTGTAACATCCTTGTCCTGGAATGACTCTCAGCATGATTGGAACTCAGTAAGATCACATTTACAAGGGGCCTTCGATAGCTCCTTGAAATATAATGTCCAAACATTGAAGCATCAGCTGGAAACTGCGATTAGCAAATATACAACAGGTGCAGACTGATTCAACATGGCAAGCACTGAACAAAGATCATAGCTGGTTGAATCCAAAAAATTGGTTCTCAGGTCTGAATCTATGAGTGTGGGTTATAGGTGGAATCCTGGTAGTGATTGGTATTGTAATTGTAGTATTAATGGTATTTGTAATCATAGCTTTTAGGAATACGAGGATGGTCAGGACACAAGTGATGGCGGCTGTTTTAAACAATATAAAAATGGGGAGCTGTAAGAAAGCAGAAAGTATCTATGGAAGGTTTCAGGAAAAGGAAGAACAACAGGCCACTGATACTGGAAGGATAGCTTGATGATAAAGAAGAGCTGACCGTGGTAAACAACCTGAAGTGCCAGATAGAAGGACACTTGCCTCCATGCTGGAGAAGATCAACCTGATATGGGATGAAGATAACAATGGACAGCTGCATATCAAAGGAGAAAACCCAATTAGCAGCAGTAGTGCAAGAATGTCAGGGAATTGCTTACCCTGCTCGATTTTTCCTATATAAGCTGCTTGTTCTATACCAATAAACGATTCTTGCCTCACCAACATGGGAGTCTATGCATGCTTTCCGAAAGGGGGGTTGGAACACCTCTGCTGCAAGGGCAGGCTGAGGGAGCTGGGGGTGCTCAGGCTGGAGAAGAGAAGATTCTGGGTGGGGGACACTTTAAAACAGCCTTCCAGTACCTGAAGGGGCTGCAGGAGAGCTGGGGAGGGACTGTTTGCAGAGGCCTGCAGAGACAGGATGAGGGACAATGGTTTGCAGTGAGAGCAGAGCAGATTCAGATTGGATGTCAGGAGCAAGTTCTGTGCTGTGAGGCTGCTGGAACACTGCCACAGGTTGCCTGGGGAGAGGTGCTGGTGGCCACATCCCTGGAGATATTCAAGGTGAGGCTCAACAGGGCTTTAGGCAACCAGAGAGCAGCCAGGCATGAGGAGACCTAAGGCTACTAATTGTCAGCCAGCTCAACACAAGCCAGTAGTGTGCCCAGGTGGCCAAGAAGGCCAATGGCATCTTGGCCTGCATTAGGAACAGTGTGGCCAGCAGGAGCAGGGAGGTCATCCTGCCCTGTGCTCAGCACTGTTTAGGTCACACCTTGAGTCCTGTGTCCAGTTCTGGGCCTCTCAGTTTAAGAAGAACATTGAGACTCTTGAAGGTGTCCAGAGAAAGGCAACAAAGCTGGGGAGGGGTCTGGAGCACAGCCCTGTGAGGAGAGGCTGAGGGAGCTGGGGTTGCTTAGCCTGAAGAAGAGGAGGCTCAGGGGAGACCTCATTGCTGTCTGCAACTCCCTGAAGGGAGGTTGTAGCCAGCTGGGGGTTGGTCTCTTCTCCCAGGCAAGCAGCATCAGAACAAGAGGACACAGTCTCAAGCTGTGCCAGGGGAAGTTTAGGTTGGAAGTGAGGAAGAAGTTCTTCCCAGAGAGAGAGACTGGCCTTTAGGATGTGCTGCCCAGGGAAGTGGAGGAGTCCCCCCCCATTCCTGGAGGTGTTCAAGAGGAGCCTGGATGAGGCTCTAATTCCTTCCACACAACTCACCCCAACCCACCTGGGGGTCCCAAAGCCTCCCACCAAAGCTGATGTCCCTCAGGATTGGTGAAATGTGATGGGCAGGGGGGGCCTGGAGGAGGTTGGGAGGTGCCCCAGGACCTCATCAGCAATGGGCTGGGGTCCTGCTGTTGCCCCCCAGTCTGGGTTCTTTACCTGCTGGGATGTTCCAAGGGGCAGATCTGCAAACTCTGCAGACCCCCTGCAGACTCTGCTCTTCCCCAGCCCAGAGGGCCACAGCTGATGGAGAGAGAAGGACACAGCCCCTGCCAGAGAGAAGCAAAAGGCTCAGAGGAGAGGACTGTACTCCAAGGGATGGCTCAGCACTGCCCAAGACCATGCAGCAGAGCTGAACCTCGCTGGGGGACAGCCCCCAAGCCCAGCAGCACAGGCACAGCAGACAGGGAGGAAGGGCTGCTGAAGATGGGAGGCCTCAACAGGTGCAGGCTGAGCTCCCTGCCCAGCACACAGCTGCAGGGCAGCACCACGAGAGAGCTGCCTCCAGGCAGCTTCTTCCCACTGCCTGCAGCTGCCATTTGCCAGGAGCTGTTGCTCTGGCTCCAGATCTCCAACCAACCCCCACCGATTCCCCCCTAGATCCCCGCAGAGGCTCCCCCCCAGCCCCACGGACCCCTACCCCACAAACTCTTTCCCAACCCAAGCGACCCTCCCCAGCCGCCCCACAGAGCAAACCGACCCCCCCGGCCAGGTGCCACCAGTCCCCCCTCCAAAGCCCCTCTACGTCCACGAGGACCACCCTAGGACCACCTGAGCTCACCAGCACCACTTCCAGAACCCCTCTAGGTCCACCCGGACCACCCCAGCAGCACAAGGAACACCCCCCAAACACACCGACACCCCCCCCAACCCCATCCACGTCCCACAACCGCACAGACCCCTCCTAGAACAGCACAGACGACGCCCACGGACCCTGCACACCTCTGCTCTACCACACAGCCCCCCCCGACCACCTCCAACACCGCAGACCCCCATAGACAGAAGTCCCCACAAGCACAGCGACACCACCCCCCCCCCCCCGAACCGCACGGACCCAAACGCCAAGCTTGCAGAGCTTCCTCAGACCCCACAGACATCCCCCTGTACCCCCCCCCCCAAACTCCACCGATTCCCCCTAGATCCCCGCAGAGACTCCCCCACCAGTCCCACCGACCCCTGCCCCACATACCCTTCCCCAATCCAAGCGACTCTCCCGACCCGTCGCAGCCCCCCAGAGAGCATTCTCTGATCCCCACCCCACGACCCCCAACTCAGCCCCAGAGACTCCCTCACCCCACTGGACCCCGGGACAAGGGGGAAGCAGAGCAGAAAAAGAAGGAGAAGGAAGAGCTCAGCGAACAGGGAGCCGCCGGCCCCGGCAGGCTGCTGGTGAGCAGAGAGCGATGGTAGGGAAGAGGGCCGTTGCGGCCACGTGTGACGGGGAGCGGAAGCAGTTCTCAGTCCGGAGCGGAAGTCCCGCCCACGAGCGGGCGGCCGCAGCCAATCAGAAGCGCCGGGAGCGAGGCAGCTCCTCGCTGTGTCTCGGTAGGGGGGAGGAGCTGCCGGCTCGCGGCCGCCATCGTTGCTGCCCCACGGGGAGCGGCGGCGGAGCTGCGGGAGGACCCCGCGGGGAGCGACGACAGGAGCCGCAGCGGGGTGGGAGGGGCTGAGGGAGCCGGGGAGTGGAGCGGGAGCTAGGCTACGGGGCCATTCTTTTTGTCCCCCTCCAAGTCGCCGTCGCTTTCCTGCCGCTGGAGCCATGTCCCAGTGGCTGGTCCTTCCTATTCGTCCTTCCTCCGCGTTACGTGAAAGGAGGAAAGGGGAGGTGGGAGGGGGCGGCGCGCAGCGTTCGAGAGAGTTCACGAAGACAGCGCCGGGAGTGGTGCAGGCCCAGGGCTGGCAGAGGGAGCGAGACCCACAGCAGGACCGGGAGCGGAACCAGGGCAAGGAGAAGCCCGGAGCGGGCCCAGGCCCAGCGCCGGCATCGACACCGGGACAAGGACCGGGAGCAGAATGAAGAGCGGCTGGGAGCGAAGCCAGGACGGGGAGCGACAGAGAGTCCAGGCGCAGGTCCGGGATCGCGATGGGGGTCGGGGTAAGGACTGGGAATGGTGCCGGGCTAGGGCCCGGAGTGGAGCCGACGAGGGTGAGGAGGTGGCTGCAGGGAAGCAGCGGAGGCAGCCGTGACCGAGCCCCGGGGCGGCTCCGGGGCAGGGGTGGTACCGAGCCCCACATCACCAACGCCAGGCCCGCCGCGACACCCCCTGACTCCCCAGGCTGCCCTGGGACACCCCAGACCCTTTTAGTTTATCCCAGGACCCTCTAGGACATCCCCAGACTCCACAAACCACCCCGGGACACCACCAGACATTTTTATTTTTTAGTTCATCTCAGGGCCCCCTAGAACACCCCCAGCTCCCCTCAAACCACCTCAGAACACGCCCAGACCCCTTTAGTTCATCCCAGGCCCATCTAGGACACCCCCAGCCTCACTCAAACCACCCCAGGACACGCCCAGACCCTTTTAGTTCATCCCAGGTCCCCCAAGGACATCCCCAGTCCCCCTACAAACCACCCCAGGACACTCCCAGACCCCTTCAGTTCATCTCAGGTCCCTTCAGGGACCCCCTCAAACTACCCCAGGACACCTCCAGACCCTTTTAGTTCATTCCAGGTCCTTCCACCCCGGGACGCCCCCAGCCCCCCTCAAACCACCCTGGGACGCCCCCAGCCCCCCATCCAACTTTATTGCTCCACACTTCATTATTTATAGTCTTATCTTATGCATAGTTAATTCTTTTCTAATTTAACACATACTATTGGTTTCTCTCTAAAAGGTTACATCATTGTTTTCACAACTCTATGGAATTTTTCCTACTCAGTCTAATTGCTCTTTTTCCCAGATCTCGCCTCCTCCTTATCTTGCTTGCCTCCCTTCTCAGGGGCAGCTGGACTTCAGCATACCAAGCAATCAGCACTTTCCCACATCTCCTACTCCACCGCTATATTATCAACAGAGAATTCTTCAAGGCCTGAATTGCACAGGTGTTCCTGGGACCCATATGCCCTCTTGCTCAAAACGATCCCCAACAAATTCCCCCTTTTTTCTTTTGTGCAAGTAAGGCCTTGGAGGTTATCCTTTGAACACTTTACATAATACAATTATAAACAAGTTTAACAATAATCAAAATTAGTACAATAATACCTAAAAACCTTAAAGCTTCTTTTATCAATTGTATAACCCACTGTGGCACATTCCCAAGCATTGATCTTAACCAATCATCTAAGGGACTTTTTACAATTGTAACAGCACGCGTATGATTCTTTAGCCACCTAATCTCAGCATGCATCGACACTCTGTGATCTGACAAGTTAAAACAACACATTCCTTCAAAATCTTCGCATCCATGCCCTTGAGCCAACAACAAAAAATCAATTTCAGCACGATTTTGCAGTAATGCGTGCTTCAATGATTTTTGATCTAACAATAACCCTTCTAACACCTGAGTGGTAACATTTGCATTTTTTACTGACCAACACGCTAATTTTTCTACTGCACTCAAGGCTTTTCCTGCAGCAGCACCTGGCACAATTACACTTACAAAGGCTCTCATTGCATACCCCCATAATTCCACTTGGTCATTACAATTTGATAGTAATTGTTCAATTGTGCATTTTTTCCGTTGTTTTATTTGCTTTAAAAGTTTTAACCGCTGAGTCTGAGAAGGTGCTATTATGGATAAAGACCCGAAATAACAGGGACCCCCCCCACTGGGTTAGCTGGAATTACCTGCCAGGCACGATCTCCACAAATCAAAAATATACCTGGCAGCAATGCTTTTGCTATATGATTATTCCATAAAAGGGGTATATTTTTGTTCTTAATTGTTGAAGTCCCTGCACTGAGATCTTGAGCTCCATATGCACCCCACAGTTTTGGCATGATAAGATCTTTTATGGTTGCTTTGTCATTCCATCCACAGTAGTCACCATACACGTTATATGGTCTTTTGGGATGCACGTCAGTCCATCCCTGAGAGCTGCTTTGTATCCCAACTGGCACTTTCCCCCAACCTTCTAACACTTGCTCAAAACCTTGCTGTCCTTTAAACACACCTCCAACCACAATACACATTCGAGTCCAGTTTCTCGATGCATTGCCAACCTGCTGAGAGCCCAATAATCGCAGTTCTCTAAGGATCATACGGTAACCACTGAGTCAGTCCCTTAATCAATAATGCACTACAATTTGCCACTTCACTCTCATTACTACAATTATTACTACTATAATTAACAAACATATTTACATCAAATCTGGGTATCCCTATCAGACACGTCTGAAAAGGTTCACCCACAGTCTGAAGGCTCAACCAAAATTCATTATTGCCTGTCATGTTGGGCCATGTTATCTATACAAGGCACAAAGCTTAAGTTGAACTAGTTACAATGCTCTACAGAGCTGGCATAATACATGGTCAAAGATAACAAACATTGTAATGAAGGACTTAGATCTTAACAGTTCCGATCTTTACATTTCACTCCTCTTATTGACAGAGAAGACTTGATTATGCCTGAATGCATTGCACACAGAGATCGAGGCACAAATGCAATCCTTAGCACTGTCTTTTGCGATCTGCTTTAGGATTATGTTGCATCTTTATTTTCTCTAGGATGGTCAAAAATCATGAATTGTTTAATGGTAGCAAGATTTCTTTCATCTGTAAAGGTAGATCTGGCCAGGCTCTAGCTTCACAGACAGAAAACTTGCAGGCAAGCAGCAAGAGCAAAAAGAGCTTCATTGCATTGCCCAATATAAAATTACACTGAATAATGTGTTTTTGCTCATCCTAGTAATTCTGATCTCTTAATGTTCACACAACAGGAAAGCAGTCACGACACTCAGTTATAAGTTAGATGCTTTCTGTTGACATCTTGGATTATCGTGACTGTCATTCTGGTCAGTGCTAAGCAGGTTTGCTGATTGTCATTTTCATGACAGTTGTGCCGTGTTCGTGCTGTCTTGCAGTGAGAGGGTTACAGCACATTGCAAAGTTGATATTTCTAGGGTTACAACATTTTCTAGGGTTAATATTTCTAGGGTTACAGCATTTCTAGGGTTGATGTTTCTAGGGTTACAGCATTTCTAGGGTTGCCATGAGCTAAATTTTTGCTATGGGGTATTCTCTCTTTTCCCCCCTTTTTTTTTTTTTTTTTTGTGTTAATCTCTACTAAGCAAAATGTAAAGATGAAACTGTATCCTCTAGGATGTCTACATTCAGAGGCACACTTAGTGAACAAGAGAGAATACAAAGTTATCAAGCAACCACAATATTCAGTCCTAATTCACATGATGCTGTGGTACATTCTTCTGAGTGATGCTGTTTGATCCCAGATGATCATAGCAGTTGTTGTGATCGATGTTCGACTGCATGGGAAATGCTGTGTCCTCATGGTCTTGATTCTTCCACCGCTGTTTATTGCGATGATTGCAGTTAGCAGAAAAGAAGGCTCGAGGTGACCTGATTGTGGCCATCCAGTATCTCTTCTATTATTTATTTTTTGTTCCATTTTGTTATTTTATTTCATTTTTAGTTACTGTTTTCTATTGTGAATTTATTATTTTGATATGTTTAATATTTTTACTTTTAATCTAGTTATTTAATCTTTAATTAATTTCAATTTTTGTTTTCAAATTATTTTTATATTGTTTTAATGTTTTTTCTTCATTGCATTTTATTGTATTTTTTATGCACTTTTAAATTATTTTTTGTTAAATTTTTTGTTTGTTAATTTTAATCTAATTTTTATATATATTTTATTCAATTAATTTTTGTTATTTTGTATTTTAATTTTCTTTGTTCTTTACATTTTTCTTATTTTCATTTTTAACTTACTTTTTGTCATTTTTAATTTATTTCTTTTTTACCTTCTTTATTATAATTTTTATTTTCTTATTGTAATTTTTTATCTGTATTTTAATTTGTTATTCTAATAATTTTTTTCATTTTCAATTTATTTTATTTTTGTAATTTCTATTTTTTCTTTTTATCTAGTGTCTAATATTTTATTTTTTATCTTATATTTTTTATTGTAATTATTTTTTATTTTGCATGTTTGTTTTATTTAATCTATTTTACGTTTTAATTTTAATTTTTTATTTTTATTATATTTTTTAACCTTTTCTATTAATTCTTCATTAATTAATTTTTAATTCTTTTTAATTTTCTCAACTTTTTCTTTGTATAATTTTTTGTGTTAATCTAGTAGTCTTGATAATCCTTATTTTCATTTTTTTTGCTAATAATTCTTCTGTTTTTTCTGTTAATAGCTATTCTGTGTTAGTAATCCTTATGATTTTTCAATGTGTCATATTTGTTTTTAATATTTTATTTTTGTTGTTCTTCTTTTTTTATTACTATTCTGTTATTTAGCACTCTATGTTTTGTATCCAGAGTTTTTGTGCTTTTGTTATATATTTCTGTCTTTTTTTGTTTACCTTTTTTTTTTTTCTATTTTTTGTATTTTTTTCTAGTCTATGTCTAAGAAGGAAATATAAAGACATTACCTTAGCTAAGGAATACTTTTTAAAATGAATACCTATTTACGACAAGTCTTAACTATATTACATGGAGCTCCTTTGAAATGCCATGGCACACAACTAAGAAGGTTCGAACCAAAAGAAAATCTTACAATGTGAACTCATTACTAAGTACTTACACCTTACTGCAATTACTATGTACTAGGTATCTGTAAATATAAAATCCTTACCATTCATTATGCTTACCAGGAAAACTTAGCAAAACTCTAAATAACAAATCTCTTAAGGACATTGCAATCAGAAATGAAGAAATTATCACTGTAACTTTAAATCAGAGCAGAGCTTTGGTTGGCAAGAGTAGTACTAGAAAATCCTCCCTTTTCTGGGGGTGGGGGGTAGGGGTGGGTGGCTAGCAAGGCGTGACCTAGTTTCTATTGTTTCTGCATTACGGTCTTAAGGACTTGCAGCCTATCGTGTCTGAACGACCATTGTTCCACCCATACTGGATTATGTGTTTTCCATTTTAATTTGAGGGTTGGTTGCTGATTAGTAGCCACTACAAAAAAGGAACGGTAACAAGTTTTGCTCCTAGTTGACTTAAGGCATATCAGCCCAATAGAGCAACTGGAAGGGTTAACATGTACGGTCTTACAGTGATTGATTTGCTGTAGTTAAAAGCTAATTGCACTGGCTCTTTGCTAACCCAGGTTGTTTGGATACCTTTTAAACACGACTTCAACATTTGCCATGAGCAATGACTAGTGACCTTTCCATTTATGACTAGGTGTAATGATGACATCGTCTCCAGTATCCATAATAATTGAAAATTGTATAATTTGTCCACAAGGGTGTCTGACAGATACAATCTGTTCCAGTTTTCCCTTTTGGATTTCTAGGGCTAATAAGGTATTAGGCATATCGGTGGAACCCGAGCCTTCTTGCCCTTGGATCCTGTTAGAAGTTTTAGGCACTCAGGACTCAGATGGTATTAACTAAGCAATTTCTGTCCCAACAAGAGTGCTAACAGGAGAGGCAATGGTATAGAGCATAATTTTCATAGCCCAGTCATAATCAGAATGTATTGAACCAGGAATTATAAGAATGCCCTGTCTAAAGATAGGCTGTCGTCTGCCAATTAACAGAGCACAGGGTCCGTGACCCAAAGGACCATGCTGGTTAAACTCGACAACGCTTTGTGGATTCAAAAGGTGATATGCGGCTGTTGTCAGGCCCGCTGTGTGCTGCCAGAGGGGGCTGGGGGGGGGGGGGGGGAAGGGGGAGGGGAAGGTGGGGGGGTGCGGTCCAAGGACCCTGGTTTGGTGTCATCGTGCGGGGTATATTCACGCTGCAGGAGCAGCTTCTGCGACGATCTCGAGTAAAATGATTAGATCTGTGACCCTTTCGAGTCTGTCCAGCAATCAGACACTTTAAGGTACCTAGGTTTCTCAGAGGCATGATGATTTCAGGACTGCTTCTGTGGCCATGGCTAGATACATTGCTGCTTGTCGATGCCTTCATTCGTTGTAGTCCTGCAGTCATGAGGCAGTGGCACCTGTTGATAAAATGCTGAGAACCTGTTTAGTTTCTTCATTAGCATTGTCAAATGCCAAAATATCCACATTTCTACCTTCATATCGTGAGTCAGGTCTGAATTAGTATTGAATGCCGTATGTAAGGGATGGTATTGACAAAGGAACCAAGTGTCCCTGTTAGACCCTACTCAATAATAAGAAACACAGGATCAGAGTTATTGTCCTGGATTGTGGACCACTTTGATCACTAAATCCTGACTGTATCCCATAGGTAGCTATGGCTTGTCTAGCTTCTGTTAAAGAACATTAGTCCGTTCAGATTACCATAGTCATTGTTAACCTTCTCCATCTGTGACTACATTTCCCACAATACCTTTCCACCAGCTCAGCGGGACAGTTCCGTGTCCCTCCCACCTCCCGATCGCCCCATCGGGACTCAATTGAAATCTCTGTCCGAGTGCTAATAACGTGTGGAATGTAGGAGGCGGGGGGGGTGTAGCGCAGCTGAAACCGCTGGGGGGAAGGGGCCGCTGGGGCCGTTCCTGCTGCTGCCGTGGGGGTGGCTGTTGCCGGGGCCGCTGTTGTCGGCAGTGCGTCGGTCGATGCCGCTTGATCGGAGCCGCTGGTACTCGCGGGGGCCATGGGGGGTCGCGGGAGGCGTCTCCAGGAGAACTGCTGGAGGGTGGGGCGCCGTTGGGATGGGCGCCGCCGGGCTGAGGGCTGCCGAGGTGAGCACTGCCAGGGTGGTGGGGGCCACCATCGGGGCGGCCGGGGCTCGCGGCGGGGCGGGGGTGCAAAAATGCCGTGATCGCGAGCGTGCAAGCACTCCAGGAGTTCTAAGGCAGAGTTTGCGCTGTCCGGCTTCCAAGCCCAAGCCATTGCTGGCGGTATCAGGAAGATGTTCATGAAGGGGATCGAAAACGCCGAGCCGCAAGTTTCGACGCTTTTTTTTTTTTTTTTTTTTTAAATTAATTAATTTATTTATTTTTATTTTTACTGGGTTTCTCCACTGGGCGCGGGCGGCTGTGGCGGTGTGTTAATAAACACGGTGTGCTGGCCAAGATGGCGGAGGTGGCGTCTCCTTTTCTTAATGCGTAGCGACCTCCATTTTGATTTTGCGCGCCTTATCAGTTCGATCAAGATTCGCTTCTGCCGCTATTGACAGGTCTCCATGGCCAGAGGCAGCAGATGTCCAACAGCAGCTCCATCACCCATGTCCTCCTCCTGCCATTCCCAGACACAAGGCAGCTGCAGCTCCTGCACTTATGCCTCTTCCTGGCCATCTACCTGGTTGCCCTGCTGGGCAATGACCTCATCATCACCACCATAGCCTGGGCCCACCACCTCCACACCCCCATGTACTTCTTCCTCCTCAACCTCTCCTTCCTTGACCTGGGTGCCATCTCCACCACTGTGCCCAAATCCATGGCCAATTCCCTGAGGGACATCAGGGACATCTCCTATGCAGGATGTGTTGCTCAGGTCTTTTTCCTTCCCTTTTTCATGTCAGCAGAGTTTTATCTCCTCACCACCATGTCCTACGATTGCTACATTGCCATCTGCTGACCCCTGCACTATGAGACCTCCTGGGCAGCAGAGTTTGTGTCCACATGGCAGCAGCTGCCTGGGCCTCTGGGGTTCTCAACGCTCTGCTGCACACAGCCAATACAATACCCTCTGCCAGGGTAATGCTGTGGACCAGTTCTTCTGTGAAATCCCCCAGATCCTCAAGCTCTTCTGCTCCACATCCCACCTCAGGGAGCTTTAGCTTATTGTGCTCAGTGCCTGTTTGTTATTAGTCTGTTTTGTGTTCATTGAGGTGTCCTACATGCAGGTCTTCAGGGCTGTGCTGAGGATCCCCTCTCAGCAGGGACGCCACAAAGCCTTTGCCACCTGCCTCCCTCACCTGGCTGTGGTCTCCCAGTTTCTCAGCACTGCCTTCTTTGCCCACCTGAAGCCCTCCTCCATCTCCTCCCAATCCCTGAACCTGGTGGTGTCAGTTCTGTACTCAGTGGTGCCTCCAGCAGTGAACCCTCTCATCTACAGCCTGAGGAACCAGGAGCTGAAGGATGCCCTGAGGAAAATGACCACCGGATGCCTTCAGAAGCGATAAACATTTTGTCTTCTCCTGCAGAGCAGTTCTGATGTCACTCATAGTCTGGTTTCTCTCTGTTTAGCTGCTGCTGGTGCTGTTACCCTTGTGAGAATGTTGTTTCCCCACCAGAGTCTTTCTTCAGACCATTTCCGATTCAGTGCTGGCCTGGCTGCTGTGACCCAGAGACTGCAGACATGAGCAGCTGTGCTGCCTGGGTGTACAACATGCAAGGAAAAATTCTTCTGATCTAGAAGTTCATAACAGAGACAGAGGAGTCTTGTAAAACTTTATTTGAATAATGGGAGAGTCCACAGGACAATTCCCTGTGGGGTCTTGTGGTGAAGAGGTTATTAAATTTATGAATATGAAATATGAATTATGAAAAATATTATTTTATTAATTATCAAACTATTAATAACCGATGAATCACCAACTTATATACATGTTCTAGTGCACGTTCGTGAAATACATTCCACAACTGGCTTAGTGTTATGATTATAACGTAATTGAACTATCTATAAACCCTTTCTATATTTATATAACGAAGGGTGCAGTTCCGCCGCTTAGCAACTAGATGGAGACTCGGCGGGACGCGGGCGGCTTCTGGCTATACACAGCAGTATTATAATCTTTCTATGCGTCAGCGCTTACTCTGCTAGACGCGGATACTTTGAACTGAGTGCTAGTGGGTGGAAAGCACGTGGACAATATTCAATCCCCTTCAGACAACAGGGATCGGTCCTGGTCGGGGTCGGTCCGTGGGATCGGCCCTCAGAAGTCGGCTCGCACGGCAGGGCGGGACGACGGTGGCCGGTAGGTGGGCTCGAACGACGGAAGCAGGCGAAGCTACGGGGGTCGGCCCAACCACGGCGGTTCTCGGGGCTGATGCAAACAGCCTCAGGGGGAGAATGCGGCTGCGTTAGGCGGCGGATTCTCTTTACCGAGGTTAAAGGAGCAACAGGACTCTCGTAGTGGTCCCGGGTCCGGTGCAATACAAGCACGAACAATGCTCTGGTTTTCCCTGGAATTCACAGGGCTCAGAGCGGCACTTGGCGGCTCTGAGAGAGCGGCACTCGGTATTGATCAAGTCCCTTCTCCCCGGCAACTGGGCAGATCTTACCCGCGGGGGTTGGTCCAGTCCTCCGGTGGCACGATGGGCTCTTCCGATCGGCACGACTGGTTGTAGCAATGCTGAGCTCCTCAGGCTCAGCGAAGGTCCTCCCTCTGGGCTTCTTCAACAATGCAGAGGCTTCCAGTATGCGTGCATGTATAACAGAAGCTAACAACAATAAGCTCAATGGCAAAGGCTGCAGCTCGAGACTTACTCTCTCGAGCAAGCACAGAGACAAAGTAAATGAGGGGGCAACGTGTTCACCAACTGGGGTGATACTTATAGATTCCTCGAGGCTGGGCTTGACCAATGGGCACTCTCATAAGCAACTGGCTTCAGCCTATAGAAAGCGTGAAGCTAGAATTATGCCCATACTTGGTGTCAGCACAAGCGCTGCATGCGCTGGGTGCGTGCAAGCCTGGCTAATGCCTTGGCTTTTGTCTCCCTCCTAGAGGGAGGGGGAACTTGCCCACATGCTGGGACAAGATTCAGTATTGGGGCATAATGTGCCTTCACCACAGGTCTCTCTCATTGCTGAAGGCACAGCTCCCCTTTCATCCTACATTTCTGGATGCAGATTTCCCTCTCCCTTTTCCTGCTGGCTCAGGTACTCAGGATTTAGTCTTTCCCATAATCCCTGCTAAATGTCCCCTTCACACAAACCCTCCCTGCTTCATACATCCTATGTTCATTTAGATTCTTCAGTTCTCTGGGTGGAGAAGTGAATATTCAGTAGTCTGTTAAGCCTGTGCTCTGGCCTAAAAGTTCAGCAGTTCAGGTTGTGTTCAGTGTCTGCTATCTTTGGACAGACCCCTACTGATTTACAGCAAGGTTCAAGGGAAGGTATTTAGCAGAGACCCCTTTGTGATTTACATACACATAGAGAAGCTGAACTGTTTGGTTCTTTCCTTTCTCTTCCAGCTCCCTCTTAGCCAATTCTTCCTTTGTAAAGACACTACCTCCTTTTAATCCCATCAATCCCTCCTCTTCTTGCTTTAATAATTATCTTTACAAAATTAATTCACCATTAACTTAATCCATTCCTCTTGGCTCATTTCTGATGTAGGTCTTATTTGCAGATACATCCTACTGCTCTTTTTCATAGCCTTTTCTGGGTCACTTGATGTGGCTACAACCTGCACCTGCCTGACTGCATGAAGGATAAGCCATACAAACCAGGGTATCATACATGGAGAGAAGAATGACACTCGTTTGACACATGACCCACCAGGCAACCAAGAAAATGTGTCCCATTCCAGTCCTTTCCAGGTTTGGACTGGTACAGGAGCTATTTCCCTGCTGTTGATGGCTATATTTATTGCTGCCTCCCCATTGTCCTCAAAATTTAGGCACCAATCAGATGTATTAAACTTTCCACATCCTCCTCCTTCCTCAGCTATTAGACAGTTTGGAGAGTCCATTTACACAGTATCACACAGTATGGCAGTATCACCAAGGTTGGAAGAGACCTCAAAGATCATCAAGTCCAACCTGTCATCACAGACCTCATGACTAGACCATGGCACGAAGTGCCACATCCAATCCCCTCTTGAACACCTCCAGGTATGGGGACTCCACCACCTCCCTGGGCAGCCCATTCCAATCACGAACAACTCTCTCAGTGAAGAACTTCTCACCTCGAGCCTAAACTTCCCCTGGCACAGCTTCAGACTGTGTCCTCTTGCTCTGGTGCTGGTTGCTTGAGAAAAGAGACCAACTCCCTCCTGGCTACAATCACCCTTCAGGTAGTTGTAGAGGGCAATGAGGTCACCCCTGAGCCTCCTCTTCTCCAGGCTAAACAACCCCAGCTCCCTCAGCCTCTCCTCACAGGGCTGTGCTCAAGGCCTCTCCCCAGCCTTGTTGCCCTTCTCTGGACACGTTCAAGTGTCTCGATGTCCTTCTTAAACTGAGAGGCCTAGAACTGGACACACTACTCAAGGTGTGGCCTAACCAGTGCAGAGTACAGGGGCAGAATGACTTCCCTGTTCCTGCTGGCCACACTATTCCTGATGCGGGCCAGGATGCCATTGGCCGCCTTGGCCACCTGGGCACACTGCTGGCTCATGCTTAGATGCAAGTCAATCAGCACCCCCAGGTCCCTTTCTGTTTGGCAGCTCTACAGCTACTCTGACCCTAGCCTGTAGCTCTGCATGGGGTTGTTGTGGCCAAAGTGCAGCACCCAGCATTTGGATTTATTGAATGCCATCCCATTGGACTCTGCCCATCTGCCCAGTCAGTTGAGGTCCCTCTGCAGAGCCTTTCTACCCTCTAACAGATCAACATCTGCTCCCAACTTGGTGTCATCTGCAAATTTGCTGATGACTGACTCAATCCCCTCATCCAGATCATTAATGAAGATATTAAAGAGGATGGGGCCCAGCACTGATCCCTGGGGGACACCACTAGTGACTGGCCACCAGCTGGATGTGGCACCATTCACCACCACTCTCTGGGCTTGGCCCTCCAGCCAGTTCCTAACCCAGCACAGAGTGCTGCTGTCCAAGCCTCGAGCTGACAGCTTGGCCAGCAGTTTGCTGTGGGGGACAGTGTCAAAGGCCTTGCTGAAGTCCAGGTAGACTACATCCACAGCCTGCCCCACATCCACCAGGCGGGTCACCTGATCATAGAAGGAGATCAGGTTGGAGAGGCAGGATCTGCTCTTCCTAAATCCATGTTGGATGGTCCTGAACCCTTGTCCATCCTTCAGGTGTGCAGTTATTGCCGCCAGGATAATCTGCTCCATAATTTTCCCTGGCACTGAGGTCAGGCTGACAGGCCTGGAGTTTCCAGGTTCCAGTTTCCAGTCATCTGGGACCTCACCGGTGAGCCAGGACTGGTGGAAAATGATGGAGAGAGGCTTGGCCAGCTCATCTGCCACATCTCTCAGAACCCTATAATGGATCCCATCCGGTCCCATGGACTTGGGGGGATCCAAGTAGCTCAGCAAGTCCCACACTAATTCCTCATGGATTTCCGGGGGCATTACACTGCTCCCTGACCCCATTACCCAGCTCAGGAGGCCACTTGTCCTGAACTCCTCCTGCCTTACTGTTGAAAATTGAGGCAAAGAAGGTATTCAGGACCTCATCCTTTTCCTCAACTTTAGTCACAGTGTTCCCCTCCAGGTCCAATAAGGAGTGGACGTTCTTCTTGCCCCTCTTTTTAGCATTAATATATTTATAAAAATGCTATTTTTATCTTTCGCAGAGGTGGCCTGCTTAAGTTCTAACTGGGCCTTTGCCTCTCTAATTTTTCTCCTACATGATCTAACAACATCCTTAAACATATCAGGAGAAGCATTCCCCTCCTTCCAAAGGCAATACAGCCTCTTTGTTTCCCTTAATTCCTTCAGGAGCTGCTTGCTCACCCAGGCCGGTCGCCTTCCCCACCGGCTCATCTTTTGGCACATGGGAACTGCCAGTTCCTGTGCCTTCAAGAGCTCCTGTTTGAAGTAGGTCCAACCATCCTGGACCCCTTGGTTCTTGAGGGCTACTACCCAGGGTACTTTCCGAATAAGCTGCTTGAACAAGCTGAAGTTCGCCCTCTGGAAGTGAGGGTTCTGTTAGTGCTCCTCCCTATCTCCCTGCATATTGAAAACTCCACTATCTCATGATCACTGCACCCTAGACAGCCTCTCACCGTCACATCTCCCACCAGCCCTTCTCTATTGGAGAACAGCAGGTCAAGCAGAGCCTGACCCCTGGTAGGCTCACTTAACAGCTGCAGCAGGAAGCTGTCCTCCATACGCTCTAGGAACCTTCTGGATTGCCTCCTGTCTGCTGAACTGAGTTCCCAGCAGATATCTGGCAGGTTAAAGTCACCTACTAGGACAAGATCTGATGATTTGAGACAGCCTCCTGCTGCCTGTAGAATATTTCATCTGCCTCCTCATCCTGGTTGGGTGTTCTATAACAGACTCCCAGCAGGATGTCAGTTTTGTTAGACCTCTCTCTGATTTTAACGCACAGGTTCTCAATCCTTTCACCATCAACCTCAAGCTCTGTGGCATGAAGAGATTCCCTAATATCCAGGGCCACCCCTCCTCCTTTTCTCCCTCACCTGTCTCTCCTAAAGAGCTTGTAACCCCTCAATGCAGTGCTCCAGTCATGTGAATCGTCCCACCATTTTTCTGAAATGGCAACTATATCATAGTCCTCCTGGTGGACCAAGACCTCCAGTTCTTCTGCCTGTTACCCATGCTGCATGTGTTGGTGTACCTGCACTGCAGCTGGGCTGCTGATCTCTCAATTAACCCTAATTTGTGTCCCTCTCTCTCCTCTCCAGAGAGATTGTTTTCCTCACCCCCTTCAGACCTAGTTTAAAGCCCTCCCAATGAGCCCTGCCAACTCCAATGCCAGTACCCTCTTGCCCTTTCTAGATAATTGCACCCCGTCAAGGTCCAGCAGGTACTCTTAACAATAATCTTAGGATGGGGAAGGGAAGCAAATCCCAGCCTTGGTCATCATCCCATCGTTGTCCCCAGCCATACCTGCTCCTCCACATCTCACCATGGCACCCACAGCACCAAGGGGCCAGGAAGGCCTCAATGTCCCTGACAAGATGTGAGAAAGAACTGGGCTCTTTCACAACAGCTGAGTCCAGCTGGGCAGGCAGAGATTTGCTTTGCTCCCACTGCTGTGCTCTGCCTGCAGGAGACTTCTGCTGCCACCCTTGGCCTGTTTGTCCCAGAACCACAGATTGATGAGGGTTGGAAGGGACGTCTGAAGTTCATTCAGTCCAGATACCCTGCTAGAGCAGGACCACCTAGAGTAAACCACACAGGAAAACATCCAGGTGTGTTTGGAATGCCTCCAGAGAAGGAGACTCCACAACCTCTCCGGGCAGCCTGCTCCAGGGCTTTGCACCCTCACAGTGAAGAAATTTTTCATGGTGTTTATGTGGAACCTCCTGGGCTCCAGTCTGTGTCCATTGCCCCTTGCCCTGTCTCTGGACACCACTGAGAAGAGTCTGGTCCCATCCTCCTGACTCTTGACCAGCATCAGTGAGATCCCCCTCAGCCTCCTCATCTCCAGCATCAGCTGGGGCTGAGCAGGGGTTTTGCAGCACAACTCACTCTGGAGTGGAAGTGCAAGTGCCCAGCTCTAACCCCAAGCTTAGGGAAACCCAAGAGCATACCCTCAGCACCACAACACAGCTTGGGGGCTTGCAGTGCCCAGCAGTCACTGGAGGCAGCAGACAGCTGTGTTTATCCCTTTCACTTTGGTTCCTGGCACTTGGGCAGCTGGATCCCTCCTGCAAAGGACAGGGAAACCTCTCCAGCTCCCCTGGAGAACCTCTGCAGATCCTCTGCCACCAGGGTGTTTGTCAGTGCTGAGCAGGTAGAGATTCCACTTCTGGGGAGGAAATGCAGGTGGTGCCATCGAAAAAGGGCTGCGAGAGGCAGTGGTGCCCTGCAGGGAGGGGTCCTGGGGACACAACTTGTCCTAGATTCCCCACCCCTGTTTTTTTTGTCCTGAGATACAAATGTCTAATTGCAGGAGGGGACAAGGGGAGAATGAGCCAAAGGCTCATAACTGCAGAGGCCAGTCTTTGCAAGCAAAGGGCTACATGTCCCCTTTTATCACCAGCCATAATTTCCTCCTTGGCTCAAAGGCGGTTGTGAAAAGAGCATGACTGGTTCAAACTTCCTTGGGGTCTCTGTGGCAACCAGCCCTGCAGGAGCCTTTTCTTCCTTCCTTCCTTCTCTTTCCTCTTTTGTTGTCGTTGTGTCATTAAAAGTTTCCAGATTGAATTCCCACCAGGCTGCTCTGCAGGCACCCTCCTGCCTGCCTCCAGCCAGCTGCCCCTCACCTTTTCTCAGCCCCAGCCCAGCAAAGCCCGGTCCAAACTCAGCCCCAGCCCAGCTACAGCTCAGCACAGCCCAGCCCCAGCTCAGCAATGCCCAGCAAAGCCCAGCCCAGCTTCCCACCAGGACATTTGTCCCTCCCCAGCACTTCACCTCCTCCCAGTTCAGCCCAACCTCCTCACAGGGATCAAGTGACAATTGGGATTCCTTGACCTTGGCTTGGGGAAGTCCAGACCTGCCATCCCTGCTCTGTGTGCTCACACCCAGATGAACCAGGCCAAGTCTGAGCAGAGCCCCTCTGGCACCAAGCATTCAGGCACAGGAAGGGCTGATGAGGACCCGCAGGTGTTGTGAAGAGGTTATTAAATTTATTAATATGAAATATGAATTATGAAAATGGTCTTTTTATTAATTATAAAAATATTAATAACCGATTAATCACTAACTTATATACAAGTTTTAGTGCACATTCATGAAATACATTCCATAAGTGGCTTAGTGTTATGATAAGAACTTAATTGAACTATCTATAGACCGTTTCTATATTTATATAATGAATGTTGCAGTTCTGCTGATTGGCCACTAGATGGCGACTCGGGGGGACACGGACAGCTTCTGGCTATACACAGCAATATTACAATCTTTCTATGCATCAGTGCTTACTCTGCTAGACGCGGATACTTTGAACTGAGTGCTAGTGGATAGAAAGCATGTGGAAGATGCTCTGTAGCTGTTGTCTATAGCAAGGTGGGGGTCCGGCAGGCTACTGTCGCTGGACTGGTTCCTAGTCGATTTGGACAGCGGCATTGGGTTACTGTCTTCTCTCTTCACAGCAGTGAAGAGGGAATAATGGAACCTGGACTTAGCACAGAAGCAGGTTCCCTTCAGGACTCAGGCGATTCCCTCCCTCCAGACAATAGGGATTGGTCCTGGTTGGGGTCGGCCCATGGGGTCAGCCCTTGGGAATTGGCTTGCACGACAGGGTGGGGCCACGGTTGCCGGTAGGTGGGCTTGGAGGACATGGCAGCAAGCAAAGCTATGGGGTCGGCCCAGCTATGGCGATTCTCGGGGCTGATGTAAACAGCCTTGGGGAAAGAATGCAGCAGCATTAAGAAGCAGATTCTTGTTTACTGAGCTTAAAGGAATAGCGGGACGCTTGGAGTGGTACTGGGTTCGGTGCAGTATAGGCACGAACAATGCTTTAGTCTTCCCTGAGGTTTACAAGGCTCAGAGCGGTACACATGGTGGCTCCTCTCCCACTACAGCGGGGCTAGGCATATGTGGACTCAGTCGCGACTGAGTCCTTTCTCCCCGGCAACTGGGCAGATCTTACCCTTGGGGGTTGGTCCAGTCCTCCGGTGGCATGGTGGGCTCTCCCTGTCAGTGTGACTGGCTGTAGCGATGCTGGCTTCTCGGATTCAGCGAAGGTCCTCCCTCTGGGATGATCCTCATGATTGCTTCTCACAATGCAGAGGCTTTAAGTATGTGTGCATGTATGACAGAAGCTAACACCAATAAGCTCAATGGCAGAGGTTGCAGCTCGAGAGTTGCTCTCTCAAGCAAGCACAGAGACAAAGTGAAAGAGGGGGCAACTTATTTACCAACTGGGGTGATACTTATAGATACCTCGAGGCTGGGCTTGACCAGTGGGCACTCTCATAAACAACTGGCTTCAGCCTATAGAATTCGTGAAGCTAGAGTTATGCCCATACTTGGTATGTGCACAAGCACTGCATGCGCTGAGTGCATGCTGGCCTGGCTAATGCCTTGGCTTTTGTCTTCCTCCTGAAGGAGGGGGAACTTCCACATGCTGGGACAAGATTCAGTATTTGGGCATAACGTGCCTTCACCACAGCAGGGCACCATGACCCTGGACAGTCAAAACCCCCTCCATGCACAGCAGTGTCAGACCCAGTGCAGATCTCACCTCCACCCCGTGAATTCAAAGGATAACCCAAGATGCACGGCTGAGATCTGTGCTATCAGCCCTGCCCCTGGCAGCACCACCAGCATAAGGAGTGCAGCTCCTTGGAGCCATGGCAGAGAGCAGAGTGTTGCTCCCCCCTGCTGCAGCAGGACCCCTCCCTGCTGGCATGCTCAGGACTGGGGTGTGACTCGTTGGGGACAGTGAAGGTGGACACTGCAGGCTGGCTGATTCTATGATCCTATGACCTGGAAACCAACCACCACTTATGAGAGCAGCTCTGCATCAATTCCTTGTCCGGAGCCACTAAAATGATGAAGAACTGGGAATCAGGAAAGGCAGAGGCCTGAGGCAGAGGCATCTCAGTAACTCCACAGCACCAAGGGATGAGTTTGGACCCAGAGCCTTAATGTCAGGAGGTCTGCAGCTCCCAGAATCATGACATGCATTGGGCTGCCTGAGATAGAATCACAGAGCTGTCAGAGTTGGAAGGGACCTCAAGGATCATCCAGTGCCAACCCCCCCGCCATGGGCAGGGACCTCACACTACAGCATGTTGCTCACAGCCACATCCAGCCTGGCCTTCAAAACCTCCAGGGATGAGGCTTCCACCACCTCCCTGGGAAACCTGTGCCAGTCTCTCACCACCCTCATGGGAAGCAACTTCTTCCTAACATCCAATCTGAATCTTCCACTTCTAGTTTTGCTTCATCCCCCCCAGTCCTATCACTCCCTGACACGCTCAAAAGTCCCTCCCTAGCTTTCTTGTAGCCCCCTCTAGATCCTGGAAGGCCACAAGAAGGTCTCCTGGGGGCCTTTGACTCTCCAGATTGAATAACCCCAACTCTCTCAGTCTGTCCCCAGAGCAGAGCAGCTCCAGTCCTGTGCTCATCCTCATGGCCCTTTTCTGGACACCTTCCAGCACCTCCAGATCCTTCCTGGAACAGAGGCTCCAAAACTGGACACAGAGCTCCAGGGGATAGGACCTTGGACCTCTGTTACAGTCACTGCTCTGCAACAAAGGGATTTGGTGGCTCCTCCTCAAATATCTCATCTCCAGGTGGTCATAGCCTGGACAGCTGCACTCCAGGTTATGAGCTGGGATTGCTGAGGATGCTGTAGGAACAAACGGACTTTTCTGACTTCTCTTGTTTCTCTGTCCCACTCTGTTACACAGTCATGCCCTAGAGCTGCTCCTGCAGGACCAGTATCCCTGGGCAGGGTTTTTGAAGGTCTCTGTTGGCTCTTTGCAGCACTCCTAGAGGAGCGTTTTTTGCAGAATGGTTTGGGTTCAAAGGGACCTTCAAGCTCATCCAGCTCCATGGCAGGGACACCTCCACCAGCCCAGCTTGCTCAAGGCCTCATCCAGCCTGGCCTTGAGCACCTCTGAGGTGGTGAGAGAAACCACAGCTAAATCAGTCGGAGGAGCAAAATGGATAAGCTATATTTACAAGTAGGATGAAATGCAGAGTAATATATACACAATATACAGTATTTACAATATATACAGAAATATACAGCGAAGAATGTAACACAAAACACCTTTCCCTCCTCCAAGAAGAGGGGTTCCCCCCCCAACTTTACCCCCCTTCTCCCCCTGACTCCCTTTTTTCCCAAAAAGGGTTAGAGAGAGAAAAAATAGGTAATTATTAAGGAGGAAATTCTGTTAGCTCAAAGTGTATGCAAGAATTAGTTTCTTATCTGTTAGTTGAAGGTCAGCACCCGACAGACAGAATACAGCTGTTGCTCAGAAAGACTGAAACAGACAGACTGAACAAGACAGACTGACTGAACTGACTGAGATTCAAACTGAAATAAAATTTAAAGTTGCATTCTACCAATCTACCAATGAAATTAGTTTAGACTTATCTTTGTTTTCATTGTACAGCAAAACATTGAGCCAGAGTGTCCCAGCAACTGTCCTTTTCTTAAAGGCACAGCCTAAAACTGTCACAACCTCTAGGGAGGGGACAGCCACAGCCTCCCTGGGCAACCTGTGCCAGAGTCTCCCCAGCCTCACTGCAAAGAATTCCTTCCTCCTCTCCAGTCTCAATCTCTTCTCTCCCAGCTCATAGTCTTTGCCCCTCATCCTGGCACTCCCAGCCCTTATCACAAGTCCTTCCCCAGCTCACCTGGAGCCCTTCAGGTACTGAAATGCAGCTTTAAGGTCTCCCTGGAGCCTTCTCTTCTGCAGGCTGAACAGCCCCAGCTCTCCCAGCCTGTACCCACAGGGGAGGTTCTGCAGCCTCTGATCATCCATCAGGTTATTAACTTTTATTTCCGTCCCTCAGAAATCTTTCCGGGGGAACTGGAGGCTTTGGCAGCTGGCAAAGGATCCTAGTGTCCTTGGGCCCCTAGGAAGAGGCAAAGAGAGACTTAAAACATATTCCCACTGATGCCACCTTGAATAGAATAGACCAGACCAGGTTGGAAGAGACCTTCAAGATCATCAAGTCCAACCTATCACCCAACACCATCTAATCAACTAAACCATGGCACCAAGCACCCCATCAAGTATCCTCCTAAACACCCCCAATGATGGCGACTCCACCACCTCCCTGGGCAGCCAGTTCCAATGTGCAATCACTTAGCTTCCTCATGAGGGCAAACCTGCACACCTCCCACCAGCCCAGGTTGCTCAAGTCCTTATCCAGGCTGGCCTTGAGGAGGCATCCACAGCCTCCCTGGGCAACCTCTGCCACTGTCTCCCCAGCCTCACTCAGCTGAAGCTTTCTGGGATTTATTTCTGTCCTGCCCTGTGTGGCTTTTGGCATAATTTCTGCTCTTCACAACAACTGTGTGGCTGAGACACCTTCCTGCCTGCCTGCTCCCCTCTCACCAGGACAGAGAAAACCAGACTGTGCCCCTCCCCCCATCCCACCCACCCCCTTGGAAAGCCTCCCCCTGGGCACTGCAGGGCTCACTGAAAGTTTGGAGCCAGCCTTGCCTGTGGGGCTCACCCCAGCACTTCAGAGGTCCTCCTGCCTCCTGCAAGGGTTGGTGACACCTCCCTCCCCATCTAAAGACTCAGTTCTCTGCCTCACCCCCACACTGAGCCTGAGCCCTCTTCATCCTCAGCCTGCAGAGCCTTGGCATGGCCAGGCACCAGCTGTAGAGGGGAGCTGAAAATCACTGACACAAAAATTCACAAAATAATTTAAACAAAAAGTTTAAAAAAATACAATTTGGGGAAAACAAAAACCAAAAAATTGGAAAAAAAAGGGAAGTGAAAAAAGATTTTTAAATTTTTGAAAAAGTAAAAAAATGAAAATGAAAAAGTAAAAAATAAAAATCAAACAGACAAAAAAATAAAATTGAAAATAAAGTTAAACAAGAAAAATTAAATAACAATAAAAAAATAAAAATCAAAAGCATTTAAACCACATTTAGAACATTTAAAAAAATAAAAAAATTAAAACAAAAAGGAAATCCATTTTTAAATTAAAAAAAGAAAGTAACTTTTTAAAAGGACAAGAAAACCCAAAAATCAAAATATTTTTTCAAACTTAAAATATTTTTTTTAAATATGAGAACTAAAACAAAAAGTCTAAAAATTAAAGCATAAAGTTTTAAAGTTAATGAATATTTGAATTTCTTTAAATGAAAAAAAAATGAACCAAAACTTTAAAAAATTTAAACATCAATAAAATGAAAATAAAAATGAAACAAAAAGTATTTTAAAAAACTTTTTTAAAAAACAAATTTAAATTAAGAAAAAATGAAAACAAAAATTAAAGACTAACATAAAAATTGTAAGAAGAAAATATTAAAACAAAAATGAAAATAAAAGTATTCGTTAAAAATTTTGAAATAAAGCAAAAAAAATGAGCCAAAAACCAAAAATGAAAATACAAATCGGCTCTCCAAGATTTAAGCCTTCACAGAGTGTTCTAGTAACTGTCCCTTAAAGGCATAGCCTAAAACGGTCACAATCCACCCCTTCTAAACAATTTCATTGGCTGTTCATACTGTCCATCCAATCTAAAACAATATCTACAGTTTGTAAGTAAAGTTCATAGTCCATTCCAGCTATCCTGAGATGTAGATGATTCAGAAGTCCAAGAAAATCAGGAAACAAGAAAACAAAACAGTTTGTCTCTTCGCAGACGAAGCAAAGAAATGGAAACAGGGACTCTCAGTTGACTCAGGGCTCTCAGGGTTCTCAGGGTTCATGCACTGTAGATTCCTCGTGGATTCTTCCTTTGGGTGTGATGTAGCTGTACAACAGTCTGAAATTAAACTCTTTCAGCTAAAGTTGAATGTATTTGTGGAATACACTGAATTTTACCATTCTCTTGCATTATCCAATAAGTGTGACCCGGACCTTCAGCTGAAACCACCCCTCGGACAGGTTTAGCCTCTCCTGAGGGCGAAAATACCCAAACAGTTTTACCTAACAGATTATTTTGTCTAACAACAGGAACTCTATCACCTTCTACTTTCTGTAGCATATCTGAGTGTGCAGGTCCAGCTCAATTTACTGACCCTCTACTATTTACTAGCCAGGTTGCTTGTGCAAAATGTATTTCCCAGTTTTTCAAAGATCCACCCCCTATGGCTTTAAGAGTGGTCTTCAGCACACCATTGTAGCGTTCAATCTTCCCTGCAGCTGATGCATAGTAGGGGATGTGGAATATCCATTCACTGCAGTGCTCTGTGGCTCATTTGGTAGGGCATGAGACTCTGAGTGTTGAGATCATGAGTTTGAAGCCTGCAGTGGGCAACAGTGTCCTGTATTTTATGTTGTCCCACAACTGCAGATTCATCAGAAAGCTCAGGTCTAACAGAATGCTTCAGTTTTTGTCCATCAACTTCTACAGATGCTACTCCAAAAGCCCATTTGTAACCTTTAGGGTCTTTGAAACGCCCTTCTCTCACAAAATCAATTCCCAAAATACAAGATACGTCAGGTCCAGTCACAGCTGTATGCTTCCTCCACTGTTTACCAGTTAAACTTATATCAACCTCCACCTTACTTAACTCTTGAGATCCACCAGTGACTCCCAGAATAGTTATAGGCTCTGATCCCTGATAATTTGATGGCATTATGGTGCACTGAGCTCCTGTGTCAACCAAGGCCCTGTACTTCCGAAATTGTGAAGTGCCAGGTCACTGGATGTACACATCCCAATAGATTCTGTTATCTATATTATCCCTCTCCCCCCCTGGCGGGAGGCAGAGCACCCATATTTATGGGGAATATGCCCACATGTGCAATTAGCACAGTGTCCAGTGTTAGAACTGCACTGTTGAAGCTATTAGAGTTGTCCAGGAAACTCTAGAAGTAACAGCTACCCTTTTGGTGTTGCTACCTCAGGTTCTGCCACTTTGCAGTTCCCTCAGTCTCCTGAAAAGATTAGAGGTTGGTTGGCCATCCCATCTGTTCATGTTCTCACCAAACTGATCACGCAGAGTTATCTAAATACTCCCATGTGATTGCCTCTGTGGTCTGTTTTGATTTGGTCTGTTTTGGAATGACCTCCTTGGAGGACATCTCTTCCTCACAGATGAAACTTGTATCCATCTGGAGGAAGAATTGGAATTATTTTCTTGTGTCAATTGGGATATGGAATTTCTAAATTCGTCCTTCAGTTCTTTCATACAATTCTTTATCTCACCTGACAGAGTTTCAACGGCTGAAACCAAAGAAACACGTGTCATGCTATCCTCCAATTGTCTCATATGATCAGTGAAATGGCCAACCACAGGAGGAGCTCCACCACAATTTCTTGCCACAATTCTGCCTACCAGAATATTTGCATAATTAGGAGGAGCAAGTTTTATGAGCTTTTTAGGAAGACCAGTTCCTACAGGAATGTCATCAGGATTCAGAGTTTCATGGTTACCATAGAGTACCTCTCTGACAGCAAATTCTCTCAGATGCTTAATTCCCTCATCCATGGTAGTCCAGGGTTTAGGATTCCGTGGAAGATCATCTCGGGATGGGTATCTCATGAAAGCTGCCAACAAAAGGCATATCCACAGAGTAACCTTACCAAGAGTCCTGCCTAGATGTCTATCTACTCCATTGTCCTTTGAGAGAGTGCCTAGTTGAGCTGCTGACTTGTCTCCCACTATTAGAGCTGGTACACCTGTGTCAAAATATCTACCAAGCCAAGCTAGAACTGGCTCATTCTCTGCTCTGATGTAATCCTTCCGCACATGTCTAAGTTCTTGGTATGGGGCTGAGGTGTTCTGAATATCATCCTCTTCCCCATCTGTCTCATTTCCTGAACATGTTGTCCCCATAATCCTGCTGACACTCTCCTAAAGATCTCTTTAAGCTCAGAAGCACCTCCACGTTTGCTGTCCTACCAGGACCTGCGATCTGCCTTGCTGGATCTCCATCCTGGGATGGTCTCAATAACTCAGCTATATCTTTAAGACAAACCTTCTTTTCCTCCTCACGAGGCACTTTTTTAGCAGAAGTTCCCTCATCATCAGCAGTATCTTGCTGCTCTCCCTCATCAGCTCCTGGATCAGCTTTGTGCCTTCCACTTCTCATATCTAAAACTGCTACTTGCTTAATTGGATGTTATAGATGACTCCAGGTAAAAGTTTTTGGTAACTGATTTATTGGCACTAAAAGGTTGTAAAAAGGCAATAAAAGCAATATCAGCAAGCAAAGCAACGCGCTGGGCTTGGGAGGGGTCAAAACTTCACCTCCACAGCAGCCTTACAATAGTTTTTCTTCATCTTATATAGTTACATCATTTACATAAGCAAACTTATGCTAAATAGAAGGCAGGCATATGATGATTAGTCTTAGAATAGATGGTCAAATCCCTTCTCCCTACATTCAGTGTGGTAAGGGTCAAAGTATCCACTTGCACGCATGCTCAATTGTGCAGGCTTCTTATCTGAAGAAAACAAATTCCTAGTTCTGAATGTTTATCTTTAAGACAGCTCCTTCTCAGCCGTGGTGTCTCCAATTAACCAGACAGTGTCCTTGCAAGTCTGCAAGATAGGTTTCTTTCCCTTTACCCTCTAAACAGGCCTCACAAGATCCTGACCCTTAATCCCAGTGCACTCTAAGTCTTATAATTTTGACAGAAATCACCAGTATATTCATCACAATCCCCCATTTTCTTTTTGTTATCATTGATTTGTGTTAAAATTTCTAAATTTTTCAATACTTCTTTAACTGGATCATGGCTAGGTTCATCTGTTCTGATCACATTCTGATCATAATTCTCTACTTGTAACTCGTTAACATGAGCAATCTTACTTAAAGATCTTAGTATTTTGTAACAACAATTGCAGAGTATTATGCATAGCAATATCACAATTATTCCAACAAATATTACAAACAAATGTTTAAGCCAATTTAGATTTGGTAACCAGAAAGTTAATTTATCCCATATTTCTTTAAATCCACAAGAAGTATCATCTAAAGAAATCTGATGTAATATCTGATTGTGGTTTACGATCGCCTGTAAATCTGTTTCCACTCATTTATCTAGATTAACATAACTACAACAACTTACATTTATGACTACGCATACACCCCCTTCCTTAACATATAAAAAATCCAAAGCTAATCTATTCTGAGTAGATATTTTCGAGAGACTATTGATTTCAATTTGCTGCGCTTTTATTGCATCTATGCTTGCATTCATCATGATTTCAACTGTAGCAGAAAAATTTACCATTGCTTTTTCAAGTTCACTAACTCCAAGCCAAGGCAGAAACCACCTAGCAAAACTATGAAACTTACTATGTCTGATTACTAGTGGATTTGCTCCTCTCTTAGTTTTTCTTGCAAAGCTTCTAAGTAATCCCTGTGATTGATTTACTATAAAGATATGAGGATAGACTGGTCCTATAGCACATCTTCCTTGCCATCCTAAGGGTAATACCTTATAAGCAATTTTACCACATATCCAATACCATCCTGATCCAATAGGTATTTGCCATCCTTTAGGTATGTGTCTTTTCTCTCCGGTCTGATCAAGATTCCACATATTTGCTTCTCCATAGCTAATAAATTGTGAACACTTTGAATATTGCCCTATAAAAATTACATCTCCACATCCAGGGTCAGTTCTATTTCCCCCTTTATTCTTGTCTATAGTTATTTCCCAACATCGCTGGACACAAGGTACTGGCATATTCGCATGTAAAGGTTCCTCAAATTGTAATTTCCACCTTAACTGAGATTGTGGAATCTCCATATGATCCTCATGTTTATGATTTTGGAATACTTTTTGTATTTCTGTTACATTAGGAAAGGCTGTTCCTATTAAAGGAAGCCCATGGGCCGAATTTTTAGGTAGCCGGGAACAGATCCAACAATCAGTCAAATTATAACTATTCACTATCCCTTTCAATAGATGCAGATAAGTGTTTTGTTCCCATGACCTTACTTCAAATGGTGCTATCATCAATATGATTAATGGGGTTATGATCTTAGCTCCTTTTAATTTGTATATCATTACTAATGTTGAAAGAGAATTCATCCACACATGGGAACGTGGTTTTTGATCTTGATTGGACTCCTTATGTGCAAATAGGGTTAGGATCAAAATTAGGCTCCACCAGTATATGTTAACTCTGCCTCCTCGGCCTGCTGGGGTGCAACCAGCAGCCGGGTGTATTTTCTTCTCGGCAGCAGTTACATTCTTCAGGAGTCCTACAGATTTTAACTCAACCCACTTCAAAATTCCATTTGGAGTCTCTTCTCTACTTCCTTGGTTAGTTCGTTTACCATTTCCCATTGTGCTTTTGTTATTTCAATTCCTCTTCCTTCAAAATCTTATGTCTCTTACTTTTCCTTTTACTAATCCCTTTTACCCTCTAAACAGGCCTCACAAGATCCTGACCCTTAATCCCAGTGCACTCTAAGTCTTATAATTTTGACACAAATCACCAGTATATTCATCACATTGGAGAATAAACCTTTATTTAGAATAAACCAAACCAGATTGGAAGAGACCTTCAAGATCATCACGTCCAACCCATCAACCAATCCAACCCACCCAAACAGCTAACCCATGGCACCAAGTACCCCATCAAGTCTCCTCGTGAACACCTCCAATGACGGCGACTCCACCACCTCCTTGGGCAGCCCATTCCAATGGGCAATCACTCTTTCTGTATAGAACTTCTTCCTAAAATCCAACCTGAACCTCCCCTGGCACAGCCTGAGACTGTGTCCTCTTGTTCTGGTACTGGCTGCCTGGGAGAAGAGACCATCATCTGCCTGTCTACAACCTCCCTTCAGGTAGTTGTAGAGAGTGATAAGGTCACCCCTTAGTCTCCTCTTCTCCAGGCTAAGCAGCCCCAGCTCCCTCAGTCTTTCCTCATAGGGCTTGTGTTCCAAACCCCTCACCAACTTCATTGCCCTTCTCTGGAGTCATTCCAGCAAGTCAACATCCTTCCTAAACTGAGGGGCCCAGAACTGGACACAGGACTCGAGGTGTGGCCTAACCAGTGCAGTGTACAGGGGCAGAATGACCTCCCTGCTCCTGCTGGCCACACTGTTCCTGATGCAGGCCAGGATGCCATTGGCCCTCTTGGCTGCCTGGGCACACTGCAGGCTCATGTTCAGCCTGCCATCGACCAGTACCCCCAGGTCCCTCTCTGCCTGGCTGCTCTCCAGCCACTCTGACCCCAGCCTGTAGCTCTGCATGGGGTTGTTGTGGCCAATGTGCAGAACCCGGCACTTGGATGTGTTAAATCTCATGCCGTTGGATTCTGCCCATCTGTCCAGCCTGTCGAGGTCCCTCTGCAGAGCCTCTCTACCCTCCAGCAGATCAACTCCTGCCCCCCGCTTGGTGTCGTTTGCAAATTTACTGATGATGGACTCAATGCCCTCATCCAGATCATCAATAAAGATGTTAAAGAGCATGGGGCCCAGAACTGATCCTTCGGGCACACCACTAGTGACTGGCCGCTAGCTGGATGTGGCACCATTCACCACCACTCTCTGGGCTCGGCCATCCAGCCAGTTCCTAACCCAGCTCACAATGTTGCTGTCCAAGTCATGGGCTGACAGCTTGGCCAGGAGTTTGCTATGGGGAAGGGTGTCAAAGGCCTTGCTGAGGTCCAGCTAGACTACATCCACAGGCCTCCCCACATCTACCAAGTGGGTCACCTGATCATAGGAGATCAGGTTGGTCAGGCAGGACCTGCCCTTCCTAAATCCATGCTGGCTAGGCCTGATCCCTTGGCCATCCCCTAAGTGCTGTGTGATTGCACTCAGGATGACCTGTTCCATGATCTTGCCTGGCACTGAGGTCAGGCTGACAGGCCTATAATTCCCTGGCTCATCCAACCGGCCCTTCTTGTGGATGGGCACCACGTTGGCCAGCTTCCAGTCCTCTGGGACCTCGCCAGTGAGCCAGGACTGCTGGAAAATGATGGATAGTGGCTTGGCCAGCTCATCTGCCATCTGTGTTTGAATTCACAGCAGCCTTAACAGAAGCTGACAGGTTTTGAGATGGACCAGCTCCCGTGGAGGACACTTTCAGTCCTCCTGAAGAAGAAGGAAATGGCTTTGCTTCTCTAATGGCTGCTGAGGACATGGGAGCTGCCATTGTAGGAGCTGCCACTGGCTGATTGCCAGAATCACCAACAGTACTGTTCAAATCAGCCTTTCTGATAGTCTGTTTAGCTCTATTCTTAACTAATTCAGATTCTCCACTCTCCTGATGACTAGAAATCTCTGGGGTCGAATTAGAGCTATGCTTCCTTCTCTTTGGCCTATGCTTGAAAACAAAACAAGTCTTAGATACCTTCCTCTCCTGTATCAGAGCTACTAACAAGAACAGATTAATCACCACCAGCCGCCCTATTTCACACATCAAATAAATCACCTTTGGATCCCAGCTATCACTTAAAATTACTCTTTCACCTACTGGAATCTTAAACTCCCATATCTCAATGGGCAGAGTCATAGAAGTTACATTTCTGTATCTATTAAGCCAAAAGAAACCCAGACACCAGTCATAGAGAAGCTGAATCTTATACTTAAACCATAAATATAATTTATACATTAAGTACCTGCCTAAACAATCACAAATTAGTCCTAGAAAATACTTATAGATCAGTACACTACAAATTGAAAAGAGTAATTGTTTAAAAATCCAAATCACTTTCATGTTTGAAACTCTGACTTGACCAGACAATAAATCAAACAAAGTTTACCCTGCTTCTGGAAAGCAATTATCCAGAAGCCTCACGTTGGGCCACCAATAAATTATGTGGTGGTGAGAGAAAGTTCAGTTCTCACACACACACAATGGAAAACCATGGTTAATTCAGTTGGAGAAGCAAAAATGAATAGAAGCTTAATTTGCAAGCAGGATGACATGCAGATTACTATATACACAGTATACGGTATTTACAATATATACAGAAATATGCAGCAAAGAATGTAACACAGAAAAACCTTCCCTCCTCCAGAGAGAAGGGTCCCCCCAAAACCTCCCTTCTTCCCCATCCTCCCTTTTTTCCCCAAAAAGGGTTAGAGAGAGAAAAGGTAGTTATTAAGGAGGAAATTCTGTTAGTTCAAAGCGTACGTAAGAATTAGTTTCTTATCTGGTTAGTTGAAAGGTCAGCACCTGCCAGCATGGACAGAAGACAGCTGTTCAGAGAGACTGAAAACAACAGACTGAACTCAGATTCAAACTGAACTAAAGCTAAAATGTAAAGTTGCATTCTACCAATCTACCAATGAAATTAATTTAGAATATCTTTGTTTTCCTTATTACACCAAAGCATTCAGCCAGAGTGTTCCAGTAACGGTCCCTTTCTTAAAGGCATAGCCTAAAACTGTCACACTCTCTGAATTGCTTTGGGATTTCTCTCTAAAGAATTTCTTCCTCATCTTCAGTCTCAATCTCCTCTCTAGCAGCTAAAAGCCATTATCTCCCCAAAACCATAGCCCCAAGCATCACATCCAAACCACCCTTAAACATCTTCAGGCTTTGGGAATCCACCACCTCCCTGGGCAGCACACTCCAGTGCCTGACCACTCTTGCTGGGGAAGAAAATTTCCTACACTCCAGTCTAAGCCTCCCCAGTAGCAGCCTGAGGCCATTCCCTCTTCTTCTGTCACTAATTACCTGTGAGGAGAGACCAGCAGCAGCCTCTCCACAACCTCCTTTCAGGTAGCTGTAGACAGCCATGAGGTCTCCCTTTAGCCTCCTCTGTTTCACAGTAACCATCCCCACCTCCTTCAGTCTCTTTCCATCAGATTTATTCCCCAGGCCCTTCCCCAGCTCTCTGCCTTCCTCTGCCCTGGCTCCAGCACCTCCACATCTCTCTTGCATTGAGCGCCCAAACTGGACACAGCACTCAAGTTGTGGCCTCCCCAGAGCTGAGTCCCAGGGTACAATCCCCTCCCCTCCTGCTGGACACAGCATTGCTGATCCTAGCCAGGATGCCTTTGGCTCTCTTGGCCACCTGGGCACACTGCTGGCTCCTCTTCAGTTGCTTGTCCATCTGACTTAGAGAAAGACAAGAGACTCAGTAAGTTTCTTGTATGATGCTTCTATTTCAGCACTGGCCACAGGTAGAATCCCTTCAAAAGATCTGTATGTCTTCAGAGAGTTTTGTGCAGGCTTATATACAAAAAGTTACCTGTCTAAAATGGCAGAGGTATGTTAGTATTTCATAGCAAAGCCCAGATGTTTTCTATCTATACAAAGGTTATTTATCTAAAAACAGCAGAAGTATCTTACAGAAATCCTGGTGTTTCTTATCTATGCAAATGCTATCTGTCTAATGCTCTCCCCCTGCCTGCATTCCAGCTAACAATGAGGAGTTCCTTGTCAGCTCTGTTCCTCTGTTAAACTCAATAAGATTTTAAAAAGAAATTCCTGCTCATCACATCAACACCCCCAGGTCCCTTTCTGCCAGCAGCTCTCCAGCCACACTGCCCCAAGCCTGTAGCATTGCTTGGGACTGCTGTGCCCCAACTGCAGGACCTGGCACTTGGCCTGCTTTGAGCTCCTCCTGGGAACGTTGGCCATGGATCAAATCTCTCCAAGTCCCTCTGCAGAGCCTTCCTACCCTCCTGAAGATCAATGAAGAATTTCCCCTGGAACAGCAAACCTGCTGGTTCCCAAGGACTGCTCCTGCATCTCCCATGCTGATAACAGGACAGAAGCAGCTTTGATGAGAACATTTGCTGTGACAAAGTGTGAGAGACTAAAAGCTTGTCTCTCCTGGTGTGACTCAACAAAGATAAAATCACTTTTTGCTTGCCCAGACAATAGCTGATGTGTGTTGGGCAGAGCCACTGGAAGGACTCTTGGAAGGTGCAAAGATAACATCGCTCACTGGACCACTGCTGGCCTGACAACAATGGACCAAGGCCACCTTCGGGAATATTCATAAGACAAAATAATCTCCACTCATCAAGTACCCTGGAAAGGGAGGATGGTGAGAAAATGGATTCACCACCTGTTTCCTGATGTGTAATGAGTGCGTGGGCAGGTAGATGGAGAAGGAGGAGGCGGAGGCCACCCCTCCTTCATCCAGACCCCTGCCCAAACACACAGGAATACACAGAAAGATTTCCTGGGGAACGATACCTGGATACTTACCTGAGGATGATTTCCTGGCCCCTGATTTCCTGAGAGACAGTACTTGGACACATAGCTAAGGACTAAAAAACTATAAAAGACTTGAGCAACTACTAGCTTGGAAGAAGAAAAATGGAGATGAAGGAAAACACAGAAGAAGGACCATGCTGCTGAGAAGGAAAGCACGAGAGAAGGAAAAGCTGGAAGAACCCTCTCTTCATGTCCTAAGTTCCACCTGCTGCAACTCATGGAGCTGAAGAGGCTGCCCAGAGGACCACCTCTCTTCTCCAGCCAAAGCCTCAGCACCCTTTCTCTACAGACCCAACATCTCCTGCAGCACCTTTCCTCCACAGACTCAAACTGTCTTGCGGGGGGGGTGAGGGGTGTGGTAATATAATTTCTCTTCTCTCTCTCTATTTTCTCTCTGTCCCCTTCTGATCTATCCACTTTATTTATGTAATAAATAGTCTAGCTGTTTATATTTTGGCTTTGTTTGTGCCTCTCATTTTACAAAACACGGGAATATTCGAAAGAACTGAGTCTCTTTCCCTCTCCGGACCGAGACATTACACAGTTGAAAAGCTTCCCAGTGATGCTTTAGTGATCTCCGTTAACATGTGGAAAATTCATGCAACGTTGCAAGAAATGCAGTAACTGCTACATTTCTGGTGTAGGAGATGTTCAGCCTATTACACTGGGTTCTTTGCCATAAATACAACTGTAATAGTCTAATTCACACGGCGTTGTACATCTGATCCTATATGCCTTGCACAAATGGCACTGAAGTTCAAGGAAGCTGAAGTTTTAGATGCTGAAGAGGTTTTAATGCACATGCTTTTGCCCATTTATATAAATAAAATAGTAATTAATGTCATACTATCAAAGTAAACGTAGATTCCTTTGCTGGTTGCTTTTGAGTTTTTCCTCAGTTTTGCATTCAGATCCATGTTTTGCTGTAAAGGTGAGCAGCAGTCCAAGGGATTTCCCACATCTGTAAATCGTTGTCCCTGGGTGACTCAGCAGGCTCACTGCTACTGTTCCTTCAAGCAGAACAGTAAATCCCTTTAAAAACTGAACTCAGTGCAAGCATAATTATATCACTTGTCCTGGGCAGTATCATTACCTACTGTCATGTCTAAAGCAATGACCAGCACAAGATAGGCACTATCCAGGCAGAAAGGAGACGTGATTTATATCCTGAGGTTACACAGATAACAGTGAGAGGGAGGAAAATGCTGAGTAAGCAGAACTGTCAAGACTGATATTTGATAAATTAATGCCATGACAGGTCTATACTTATATGTACTCTGCTTTTGAAGCAAGTTAGCTAGAGCTCACTGCTATACAGAGCAGGACAGAGCAAATGAGCATGAAGAGTGTGGGCATGGACCTTGCAGCACTGTCAGTGTACCGAGAGTCATGCCATGCTGTAAGGTATGGGTACACAGTGGCTAGTTCACCACATATGGAGGCTGCAGCAAAACATTTTCCCTAAGCTGCTTACCTGCGATTAAGCCAGCAGAATTTGTGAGCGAGTGCCACAAGAGCCAAAGTGAAGGCAGGGACAGTTATGTTGGGCTTCAAGTGCAATGGCAATCAGAGAGATCTCAAAGTTATGTGTCTCCTAGGTTTTCTCTCACAGTATCAGAAAAGGCTAAACTTGTTATCTCAGGTACCAGTTAATGGGATCACAGCCTTGTATTCTGCTGGCTTGTGGAGCAGTGTCTTCACAGGTGAAACAGAAGTAAGGCTAGTGGGCTACTGTGCAAGAGAGAGCTGTTCTCCATTGACCAACTTTCCTCCTGGTTTTCACCATCCAAACTCATGAGGCAATGGGATGTATAGAAAAAGATATATTCTCAAAGCATTTGGAAATTCAGTGAGCCTACTGAGAATTCATGCTTAGTGTCATACAGAAATGACTGGATGAGCACAACTAAGAAACATTTCTATATATTTAAACTAATCTGGACAAAAAAAATACAATGTTGCTTTCAAGAAAATTCAGATCAGTGCATTCAGTACTTTCAGGCACAGTATTTTTTATATATAATCTAAATATCATTTAATGTAACTTATACCAATTGATTGTACATTCTATTGCTACCTCTCCCCAGACCCCCCATGTTAACTAAGGTTACTATTTCTCAGGGATTTCCCAGACTTTTTTTTTTTTTTCCCTTCTAAAGGAAACTGTAGACTTTGGCCACCTTTCAAAGGTCTCTGGGTGAGGATTCATCCAGCAGTTAGCAGCAGAAGCTCTGGCCCTGTGCTGGCTGTAGAAAGATATCCCCTGAGAGCTGCAGAGCCTGGCAGTGCTCGCCATGCAACATCAGGGCCATGTCACTCAGCAGGTCCATGTGCGTTACTGAACTGGGGCTGTTCCGGCTGCCTTGGACTTGCTCTACACATAGGGAAGAGTTCTTCTGCATTTGTGCAGAACACAGGAGGTCAGTCTTTTGCTATGAATTGCACAAGATGTGAAGCCATATTTCCATCCAGGATTTCCCAGAGATATGAAAGCCCTGTTCTAGGCAGATAAATCTCCAACAAGTGCTGGGAACACACAATTCAAGGTGAATAGAAACCTACAAGCATGCACAACTTATTCCTGAAGAGGGAACAGGAATTCAAATTCCTGAAGAGGGAGGTGAAAGTGGAGGATTTTCCCCCCACCCGAAGGCTATGTGTGTTGAAGGGGAGGAGGTGGGTGAGCTGCCTCCCCTTTGCAATGCATGGGCTAGGGAAGAGAAGAAGGAAACACACCATAAACAGTCCTGCCTGCTGGAACCATCCTCCCAAAGAAATGCTTTTAGAGAACAAGCTGTATGTTTTTGTACACAGCAGCCTGCCTTGCTTATGTTTATGAGGAGCAGCAATGCCGTGCTTCAAGGATTTGGTAAACCAGTGCAATGAAATAATTAAAAAACACAGTTATTTCAGCAATTTGGAGTGGTGTTTGTACCTTACTTCTGCATGGACTGCAAGTTTCCACAGGAGTCTGTTGGCCCAGGATTCTCAGTGGCAATGAGAAACAGGTGCCAGAGCGGGTCAGCACATCACAATATCCACAGGGAAACTATCCCGTAGGAGAAAGACCTATAAAGTTAGAAACACGTTTTCTCTGCAAATCTATTTAGCACTTCTTCAAGGCCGAGGCCTTGGCAGAAAGCCCAGCACAGACAGAGCTGCTGCACGAAGAAAAGGCGGAAGCAAGACTGAGAGAAAAGTCCTGAAAATGCTCAGTTCACTCCCAGTTCAGAAGGTGCTTCCTCCCACTCTTCCAATGAAATTAGTTTAGACAATTCCTTCCGTTTACCAACTTCCGTCCACCATATTCCCTTTCTTAAGGGGGCAACGTCAACCGGCCACAGTCCACCCCTTCTAAACAATTTCATTGGCCGTTCATACTGTCCATCCAATCCACAACGATATTTACAGTTCGTGAGTAAAGTTCATAGTCCATTCCGGCTATGCGCAGATGTAGATGATTCAAAAGTCCAAGAAAATCAGAAAATGAGAAAATGGAAAACAGTTCATTTCTTCACTGATGAAGCGAAGAAAAGGGAAACAGGGAATCTCAGGGTCTCTTAGTTGACTCAGGGCTCTCAGGGATCTCAGGGTTCGTGCATCGTAGATTCCTCATTGATTCTTCCTCTGGACGCGATGTAGCTGTACAACAGTTCGAAATCAACCTCTTTCAGCTAAAGTCAAATTTCTTTGTGGAATACACTGAATTTCACCATTCTCCTGCATTACCCAATAAGTGTGACCCGGACCTTCAGCTGAAACCACCCCTCGGACAGGTTTAGCCTCTCCTGAGGGTGAAAATACCCAAACAGTTTTACCTAACAGATTCTTTTCTCTAACAACAGGAACTCTATCACCTTCTACTTTCCGTAGCAAATCTGAATGTGCAGGTCCAGCTCGGTTCACTGAACCTCTACTATTTACCAGCCAGGTTGCTTGTGCTAAATGTTTTTCCCAGTTTTTCAAAGATCCACCACCCATGGCTTTGAGAGTGATCTTCAACAAACCATTGTAGCGTTCAATCTTCCCTGAAGCTGGTGCATAGTAGGGAATGTGGAATATCCACTCAATACCGTGCTCTTTTGCCCAGCTCTTTACAAGGTTGTTCTTGAAATGAGTTCCATTGTCTGACTCAATCCTCTCTGGAGTTCCATGTCTCCACAGGATCTGTCTCTCCAGACCGAGAATGGTGCTGCGTGCAGTTGCATGTGGAACTGGATAAGTTTCCAACCATCCAGTGTTTGCCTCTACCATAATAAGCACGTATTGCTTACCAGAACGAGAACGTGGTAGAGTGATGTAGTCAATCTGCCAAGCTTCACCATACTTGTACTTGGACCATCTGTCACCATACCACAAGGGCTTAAGTCGTTTTGCCTGCTTAATAGCAGCACAAATGTCACAGTCATGGATGACTTGTGTGATAGCATCCATGGAAATGTCTATGAATCTGTCACGAGCCCATTGGTATGTTGCATCTCTGCCTTGATGTCCTGACGAATCGTGAGCCCACCGAGCTAAGAATATCTCACCTTGGTGTTTCCAGTCGAGATCAAGATTAGAGTCCATGTCTACTTGAGAAACTCTTGCAGCTAGATCTGCCTGATGGTTGTGTTGCTGTTCCTCAGTAGCTTTGCTCTTAGGAATGTGAGCATCGATGTGTCTCACTTTCACTGGAATTCTCTCGATTCGATCAGCAATGTCCTGCCATAGGTTGGCTGCCCAAATGTGTTTTCCTTTCCTCTGCCAGCCACTCTTCTTCCAGTTCTTTAGCCAACCCCATAGAGCATTGGCTACCATCCATGAGTCAGTGTAGAGATAAAGCTTTGGCCATCTCTCACGTTCAGCCACGTCGAGAGCTAGCTGCACAGCTTTTACCTCTGCGAACTGACTGGATTCTCCTTCTCCATCTTTCACCTCTGCAACTCAGTGTGTTGGACTCCACACTGCAGACTTCCACCTTCGCTTGTTTCCAACAAGACGACAGGAACCGTCTGTGAACAAAGCATATTTCTTTTCATCATCAGAAAGGTCATTGTAAGGAGGAGCTTCCTCAGCACGAGTTACTTTCTCCTCTGGAGGTTTGCACAGTTGATACCTTCAGGCCAACTTGAGATCACCTCCACTAGACCAGGTCTTTCAAGATTTCCCATTCGAGCTCTCCGTGTTATCAGAGCCATCCACTTAGACCATGTTGAGTCTGTGGCATGATGTGGTGTGGATCCTTTGCCTTTGAACATCCAATTAAAAACTGGTAATCTGGGAGCTGGAAGAAGTTGTGATTCAGTTCCAATCACTTCAGAAGATGCTTTTACTCCTTCATAGGCAGCTAAAATTTCTTTCTCTGTTGGAGTATAATTAGCCTCTGAACCTCTGTAACCTCGACTCCAGAAACCAAGAGGTCGTCCACGTGTCTCACCTGGAGCTTTTTGCCACAAGCACCAGGTTGGACCATTGTCACTTGCAGCCGTGTACAAAATGTTCTTAATGTCTGGACCATCTCGGACAGGTCCCAGACCCATTGCTTGAATCACCTCTTGCTTTATCTGGTCAAAGGCTGCTTGTTGTTCAGGTCCCCAGTGGAAATGGTTTCTCTTTCGAGTCACATCATACAGAGGTTTCACAATCTGACTGTATCCAGGAATGTGCAGTCTCCAAAATCCCACTATCCCCAAGAAACGTAGGGTCTCTTGCTTGTTTGTGGGACTTGCCATGGTAGAGACTCTATCTACCACGTCCACTGGAATGTGTCGGCGTCCATCCTGCCACCGCACTCCCTTCACCTTGTCTCGCTTGATGGCAAAACCTGCATCCAGAAGAATGTCAATGATTTTGTTACCTTTCTCGAAGGCTTCCTCAGCAGTTTTACCCCAGACGATGATATCATCGATGAACTGGATGTGTTCTGGAGCACCGCCTTTCTCCAGAGCATCATGGATCACTGCATGACAGATCCTTGAGCTGTGGATCCAGCCCATTGGCAGTCTGTTGAAAGTGTACTGGATTCCTCTCCAGGTGAAAGCAAATTGAGGCCTGCATTCCTCTGCTATGGGAATAGAGAAAAATGCATTAGCAATGTCTATGGTAGCATACCATTTGGCCTCTTTGGATTCCTGCTCATACTGTAGCTCCATCATGTCTTGTACTGCTGCACTCATAGGTGGTGTTACTTCATTCAGGGCTCGGTAGTCTACCGTCAGACACCAGTCTCCATTCTGCTTTCGCACAGGCCACACTGGACTGTTGAAAGGTGAATGAGTTTTGCTGACGACTTTCTGACTCTCCAACTGACGAATCAGATTCTGAATGGGCAACAAAGAGTCACGGTTGGTTCTGTATTGCCTGTGATGCACAGTCTGAGAAGCAACCGGCAATTTAATGTCCTTTATCTTATGTTGTCCCACAACTGCAGATTCATCAGAAAGTTCAGGTCTGGCAGATAGCTTCAATTTTTGTCTGTCAATTTCTATATAAGCTACTCCAAAATCCCATTTGTAACCTCTAGGGTCTTTGAAACGCCCTTCTCTCAGAAAATCAATTCCCAAAATACAAGGTGCGTCAGGTCCGGTCACAACTGTATGCTTCCTCCATTGTTTGCCAGTTAAAATTATATTAACCTCTACCTTACTTAACTCTTGAGATGCACCAGTGACTCCCAGAATAGTTATAGACTCTGATCCCTGATAATTTGATGGCATTATGGTGCACTGAGCTCCTGTGTCAACCAAGGCCCTGTACTTCCGAAATTGTGAAGTGCCAGGTCACTGGATGTACACATCCCAATAGATTCTGTTATCTCTGTTATCCCTCTCCTCCCCCTGGTGGGAGGCAGGGCACCCCTAGTTATGGGGAACATGCGCACATGTGCATTGCACATAGTGTGCAGGGTTATAACTTTGCGTGTTATAACTGGAGCCACTGTTGGAGCCATAAGAGTCGTTCTGGGGAACTGTGGAAGTAACAGCTACCCTTCTGGTATTGCTACCTCGGGTTCTGCCACTTTGCAATTCCCTCAGTCTCCTGAAAAGATTAGAAGTTGGTTGGCCATCCCAGCGGTTCATGTTCTCACCAAACTGATCACGCAGAGTTATCCAAATAGTTCTACGTGACTGCCTTGGCGGTCTGTTTTGGAATGACGTGTTTTGGAATGACCTGTTTTGGAATATCCTGTTTTGGAATGACCTCCTTGGAGGACGTGTATTCCTCACAGATGAGACTTGTACCCACCTGGAGGAAGAATTGAAATTGTTCTTCTGTGCCAATTGGTATATGGAATCTTTTAACTCTCTTATGCAATTCTGAATATCACCAGACATCGTTTTAATGGCCGAAACCAAAGAACCACGTGTCATGCTATCCTCCAATTGTCTCATTTGATCACTGAATTGGCCAACCGTGGGAGAAGCTCCACCATAACTTCTTGACACAATTCTGCTTGCCAGAATGTTTGCATAATTAGAAGGAGCAAGTTTGATGATCTTTTTAGCAAGACCAATACCCACAGGAATGTCATCAGGATTCAGAGTTTCATGTTCACCATAGAGTAGCTCTCTAACAGCAAATTCTCTCAAGCACTTAATTCCCTCATCTATGGTAGTCCAGGGTTTAGGATTCCATGGAAGATCATCTCGGGAAGGGTATCTCAGGGCAACCGCCATTAAAAGGCGTATCCACAGATTAACTTTACCGAGAGCCCTGCCTAGATGTCTATCTATTCCATTATCCCTTGAGAGAGTTCCTAACTGAGCTGCTGACTTGTCTCCAACTGTTAGAGCTGAAGCACCTGTATCATAACACCTACTAAGCCAAGCTAGAACTGGCTCCTTATCTGCCCTGGTGAAATCTTTACGGACATTTCGCAATTCCTCCCGTGGAGAAGAACAGTCGGAAATATCATCTTCCTCATCTCCCTGAATTCTTTGTCCATATAATCCTGCTGTCATTCTCCTAAGGATCTCTTTAAGCTGAGAACCACCTTTGCCAGCTGCCTTCCTAACTTCATCTCTATCCTGCTTTGATCTCACTAGGTTAGCTAGATCTTTAAAACAAACCTTCTCTTCCTCCTGAGCAGGATCTTTTAGAGTAGAGGGCCCCTCACCAGGATCAGTCTCCAACTCCTCTTCTTCTCCATCTTTGGCCTTTCCACCTCTAGCCTTTAAAGGAGCCATCTTGACTGGAGCTGTGTTTGAATTTACAGCCACCTTAATGGAAGCTGACAGGTCCTGAGATAAATCAGCTGCTGGGGCAGTGACTTCCGGTCCCACCGAGGGAGTGGGTGGAAGTGACGTTGCTCCGTTAATGGCCGACGGAGAAGAAGAAGGAGGAGAAGGAGTGGGAGAAGGAGTAGGTGCCATGTTGATACCAGCTACCGCCTTTGGCAGCTTGCTAGAATCAGCAGAAAAGTCATTTAGAGCTGCCTTACCAATTAACTTTTTAGCCTTCTTTTTGACTGACACAGGTTCTCCACAGTCCTTGTCACTAGATGTCTCTGGGACTGATCGAGAGCCACGGCGTTTTCTTTTTGATCTAGTTTTAATAACAAAACAAGCTCTGGATATCTTTCTCTCTCGCCGCAGAGAGAACAGTAAATATGCAATTACCATCACCAGCAACAGATTTATACACATCAAATAAATCACCTTTGGATCCCAGGCATCACCTAAAGTTACTGTCTCCTCAGGCGGAATCTTAAAACCCTTTATCTCAATTGGGAGAGTGGTGGAGGTAACATTCCTGTATCTCACTGGCCATAATAAATTAATACATTTTCCATACCATAATTTAACTCTATACATAACCCACATATAAATTGTCCACACCAAATATTTACCCAGGTAATCCAAAATCCAATAAAAAAAATGTGGTGGGTGGAAGGGTAAGGCCAAGAAGCCTCCTCCCTTCCCCCTTGTAAAGTAAAAGGGAAAGAAAAATTGAAGGGAAAGGAAAAAAAAACTCACAAGCTAAATTAGCAAAGCAGTGGAGCTATATTTACAAAGCAATGTAAGGAATGCAGGGGAATATTTACAAATTTACAATATCTACAATATATACAAAGATATACAACAGAGCAACACAGAAATGAGAGAGACCCTCCTCAGCAGAGGGGTCCCCCACCTCCGCTCTCCCCTCTCTCCCCCCCTTTCCCCAGAATGGGATAGAAAGAGAAAGAAAAGAAAGGAAAAAAAGTTAGAAGCAGTTTGTGTTAATTGGAAAGGAGTTAATATACCGGCCTTTATCTGTCTTCAAGGCTGAGGCCTTGGCAGAAAGCCCAGCACAGACAGAGCTGCTGCACGAAGAAAAGGCGGAAGCAAGACTGAGAGAAAAGTCCTGAAAATGCTCAGTTCACTCCCAGTTCAGAAGGTGCTTCCTCCCACTCTTCCAATGAAATTAGTTTAGACTATTCCTTCCGTTTACCAACTTCCGTCCACCATATTCCCTTTCTTAAGGGGGCAATGTCAACCGGCCACAGCACTGAAGTTTCTAAGTAATACAATTTTGCAATGTTTGGAATAGTATTTTCCTTCTTTCTCTCAAATACAAGTTCTTTGCTTTAATACTTTTCCTGGGTACCAATGGAATGAGGTTGCCACTTCCAGAGCACTTGCTGAGTACAGCCCGCAGGTACCTCTCCAGTTACATTTCCGACCCTTCTTTCAGAAACTGTGAAAGCACAGAAACTAACTGTTCTTAATCTGGGAGGAGTGAAACAGAACTTCAATTTGCTGCAGATGTATGTTCCAGCTTTTGGAGAATTAAGTCATCCAATGACCTTTCATTAACGGTTGTATTTTAAAACCAGCTTCAAAAGTCACAGCAGTGCTTCCCAGCTCAGCAGCATTGCAAGCAGAAATAATGAATTTATGCTCTGGCATCTGAATCTACATTTGCTGATTCAAAGAAGCAGCTGCAGCCATAAGCCTACCTTCAACCAAACATGATCATGTTCCTCATTCCATACAAACAGCTACCAGTTCGCTCACTAGGGCTGTCTCAGCTTAGCTCCTTGCACGAGTACCCTCTTAACTCATGGTTTGGGAAGAAAACTTCAGCATTCTGCCTCCCACCCAGGCCGAGAACCAAGCAAACACCTGAATCATTCTCAGCTTGCTGCGCCCAGCCAAGCTGCTTCTAGCGGAGGCGGAAGCCACCTTTCAGCTTCGTTTTGGCGCCGCCAATGTGCAGCTGCACTGGTTGGCCGCTTTCAATCATCTTGGCACGTTACCATTAGCAGAGCGCCCCTGAGCAGTCTTCTGGATGTTCTTGTGGTGGGGAGCGGGTTCAGCGATGACTCCTCAGATGAGAGCAAACAGAGCTGGTGAGAGGGTTTAGGGGGCTTCAGACTGACGATGGTCCTGTGGAGGGGCTGCTGCACCGGTTTTCCATAACCACTGGCATTCACAGCCACGTACCGGCTGCAGGAGCTGGTGGTTTCTGGCACAGGGCTGAGGCTGGTGGATGGAGTGGGGTCAGCTGTTTGTCAGCCTCTGCTGCACTTAGCCCTTGCTCCACAGGACGGGTGGCAGAGGGGGTCCGGTTCCCCGGCAGGGCATTGCGCTGGGTCATGCCACAGTCCCTGTCCCTGCCTGATCCAGTCGAGGTCACCTCTGATAGCTGGAGAGGGAGGTGGTGGGGCACTAGCTGCTAGAGTAGTTGCTTGAGGCTTCAGCGGTTGACAGGCGTTGCAACGTGTGACAACAGGGTAGGAGCTGGGCTGAAAGGAAAGCGTGCTCCTGCCCTCGGCTAAATGGTTAGTGGGCTGGTGGCAAGCACTTGCTGCCTTTCCTGCCTTGTTAGTGACTGCCTGGGTGTGGAAGCCTCCTCTGGAGCTGCAGATAGCACCTAACTCCCTCCTTATCTTGTAACATTTCCTAACATGGTACTACAACTCATCTGTGCTTAGTGGAGGTCAGGAGTCACACGGAAGGTGTGAACTGCCAGTCCCGTCAGGTGCTAGTGCCTCCTAGTGCTTTGTGCCTGATAATGTAGTTTAGCTTTGTAGCTCTGAAGACTGTTCAGTGTAACGGTTGCATCATAATCTACTGCCATCCATTTATATGTGCTAACTTCAAACCCTGTGATTTTAGATGGTAGGGCATCTTAATTATAACTATTTAAAACTGATGCTTAGAATGTGTTTTTTTCAGTTACATGGAGGAGCTTTCTTTGCAAAAATATCTTTTTCCTTTGAGTGAGTGCCCACTGATGCTTTAGGATGTAGCTTTTTAGATGGAATCCTGAATAAAAAGTTGTGTTTTTACTGAGAGTGGTAGATGTTCCACCTTACATCCTGATCATGTAAGACAATATTAGCCTCTAAAGTCTTGGCTTAATTTCAGTGACCTGGCAGTGTTTGCTACAGCAACTGTTCACTCTCATGGCTTTTTTCCCAGTGTTTGTTTCAGGGATAACCATAACAATGGATAATTACATAAAAACCGAGAAGATTGGGGAAGGTAAGTATGGAGAACTGTGAACCTTGCAGTGCTCAACAGTTTATCAAGTGTTGTAGAAGCTCTGTGCATTCTGGCTATTAGGGAAACTTCTGTTCCACTAACTGGCAAAATAAGCCTCTGATTTACTGCAGTAGTATCTCTCTATGTGGAGTTTTCAGACTGCCTTTCTTTTGAAAATGACATGGTCTAGTTGAAACAGCTGATCAATATTGAGAAGTATTTGCCTTTGCATTAATGACTAATGGTGTAATTTTCCTCCAAGAGCTGGGGAAAATGTCCTTAGGCCTGAAATCAGCTTTCCAGTTAAGGAAGTTCCTGCATTTCCTTGTGCATGAATTCCTTTACCAGGTGCTTCTGAAGTTGCACTGTGTGGTATATTTGTTTTGTTTGGAACTGCTGGTAGGTAGTGGTTTGTGGACTGTTCTGCTTGGATTAATTCTTGTCACTCCACCTGTCAAAGAAAAAATGAGCACATTGTAAACCAGGCGAGGTTTACTGTAAGGCACAAAGAAGATCCCTTTTGTGCAGAGGATCATCACAAGCTCCCTCTCACTGGAAATCCACTCCATGCTACATGTAGAAGTCAGTGTGTTTGATAATGCTTGACCTTTATGTAGACTTGAGAATTTGCAGTATGTTACTGTCGAGGGTTGGAAGGGTAAGGCCAAAAAGCCTCCTCCCTCCCCCCTGTTAAGTAAAGGGAAGGAAAAATTGAAGGGAAAGGGAAAAAAAAACTCACAGCTGAATTAGCAAAGCAATAGGTGCTGTATATTTACAAAGCAATATAGGATATGCAGGGGAATTTACAGAATTTACAATATTTACAATATATACAAAAATATACAACAAAGTAGCACAGAAATGAGAGTTCCCCCCTCTGCTGAGGGGGTTCCCCACCTCTGCTCTCCCCTCGCTCCCCCTTTCCCCAGAGCGGGTTAGAAAGAGAAAGAAAAGAGAAAAAAAGTTAGAAGCAGTTATGTGTTAATTGGAAAGCAGTTAATACAGGCCTTGCACTTTATCAGTTTTCAAGGTCAAGCTTTGGCCGAAAGCCCAGAACAGAGAGCTGCTGCCCAAAAGAGGAGCGGAAGAAAGACTGATAGAAAAGTGCCGGAATGCCCAGGATACCCTCCTGCACTCCCAGTTCAGAAGGTACTTCCTCCCAATCTACCAATGAAATTAGTTTAGATCCATCTTTTCATTTACCAACATCTGTCCACCATACTCCCTTTCTTAAGGGGACAGCCTCAACCGGTCATAGTTACTCTGAGAAGGTACTGTAAGGTAACTGCATGATGCATGGGCTTGAATCTTATGACAAAGAAACTAGTTTGGGCTTAATCTGAGAGATTAAGACTTCAGGAAAGAGCATATTTAAGATATCTTGGCTTGTTGAGAGTTCTATTTGTGAACACTGATAAACGAAGTAGATTATTGGTTTGAGTTTTACCACTGGCTCCAATTTTAGTTTCTGCTGAGACCCACAGCACTACCTTTTTCTGCACTGACATCTGTGCTAGAGCTATTTGTATAGATCTGACCAATGGATGGATAGAGCTCTGACTGCAGAGGGATTACTTTTGTTCACAGCTAAACTTTTGGTATTTGAATACGATATACCAATTGCAAAATCATAAACCCTCAGGGATTAAGAGGTATAATGACCTTCCTTGAAAATTAATCCCTCTGAAATCAAATAGTGTCTGATTTTTACACCTACATTTTACAAGTGTTCGAGTTTCATATTTAGGCTACGCAGTACCCTGCCCTAACAAATACTGTTTATGGGTGGCATGCTATAAACAATACTGCTGCATGGTTAAACACCAAAAACTAAGTAGTGTTTTTTAATCAAGCCGAATACTTAAAAATTTGGTTGCAAGGACTCTTTCTTATGTTAGTAATTCTTATTTGCAATGACTTCTCTGTACCTGGGCAGGTATTTCCTGTGTTCCTTTCACTGTCTTTTTGTTCAGGTAGCTGTGGTGTCCTGTATAAAGGTCAACACAAAACCACAGGCCAGGTGGTTGCAATGAAGAAAATATGTCTGGAAAGTGAGGAGAAAGGTGTTGCAAGTACTGCTATCTGAGAAATTTCTTTATTAAGAGAGCTGCTCATCCTAATATAGTTTGGTATGCATATACTGGTGTTTAGCTAAACTCTTTGAAGGGTGCTAGGTCTCTTCAGATAAATCAAATAGCAAATAGCTATGGTTCCAAATCCTGTGTTTATGCCAGTCTTCTGGTTAAAACTTCGTCATTGCCTCTTCCCATTCTAGGAATCTAATTTTTTTTTTTTTGTTGATTTTGTAATTTGTGTAAATTATCTGCAGAGTGGTTATTGTCAGAATGGAGATGGAATACCTCATGAAAACTGGTTAAAACTGCTACTTTAGTTGGTATCGATTTTATTTGCCACCTCATAACAGACCTTTTGACTTTGGTGTACTTATTTGAGCCTCTGTCAATTGCTTCCTTGCTGTTTTGTGGCAGAGATTTACATGTTGTGTTATGATGTTGTCACAGCTGGCACATCTGAGCTATAAGTGAAACTTTCATCAGTGACTACTTGACATATAGAATTGATGGTAGCTCTTATCTTTCCCACAAGATATTTACTTGCTCTTTGATGCAGCAAAATACTTTCTCTCTAATGTGCCTTAAAACTGGCCAAGTTCCAGATGTGCAACATGTCAATGCATGTATGGTTTGGTTTAGGAACTCTTGTAATCTATCAAGGATGAAAGATACCAAAAAACCTGTGTAAAATCTGCTGTCTACTAGATTCCTATTAGAATATTCCTTTAAACTGTCCTAGTAATTTGGGCTCTGCAGTAATGAGCCAGCCTCTTTTCAAAGAGAAGTGAGGCACTAACACCCGCAGCCTTTATTAAAGGCGGCAATATTTGCCTCAGACTTCCTTTGTCTAATACAAGATATGAGGGAACCTCTATTTAAGATAAAGCATATAGGTTTTTATCTGTCTATTTCAGATATACTTGATTTGCTAGGTGATCTCTTAACTCACTGAGTCTTTTAGTCTATGAAAGCTCTTAGTGTGAAAGCTTTTTAAGACTTCCCTAACAGGAACTCAGAAATGTCAGTTTGTATCCTTGCTAAGAGGGAAAATGTAACCATGAGTCCCATGCATTTTGCAATGAAGGTGACTGTACACTTGATCTTAGTCTTCAGGATGTCCTCATGCAGGATTCAAAACTGTACCTCATCTTCAAATTCCTTTCCATGGATTTCAAGAAATACTTGAATAATATTCCATCTGAGCAGAATTTGGATCGTTCACATGTTAAGGTAAAGAGGACAATTTCTTAATATAAGATAAATTAAAGGTGATGTACAAAACTGAGCAGCTCTTTTATTTTAAGTGTAATTAACTCCTTGAGAAAGGAAAGGTTAAAGCAGAGGCTATGGATAATAAGATTAATGGGAGGTTTGCTCTCAAAGGCTGTTTCGGAGTATTTTAATTACTAAACTGCCTTAAAATAAGCTTAAGTAAAGGATTAATTTGCATGGCTCTATGATATTAACGCTGTATCTGCAACACTTTGGATCTCCATGTTGTACTCCTGCGGGGAGAGCTAATAGTAAGGGAACGTGTTGCAGAACATAATGTGCCCTTCTGGCCAAGAAAGCCAATAGCATCCTGGGCTGCATCAAGAAGAGCGTGGCAAGCAGATCAAGGGAGGTTCTCCTCCCCTTCTAGTTTGCCCTGGTGAGGCTACATCTGGAGTATTTGGTCTAGTTCTGGGCCTCTCAGATCAAGGACAGGGACTTGTTGGAGAGGGCACAGCAGAGAGGTACGAAGATGATGAGAGATGTCAGAAGGATGAGCCCAGTCTTTTTTTCAGTGGTGCCCAGTGACAGAACAAGGGATAATGGGCACAAACTTGAACATAAGAAGCTCTATCTAAATGTGAGGAGGAATTTCTTTGCTTTGAGGGTGACTGAGGAGTGGAACAGGCTGCCCAGTGATGGCAGTGTCTTCATCTCTGTAGACATGCAGAAATTGCTTAGATGTGTTCCTGTGTGGCCTTCCCTAGGTGAACCTGCCTTGGCAGGGGGCTTGGACTTGATCTCCAGAGGTCTTTTTCCAACCCCTATCATTCTGTGATAACACTAAATTTCTTTCTTCTGCTACATTCTTTCTAGAGTTATCTGTATCAAATCTTGCAAGGTATTGTCTTTTGCTATTCAAGAAGGGTTCTGCACAGAGACTTAAAACCTCAGAATCTCTTAATAGATGACAAGGGAGTGATTAAACTGGCGGATTTTGGATTGGCTCAAGCCTTTGCAATTCCAATGCGCGTATACGCTCACAAAGTGAGTTGGAACATTCTCTTGGTTGATTTGAGCAATGCTTACTAGCTTCCTGGTAAAAACTGAATATGAAACAACTAAAAAAGAATCACAGAAGTTTTTGGTGGTTTGACTTCAAAAGTCATACTTCAGTTTTGTTTTATTCAATGGCATTCCACCTCCCTAACTGATTTGACTCTGAGGTTCCAAGCATTTATCCCACCTACCAATCTAACAAGTAATTGTATGGGCCAGAACTTGTTGCTCAGTGACTTGTAAGGGCATTTTTGCTTCACAAAGTACTGAAGTTTGTCAAGGATTTTAGTAGCTAGGTGTAGTAACTGCTACACTGTTTTTACTGCTTTGCTTGTGGTAGAAACTACTGCAATAGTGTTTGTTACATTTGCCTATAAATGAAGTTTGAATTAGCATTTTCACTAAAGCTTCTGGCACTGAATATTTTAACAAAACCTGAATGCTGCTTAATAATGCTGCTTAATAATAGCTGTTGTGCTTGCAGTCAGATAGAAAACCAGTTTCTACAGACTTGTACCAAAAATATTTCCTTGTTCAATAAGTAGTGACACTGTGGTACAGACCTCCAGAGCTGTTGCTAGGATCTGCTTGTTACTCTATTCCTGTAGATATATGGAGCATGGGTACCATATATGCTGAGCTGGCAACTAAAAAGCCTCTTTTCCGTGGGGACTCAGAAGTTGACCAGCTCTTCAGAATCTTCAGGTATGTCAGGCTGAACCATTTCTTGCTACTTGTGCAGCACTGCATGCTGGTGCCATATGCTTATTAAAACTTTAGTAGTACATACATAACTGCTTAATATTTTGCTTATTCTTGTGGAGAGCTTTAGGTACCCCCAAAAATTAAGAGTGGCCCAAAGTGGAATCTCTGCCAGACTATAAAGACACATTCCCAAAATGGAAACCTGGCAGCCTTGAAACACAAGTCAAAAACTTAGATGAAGATGGACTTGGTCTGCTGTCTGTAAGTAGTCTGTCTCAAAATGCTGACTGAAAAAAAATGAGAGTACTAGAATGAAGATATAGAGATCTTTAAACTCTCAGCAGTGGTATGGGCTGTCATTCTTGTAAACTGATACCTTGTGTGGCACTCCCTTCCTGTAGTGGTTTGAGCCTTAACTGAGAGTTAAAAGCTCAAATGGGGAAAAGGCTGAGAATCTCTTCCCCACTCCCCCCCACCTCCTCCCTCCAAACAGGGAGAGAGAAAAAAAAAGGGTAAGGAGCAAATCCACTAAACAACAATCTGGAGTCAGCTTGGAAGTAGAGAGGTGAATAATTTTTCTTCAAATTATATGTATGGCAATAACAGGGAAAAAAAAAAAAGGTTCACAAGGGCAAGAAATAAGAATGGATGGGAGGGGGACAGAAAAAAGAATAATACAAACCCAGTCTTTCTCTGAGGAGGTGCGGAGGCAGCAGGGAAAAGGATCAGGTCCGGCCACGTGGCTGAGGAGCAGGAGGGCAGCTGCAGTAGCTCTCATCCAGCAGAGACAGGAGCCAAAAAGGAGATCCAACAGCTATGATGTCCTGCTTTTTATACCCTAGCTGGGCAGGGAGGGGAGAGTGGAACAGACTCAGCTTTCCCAGGGGAAATGCCCTGCAGGGAGGGTAAAGTACCCACAAGCCCTTCACCCTGCTTTGTTCTTTTGTTTTCAGAAAAAGGCGTTAACCCACCACAATCCACTCCTCTGTTCCACTTCCTCCCTCCTGCCACAGCCCCTTCACGCAATTTTGACATGTGGTACTTGTATCCTTGGTGCAAGTCCCTTGCTATCCCGGCTCGCTCTCTCCCAGGGCAGTCTTTCTCTCTCTCCGGTGATGGTCACTGTAGGTGGTGCTTGAACTGGGCAGGCATGTGGAGAAGAATCAGGAATCAGTCTGTCTTTAAAAGGGAACAAAATAAAAATCAGGAACAGTCCGTTGCTGTAGGGACATCGGGAACACATGCAGGTGAGATGATGCAGGAGCTCTTTGGGTTGGTGTGCAGTGGGTATGTTGAGTCCTGGATGCTAGGCTGGTATTAAGCTAGGATGGAGAAACTTAGAACAACTTATAACTATTCACATAATTACATTGATGAGTGTTGCCTCCTCTGAATTCATCCCCTCTCAGCCAGAGTCACATTCTGCTGTGGGATACACTGAATGTCCCCAGTTTCTAACATAACCCAGTACATGTGACCAGGACCCTCAGCCGAGACCACCCCTCGGGTTGGTTTGCCCCCACGAGCAGCAGGGAAAACCCACAAACCCACACTGACTTCCCCAGCAGGTTCTTCTCAGCAATCACAGGAACACCATCTCCATCCACTGTTTGCAACAGGTCAGACTGGGCAGGACCAGCTTGGTTCACAGATCCTCTGCTGTTCACTAACCAAGTGGCTTGAGCTAGGTGCTTTTCCCAGTTCCTGGGAACCCCCCATGGCTTTTAGGGTGGTCTTTAGCAAGCCATTGTAGCGCTCGACCTTCCCTGCAGCTGGTGCATGGTATGGGATGTGGTGAATCCACACAATCCCATGTTCCTTTGCCCAGTCCCTTATGAGATGGTTCCTGAAGTGGGTTCCATTTTCTGATTCAATCCTCCTGGGGGTGCCGTGTCTCCACAGGATATGTCTCTCTAGGCCCAGGATGGTGTTGCGAGCAGTGGCATGAGGTACTGGATAGGTCTTCAGCCACCCTGTGCTTGCCTCCACCATGGTCAGTATGTACTGCTTGCCACTGTGAGACCGAGGAAGGGTGATGTAGTCTATCTGCCAGGCCTCTCCGTATTTATATTTTGACCATCTCCCCCCATACCACAGAGGCGCTTGGCCTGCTTGATGGCAGCACAGATGTCACACTCATGGATGACCTGTGAGATGGCCTCCATAGAGATGTCCACGGATCTGTCCCGAGCCCACCGCTATGTGGCATCTCTCCCATGGTGGCCAGAAGTGTCATGGGCCCAGCGAGCTAAGAACAGCTCGCCCTTGTGTTCCCAGTCCAAGTCTATTTGGGAGATCTTAGCAGCCAGGTCTGCTTGGTGGTTGTGCTTGTGCTCCTCTGTGGCTCTGCTCTTGGGAATGTGTGCATCAATGTGCCGTACCTTGGTTGGCAGCCTGTCCAGGCGGGCAGCGATGTCTTGCCACAGGTCAGCGGCCCAAACAGGCTTCCCTTTTCTCTGCTACCCATTCCTCCTCCATTCCTTCAGCCACCCCCACAAGGCATTGGCTACCATCCAGGAGTCAGTGTAGAGGTACAGCACTGGCCAGTTCTCTCGTTCTGCTATATCCAGGGCCAGCTGGACAGCTTTTACCTCTGCGTACTGACTGGATTTGCCTTCTCCATCCCTTGCTTCTGCCACTTGCCTTGTTGGGCTCCAGACAGCTGCCTTCCATCTCCGCTTGCTTCCTACAAGCCGGCAGGACCCATCTGTAAATAGAGCATAGCCCTTCTCATTGTCAGGGAGATCGTTATATGGGGGAGCCTCCTTAGCACGGGTCACTGTCTGCTCTGGTGACATTCCCAAGTCTGCACCCTCTGGCCACTTGGTGATCACTTCCACTATGCCAGGGCGCTCGAAGTTCCCCATCCGAGCTCACTGAGTTATCAGGGTGTAATGGGTTGGGGCAAACCCCCTCCCCACCACAGGGCAGAAACAATGACTCAGACAAAGGGATTGCAAAAGTGATGGAAAGTTTAAATAGAAAAACAATTTAAAAACAAACAACAATGAAAGCTTTACAGAGAACCACAAGCACCGTGACAAAGAGAGAGATCCCAGAACATGCCCAAGAACATCCCATCCCCACCTGGGGGTACACCCAAACCCCCCAGGGCTCTTTCCTTTCCCCCAACCCAGCGCTGGGCCTGGGCAGGCCCAAGGGAGGCGGCTCACACCATTTTACCTAGGCTGCAGCTGGGGATGAAAGAGGAAGTGAAGACCCCACATGGGCATTTTATAGGGGAGCAGGGCATTATGGGAAATGGAATACCTGCCTGTGACCACCCCCTGGGCTGGGCCCACCTGTAGGGACCTCCCAGGTGTGTTCTATGCAGTGGCATCCAGGCCAGCACCCAGCCTAAACCACCACACAGGGCCATCCACTTACTCCAGGTAGCATCTGTGGCATGATGTGGGGTTGAGCCTCTCCCTTTGAACATCCAGGTCAGGACTGGAAGCCTCAGAGCTAGAAATAGAGGTGACTCAGTCCCAATTACCTCAGAGGCAGCCCGGATGCCCTCATAGGCATCTAGGATTTCCTTCTCTGTCACGGTGTAGTTGGCCTCGGAGCCTGTGTACCCCTTACTCCAGAAACCTGGGGGCCTGCCCCTGGTTTCACCAGGAGCCTTCTGCCACAAGCTCCATGTAGGACCATTCTCACCAGCCGCAGTGTACAGCACATTCTTGATCTCTGGCCCAGTTTGAACAGGTCCCAGAGCCATAGCATGGACCACCTCTCGTTTGATCTGGTCAAACGCCACCTGCTGCTCAGGTCCCCACACAAAATCATTTTTCTTCCTTGTTACATGGAAGAGAGGCTTCACAATTTGACTGTACCCGGGATTGTGCATTTTCCAGAAGTCCAGAAGCCCCAAAAATGACTGTGTCTCTTTCTTGTTCGTGGGCTGCACCATAGTGGCTACCCTGTTCACCACCTCCTGAGGGATGTGGCGACGGCCATCCTGCCATTGAACACCCAGGAACTGGATCTCCCTGGCAGGCCCTTTCACCTTGCTTCTCTTGATGGCAAAGCCAGCCTCCAGCAGGATGTCGATTATCCTCTTACCCTTCTGGTAAACTTCCTCTGCTCTCTCACCCCATATGATGATGTCATCGACGAACTGCAGATGCTCAGGGGCTCCACCCTTTTCCCAGGCAGTCTGGATCACCTCATGGCAGATGGTTGAGCTATGGACCCAGCCCTGAGGCAACCGATTCCATTGATACTGTACTCCCCTCCAGGTGAAAGCAAACTGTGGCCGGCATCCTTCTGCAACGGGAATGGAGAAAAAGGCATTAGCAATGTCAATTGTGGCATACCACTTGGCTGCCTTCGATTCCAGCTCGTACTGGAGCTCCAGCATGTCCGGCACGGCAGTGCTGATCGGAGGAGTCACTTCATTCAGGCCACGGTAGTCCACAGTCAGTCTCCATTCTCCATTAGTCTTCCACACTGGCCATACCGGGCTGTTGAAGGGGGAATGAGCCTTGCTGATCACCTTCTGGCTCTCCAGTCGTCAAATCAGTTGGTGTGTGGGGTGCAGAGAGTCTCTGTTGATCCTGTATTGCCTGCGATGTACTGCGCAAGAGGCAATAGGTAACTTCAAATCCTGCACCTTATGGCCGCCCACTACGGAGGGGTCATCTGACAGCTTGGGCATGGTGGACAGCTGTTCTTTGCCTGCAGTCTCCACAGCTGCCACCCCAAATGCCCACTTGTGCCCCCTGGGGTCCTTAAAGCATCCCTCCCGCAGAAAGTCAATGCCAAGAATGCAAGGTGCATCTGGACCAGTCACTATGTCGTGCTTTCCCCATTCATTCCTGGTCAAGCTGTCGTAGGGTTGGAAGGGTAAGGCCAAAAAGCCTTCTCCCTCCCCCCTATAAAGTAAAGGGAAGGAAAATTGAAGGAAAAGGGAAAAAAAAACCTCACAGCTGAATTAGCAAAGCAGTGGAGCTGTATATTTACAAAGCAATGTAGGATATGCAGGGGAATATATAAAAATTTACAATATTTACAATATATACAAAGATACACAATAAAGTAGCACAGAAATGAGAGCTCCCCCCCTGCTGAGGGGGTTCCCCACCTCCGTTCTCCCCCTCTCTCCCCCTTTTCCCCAGTATGGGTTAGAAAGAGAGAGAAAGAGAAAAAAAAAAAAGTTAGAAGCAGTTTGTGTTAATTGGAAAGGAGTTAATACAGGCCTTATCAGGTTTGTCAGTTTAAAGGCCGAAGCCTTGGCAGAAAGCCCAGCACAGAGAGCTGCTGCCCTGCAGAGGAGTGGAAGAAGGGGACAACGTCAAACCGTCACAGTCCACCCCTTCTAAACAATTTCATTGGCCGTTCATACTGTCCATCCAATCTAAGACGACATTTACAGTTCATAAGTAAAGTTCATAGTTCATGCCGCCTATGCTCAGATGTAGATGATTCAAAAGTCCAAGAAAATCAGAAAATGAGAAAAATGGAAAACAGTTCATTTCTTCGCCAATGAAGTGAAGAAAAGGGAAAGAGGGATTCTCAGGGTCTCTTAGTTTAGCCTCTCCTGAGGGTGAAAATACCCAAACAGCTTTACCTAAGAGATTCTTTTCTCTAACCACAGGAACTCTATCACCTTCTACTTTCTGTAGCAGATCTGAATGTGCAGGTCCAGCTCGGTTCACTGAACCTCTACTATTTACCAGCCAGGTTGCTTGTGCTAAATGTTTTTCCCAGTTTTTCAAAGAACCACCTCCCATGGCTTTAAGAGTGGTCTTCAACAAACCATTGTAGCGTTCAATCTTCCCTGAAGCTGGTGCATAGTAGGGAATATGGAATATCCACTCAATACCGTGCTCTTTTGCCCAGTTCTTTACAAGGTTCTTCTTGAAATGAGTTCCGTTGTCTGACTCAATCCTCTCTGGAGTTCCGTGTCTCCACAGGATCTGCCTCTCCAGACCGAGAATGGTGTTGCGTGCAGTTGCATGTGGAACTGGGTAAGTTTCCAACCATCCAGTGTTTGCCTCTACCATGCTAAGCACATATTGCTTACCAGAACGAGAACGTGGTAGAGTGATGTAGTCAATCTGCCAAGCTTCACCATACTTGTACTTGGACCATCTGTCACCATACCAGAAGGGCTTAAGTCATTTTGCCTGCTTAATAGCAGCACAAATGTCACAGTCATGGATGACTTGTGTGATAGCATCCATGGAAATGTCTATGAATCTGTCACGAGCCCATTGGTATGTTGCATCTCTGCCTTGATGTCCTGACGAATCGTGAGCCCACCGAGCTAAGAATATCTCACCTTGGTGTTTCCAGTCGAGATCAAGATTAGAGTCCATGTCTACTTGAGAAACTCTTGCAGCTAGATCTGCCTGATGGTTGTGTTGCTGTTCCTCAGTAGCTTTGCTCTTAGGAATGTGAGCATCGATGTGTCTCACTTTCACTGGAATTCTCTCGATTCGATCAGCAATGTCCTGCCATAGGTTGGCTGCCCAAATGTGTTTTCCTTTCCTCTGCCAACCACTCTTCTTCCAGTTCTTTAGCCAACCCCATAGAGCATTGGCTACCATCCATGAGTCGGTGTAGAGATAAAGCTTTGGCCATCTCTCACATTCAGCTACGTCGAGAGCTAGCTGCATAGCTTTTACCTCTGCGAACTGACTGGATTCTCCTTCTCCATCCTTCGCCTCTGCAACTCAGCGTGTTGGACTCCACACTGCAGACTTCCACCTTCGCTTGTTTCCAACAAGACGACAGGAACCGTCTGTGAACAAAGCATATTTCTTTTCATCACCAGAAAGGTCATTGTAAGGAGGAGCTTCCTCAGCACGAGTTACTTTCTCCTCTGGAGGTTTAACACACTTGGTACCTTCAGGCCAACTTGAGGTCACCTCCACTAGACCAGGCCTTTCAAGATTTCCCATTCGAGCTCTCTGTGTTATCAGAGCCATCCATTTAGACCATGTTGAGTCTGTGGCATGATGTGGTGTGGAGCCTTTGCCTTTGAACATCCAATTCAAAACTGGTAATCTGGGAGCTAGAAGAAGTTGTGATTCAGTTCCAATCACTTCAGAAGATGCTTTTACTCCTTCATAGGCAGCTAAAATTTCTTTCTCTGTTGGGGTATAATTAGCCTCTGAACCTCTGTAACCTCGACTCCAGAAACCAAGAGGTCGTCCACGTGTCTCACCTGGAGCTTTTTGCCACAAGCACCAGGTTGGACCATTGTCACTTGCAGCTGTGTACAAAATGTTCTTAATGTCTGGACCATCTCGGACAGGTCCCAGACCCATTGCTTGAATTACCTCCTGCTTTATCTGGTCAAAGGCTGCTTGTTGTTCAGGTCCCCAGTGGAAATGGTTTCTCTTTCGAGTCACATCATACAGAGGTTTCACAATCTGACTGTATCCAGGAATGTGCAGTCTCCAAAATCCCACTATCCCCAAGAAACGTAGGGTCTCTTGCTTGTTTGTGGGATTTGCCATGGTAGAGACTCTATCTACCACGTCCACTGGAATGTGTCGGCGTCCATCCTGCCACCGCACTCCCAGAAACTGAATCTCCGTGGTAGGTCCTTTCACCTTGTCTCGCTTGATGGCAAAACCTGCATTCAGAAGAATGTCAATGATTTTGTTACTTTTCTCGAAGACTTCCTCGGCACTTTTACCCCAGACGATGATATAATCGATGAACTGGATGTGTTCTGGAGCACCACCTTTCTCCAGAGCATCATGGATCACTGCATGACAGATGCTTGAGCTGTGGATCCAGCCCATTGGCAGTCTGTTGAAAGTGTACTGGATTCCTCTCCAGGTGAAAGCAAACTGAGGCCTGCATTCCTCTGCTATGGGAATAGAGAAAAATGCATTAGCAATGTCTATGGTAGCATACCATTTGGTCTCTTTGGATTCCAGCTCATACTGTAGTTCCATCATGTCTGGTACCGCTGCACTCATAGGTGGTGTCGCTTCATTTAGGGCTCGGTAGTCTACTGTCAGATGCCAGTCTCCATTCTGCTTTCGCACAGGCCACACTGGACTGTTGAAAGGTGAATGAGTTTTGCTGACGACTTTCTGACTCTCCAACTGACGAATCAGATTCTGAATGGGCAACAAAGAGTCACGGTTGGTTCTGTATTGTCTGTGATGCACAGTCTGAGAAGCAACTGGCAATTTAATGTCCTGTGTCTTGTGTTGTCCCACAACTGCAGATTCATCAGAAAGCTCAGGTCTAGCAGACAGCTTCAATTTTTGTCCATCAATTTCTATAGAAGCTACTCCAAAATCCCATTTGTAACCTCTAGGGTCTTTGAAATGCCCTTCTCTCAGAAAATCAATTCCCAAAATACAAGGTGCATCAGGTCCGGTCACAACTGTATGCTTCCTCCATTGTTTACCAGTTAAACTTATATTAACCTCCACCTTACTTAACTCTTGAGATCCACCAGTGACTCCCAGAATAGTTATAGAATCTGATCCCTGATAATTTGATGGCATTATGGTGCACTGAGCTCCTGTGTCAACCAAGGCCCTGTACTTCCGAAATCGTGAAGTGCCAGGCCACTGGATGTACACATCCCAATAGATTCTGTTATCTCTGTTATCCCTCTCCTCCCCCTGGTGGGAGGCAGGGCACCCCTAGTTATGGGGAACATGCACACATGTGCATTGCACATAGTGTGCAGGGTTATAACTTTGCATGTTATAACTGGAGCCACTGCTGGAGCTACTAGGGCTGTTCCGGGGAACTGTGGAAGTAACAGCTACCCTTCTGGTATTGCTACCTCGGGTTCTGCCACTTTGCAATTCCCTCAGTCTCCTGAAAAGATTAGAAGTTGGTTGGCCATCCCATCTGTTCATGTTCTCACCAAACTGATCACGCAGAGTTATCCAAATAGTTCTACGTGATTGCCTTGGTGGTCTGTTTTGACTTGACCTGTTTTGGAATGACCTCCTTGGAGGACGTGTATTCCTCACAGATGAAACTTGTATCCATCTGGAGGGAGAATTGAAATTATCCTTCTGTGCCAATTGGTATATGGAATCTTTCAAATCCTTCATGCAACTCTCAATCTTTCCAGACAGAGTTTCAATGGCTGAAACCAAAGAAACACGTGTCATGCTGTCCTCCAATTGTCTCATTTGATCACTGAATTGGCCAACCGTAGGAGAAGCCCCACCATAATTTCTTGACACAATTCTGCTTGCCAGAATGTTTGCATTATTAGAAGGAGCAAGTTTGATGATCTTTTTAGCAAGACCAATACCCACAGGAATGTCATCAGGATTCAGAGTTTCATGTTCACCATAGAGTAGCTCTCTAACAGCAAATTCTCTCAAGCACTTAATTCCCTCATCTATGGTAGTCCAGGGTTTAGGATTCCATGGAAGATCATCTCGGGAAGGGTATCTCAGGGCAACCGCCATTAAAAGGCGTATCCACAGATTAACTTTACCGAGAGCCCTGCCTAGATGTCTATCTATTCCATTATCCCTCGAGAGAGTTCCTAACTGAGCTGCTGACTTGTCTCCAACTGTTAGAGCTGGAGCACCTGTATCATAACACCTACTAAGCCAAGCTAGAACTGGCTCCTTATCTGCCCTGGTGAAATCTTTACGGACATTTCGCAATTCCTCACGTGGTCACGAACACTCTAAAATATCATCTTCTTCCTCTCCCTGAACTTTTTGTCCAAATAATCCTGCTGTCATTCTCCTAAGGATCTCTTTAAGCTGAGAACCACCTTTGCCAGCTCCTTTCCTAGCTTCATCTCTATCCTGCTTTGATCTCACTAGGTTAGCTAGATCTTTAAAACAAACCTTCTCTTCCTCCTCAGCAGGATTTTTTAGAGTAGAGGGCCCCTCACCAGGATCAGTCTCCAGCTCTTCTTCTCCATCTTTGGTCTTTGCACCTCTAGTCTTTAAAACAGCCACCTTAACTGGAGCTGTGTTTGAATTTACAGCCACCTTAATGGAAGCTGACAGGTCCTGAGATAAATCAGCTGCTGGGGCAGTGACTTCCGGTCCCACCGAGAGAGTGGGCGGAATTGACGTTGCTCCGTTAATGGCCGACGGAGAAGAAGGAAGAGAAGAAGTAGGCACCATGTTGATACCAGCTGCCGCCCTTGCTAGAATCAGCAAAGTCATTTAGAGCTGCTTTGCCAATAAACTTTTTAGCCCTCTTTTTAACTGACAGAGATTCTGCACACTCCTCGTCACTAGATGACTCTGGGACTGATCCAGAGCCACGGCGTTTTCTCTTTGATCTAGTTTTAATAACAAAACAAGCTTTGGACACCTTTCTCTCTCGGCACAAGGAATACAGAGAATACACATTAGTTATCACCAGCAGCAGAATTATACACATCACATAAATCACCTTTGGATCCCAGGCATCACCTAAAGTTACTCTCTCCTCAGGCGGAATCCTAAAACCCTTTATCTCAATTGGGAGAGTGGTGGAGGTAACATTTCTGTATCTTGCTGGCCATAATAAATCCACGCATTTTCCGTACCATAGTCTAACTCTATACATAACCCACATATAAATTGTCCGCACCAAATATTTACCCAGGTAATCCAAAATCAAACCCAAACAATATCTGTAAACCAGAGCCCCAAAAATTGAAAAGAATAATCGCTCCACAAACCACAACACCTTCATGTTTGCTAATTCAGCTAGAAAACACTAAATCAATCAAGTAATAAATTAAACTAATTATCTGCCCCACGTCGGGCACCAAGAAAAAAAAAACGTCGTAGGGTTGTGTGGCAATGCCAGCGATGAGCAGTGTGAGCAATCTGGCAGTGCAGGCCTAGAGCCTGACATGGTGGTAGGCCATAAATGCAGAATCAGCTAGCAGTGTAGCAAAACAGTGCTGTGCCTGCAGCATGTAATTAAAACAAGACACTGGTAGCTATAAACATGGACAGTTATCTTGGGACAACAGGACATGCACCTGCATCAACAACCTCGTTGTGTCATTAGTAGTTGGACCAATAATCTGTAATAGTGTAATGTGTGGTCACTCATAGGGAACCAATGGAGCTATGCCAACGAGGCTCTCCGAGTTTATTTAAGTTGTAGCAGTTGCCTTGCTACGCACTTCTTCTGCCTTTCCTGTCTCCTGTTTCTTCTACACTTTACAGTGCTATACTTGCACTACAGGCCTGCTCCATAGGCCTGCACCTCAGGCCTGCACCATAGGCCTGCAACACTGGAACAATAAAGGAACAATACTCGATCACATTGGTCAGCCGTATTGATTCCCAATCTCTGTCGTCCTACAGGGTTGGAAGGGTAAGGCCAAAAAGCCTTCTCCCTCCCCCCTGTAAAGTAAAGGGAAGGAAAATTGAAGGAAAAGGGAAAAAAAAACCTCACAGCTGAATTAGCAAAGCAGTGGAGCTGTATATTTACAAAGCAATGTAGGATATGCAGGGGAATATATACAAATTTACAATATTTACAATACATACAAAGATACACAATAAAGTAGCACAGAAATGAGAGCTCCCCTCCTGCTGAGGGGGTTCCCCACCTCCGCTCTCCCCCTCTCTCCCCCTTTTCCCCAGAGTGGGTTAGAAAGAGAGAGAAAGAGAAAAAAAAGTTAGAAGCAGTTTGTGTTAATTGGAAAGGAGTTAATACAGGCCTCATCAGGTTTGTCAGTTTGAAGGCCAAAGCCTTGGCAGAAAGCCCAGCACAGAGAGCTGCTGACCTGCAGAGGAGCGGAAGCAAGACTGAAGATAAAGTGCTGGAATGCCCAGGATACCCTCCTGCATGCCCAGTTCAGAAGGTCCTTCCTCCTACTATACCAATGAAATTAGTTTAGATCGTTCTTTTCATTTACCAACTTCCGTCCACCATATTCCCTTTCTTAAGGGGACAACGTCAAACGGTCACACAAGCTTATCTCAGCTTGCAGTACAGTCAAGTCTTGTGAGCCTCCTGTGACTCCTTGAATGCTTATGGGCTCAGCCCCTTTGTACCCCGATGGTATCAGGGTGCATTGGGCCCCTGTGTCCACCAAAGCTCGGTACTTCAGGGCTTCTGAAGTGCCAGGCCATTTCACGTACACATCCCAGTATACTCTGTTGTCCCTGGCCTCCACCTGGCTGGAGGTAGGGCACCTCTAATGCTGGTGGCAATGTCCACACTTGTCACATGGTCCTGTGTTACTAGGGGAAAGGTCTCTTGAGTGAGAGGGACCACTCCGGGAAACTGGGGCAGCCCTTCTCCTGGACAAGTTATCCCCAATGTGGCCACCTTGCAGTTCCCACACTCTGTTCCAGAGGGCAGAGGGGGGTTGGCCATGCCAGGTGTCCATGTCCTCTCCATGGTCACAGAGGAACCTCCACAGAGGCCCCCTTGACATCCCCCGATTGGCTTGGGGTGATCTCCTAGGGGAAGGTCGCCTGTTACTGATTGCCGAAACCTGGACCCATTCTGAAGGAGAAGGGGAAAAGGAGGTATCGCTCCCCTTTTTCAGTTCAGACATGGAGGTCTTGATCTCTTTGACAATGTCTTTAGCCATAGTTTCTATGGCTGAGATCAGGGGTTTCTGGTTTACGCTGTCCTCATATTCCCTTAAATCATTGGCAAACTCACAGACAGTTTTAGGACTTCCATCCTGTCCAGTCAAGAGTATCCCTCCTAATGTGTGAGCATATTTCTGAGGAGCACCCTGGGTGAGTTTCTTTACAAAGGGCTGTCTCATGGGCACCTCATCTGGGTCCAAAGGGAGCTGGCCATCCCCATAAATTATTTCCATCACACCCATCTGCCTCAGATACTGAATGCCCTGTTCCATAGTTGTCCCTCTAACTGGGGCCCAGGGCAGGTCATCTCTTGAGCGGTACCGGCTCTTGATGGCGTTCAGAATCCGGGCCCAGAGAGTGTGTATGCCATCAAGTTTGGCTAACTCTTTGTCCAGACCAGCATCACGAGTCAGGGAGCCTAAAAGCTTTGCCTCCCTCTTATCCAGGTCCACTGTGTCCACCCCCTCGTCCCAGCATCTCAGGGCCCAGCTTAGTATTGGCTCACCCTCTTTCCTTGCGTAATCCAGATGAGTTTGCCTGAGTTCCTTTCTGGGCAGCGATGTAACAGTTATTTCCTGGTCTGAATCATCTTCATCCACCGATGGGTTCTGTGAGGTGCTGGGGCCTGCTGAGGTGCTGGGGCCTGCTGAGGTTCCTTCCTCACCATTTGTGCTTGGCGATGATTTTTGATTTCTTTTCCTGCGTGTGGTGACCGGTGCTAGAGAGACTGCATTGGCAGGAGCATCAGGGGTCAACTGTGGAACTGCTGGTGGTGGGGCAAACCCTTGTGCCTGGGGCTCAGGCTGAGAGCTGGCACAGTCATTACAACCCGACCCCTCCCTTTTTGTGTTTACAGAGTGCTTACAATGCCCACAGCAGACACGCCCCCAGTCATTAAAGAGCACAAAGGAGTGTGTTATCACCCTCCAAACAGCTCTTAATGGGTTAGTTAGTCCTCCACCCAACACGGCCACAGAAAATGCCCCTATAAGGATTACATTTAGACATATGGAGCATATTGCAACGTAGAGCAATTTTCCATCACAGGCATTTTATCTACACCATTGGTTTCATAACTTGCTTTAGGAAAGTTTCCTATGTTAGAAAAATTACCACTAACAATGAAATTCAATGAATACAAGAGATACATGCCTAACTTAATTGGTAAAGTTTTTATCCACTTGATCAGCATCTCTATCATTAACCACACCACATGGCAAGTTATTAATTTGTAGATGTGGGTCCAAAAGATCCAGCCAAAAGCCCATGCAAAGGCTTAGACCATCAGGTTCTTTAAAATTGCCATTTCTACTTCTAGCTCCTTTTTCAGAAAAAGTATTGCTTTCCCAATACAAGATTAATTTCCAAGCCCCACGTTGGAGGTGCCAAAAATTGTAGTGGTTTGAGCCTTAACTGAGAGTTAAAAGCTCAAATGGGGAAAAGGCTGAGAATCTCTTCCCCACTCCCCCCCCCCCCCCCCCCCCCCCCCAAACAGGGAGAGGGAAAAAAAAGGGGTAAGGAGCAAATCCACTAAACAACAATCTGGAGTCAGCTTGGAAGTAGAGAGGTGAATAATTTTTCTTCAAATTATATATATGGCAATAACAGGGAAAAAAAAGGTTCACAAGGGCAAGGAACAAGAATGGATGGGAGTGGGACAGAAAAAAGAATAATACAAAACCAGTCTTTCTCTGAGGAGGTGCGGAAAAGGATCAGGTCTGGCCACGTGGCTGAGGAGCAGGAGGGCAGCTGCAGTAGCTCTCATCCAGCAGAGGTAGGAGCCAAAAAGGAGATCCAACAGCTATGATGTCCTGCTTTTCATACCCTAGCTGGGCAGGGAGGGGGGAGTGGAACAGACTCAGCTTTCCCAGGGGAAACGCCCTGCAGGGAGGGTAAAGTACCCACAAGCCCTCGACCCTGCTTTGTTCTTTTGTTTTCAGAAAAAGGCATTAACCCACCACATTTCCATAACTAGCAGATTACTAGACTGATCATTAAGCAGTTCTACCTCAGCTTTTTCATACTAGCAGGCCAGGTCCAACTTGTAAGTGATGATGAAATTTAATAAACAGGTCTCAGCTGAAGTCTTTTGCCCTAAAACTGGAGTCATCACCTTCCTGGTGGCAGCACTAAGCATAATGTGGCTCTGTGACTGCCGATACAGTTGGAAATGTTTATTTCATGGTAGCTGTAGCAGTTTGGGCTGGGTGCCCTCTGTTGTGCTCATATGAGGGGTGCTTCCTGTGTCCGTGTAGGTTCATTTCATGGTGAAAAACCCCACAGCTTTCATGGCAGTCTTAACTGAATAATCAGGGATAGAAACAGCTACATTTATTGATTATCTGTGAAACCAGGTGCTTAGTTTGTCTGTAGTGTCTATCAACTGCCTTTAAATTTTGGGGTACATTTTTTTGACTGTGGTGGGTTAACCTTTTAGAGAGATCTATTTTGTGTCAACTGAATTTAATTCTGTGGCCCTGGAGTTGAACTACCACACTGAGATTTTATTTTACAAGATTTTCATCAGCCTTTTCCATTTAGTGCTCTTCCAGCTCCTGTGCTGCCACTGCAGCCTAATTTTGCTTTTGTTAAGCATAAGAATATATGTTGGTGATTTCTACAGGTGCATTCATACAGTGTAAGCTTGTGTATGGGAGTGTGGGCTGGGTGTTCTGGGCCTTAGAATAAGCTGAAACTTCAGAACCATCTCAGTTCTAGGGGAAATTTGTACAGCAGTTACCTCTGTAGCTGGCTCATGGCTTTAAGCAGTCCCAAAATAGTTTCTGATACTGGTATGTCTATATACTCTGAATGCAGTGGTGTCTCTGAAGAAGCCCAGATGAACACAACTTCTTACGATTTTTCTTTGGAAACTAAGCCACAAGTCAGACTGACTGACAGAACAACAGGTGTCAAATGCATAGTTGTTTTGGATGGCTCTCTGAACCCTGTAGCAGTATTGCTTTAAAGAGAGAACTGACTTAATTCTTCTGTGTCCCCTGACAGCATCTGCTTTAGGTGTGAGCAGACCGACTGTTGCTAGATTTAGAGGTTGCTAGATTTAGAGATGTATGCAATTGCAGAAGGGTGACGAACCTGAGTAACCAGGCTCTGCAGGCCCCCCCAGCAGAGGCCAGTTATCCAAAAAGAAGAGGGGAATGGATGCAGGTTCCTATCAAAAGATGCAAGGTTAAACCTCCTTGCCCCCCCTCACCCACCCCACTGCCCTTGGAAAACAAGTACGGGGCATTGGAGGTTGAGGGTGAGGTGATTCTGATATCGGAGGGCACGCCATCTGGGGTTTTCCCTGTGGCAAAACAGCCCAAGGTGAAACGACCTAAGGTAAAACAACCTAAGCTTAAACAGCCTTCCCCCGGCATCAGGACTTGCTCCCTTAAAAAAAAGAGGAGGGTAATTGTTATTGGCGATTCACTCTTGAGGGGAACAGAGGGCCCCATATGTCGGCCAGACCCTACTCACAGGGAGGTTTGTTGTCTTCCAGGAGCCATGGTTGGAGATGTTACCAGAAGACTGCCTGGTATGGTGCAGCCCTCTGACTATTATCCCTTGATAGTTATGCAGTTAGGGAATGATGATGTTGCAACCAGAACTCCCAGGGCTATCAAAGATGACTTCAGGGCCCTGGGAGATCTGGTTGAGGGATCAGGGGCACAAATAATTTTTTCGTCTATACCCTTAGTTGCAGGTGGGAATACCATAAGGAACAGGTCAGCAGCTGAAGTCAACAAGTGGCTTAGAGGCTGGTGCAGGCAAAAGAATTTTGGGTTTTTTGATCTTGAAAAACTTTCTGCTGCACCAGGCCAACTGGCAACAGATGGAGCACATCTGTCCCAGAGGAGGGGTAAGATCAGAGTGTACGAGAATGGCCTATCCCTCAAAGGGAAAAAGATTCTGGGGAGGGAATTGGCAGGTCTCATAGATAGGGCTTTAAACTAGTTTCGAAGGGGGAAGGGGTTGAAACCAGTCCCCCCAGGCTGGGGTCTGGGGGTGATAAGCCAGAGCCAGAGGTGAAACCAGCAGCCCGGCTGAAGTGCATGTACACTAATGCACGAAGCATGGGCAACAAACAAGAGGAGCTGGAAGCCTTGCTGCAGCAGGAAAGTTATGATGTAGTTGCCATCACAGAGACGTGGTGGGACGACTCACATGATTGGAGTGCTGCAATTGATGGCTACAGGCTCTTCAGGAGAGACAGGCAAGGAAGAAGGGGTGGAGGGGTGGCCCTGTACGTCAGGGAGGCACTAGATGCCATTGAGACAGAGATTAGGGACGATCGGGTTGAGTGCCTCTGGGTAAGAATTAGAGGGAAGGCCAACAGGGCTGACATCCTGGTTGGAGCCTGTTATAGACCACCCAACCAGGAGGAAGATGTTGATGAGTCATTCTATAGGCAGCTTAAGGCTGTCTCAAGATCGCCTGACCTTGTTCTCGTGGGTGACTTCAACTTGTCTGATATCTGCTGGGATCTTAACATAGCACAGAAGTGGCAATCTAGGAGGTTCTTAGAATGCATGGAGGACAGCTTCTTATCCCAGGTGCTGCAAGAGCCTACCAGGGGCAAGGCTATGCTTGACCTCCTCTTCACCAATAGGGAAGGGTTGGTGGGTGATGTGGTGGTCGGAGGGTGCTTAGTGACCACGAGATAATTGAATTCTCATTATTTGGTCAAGCTAAGAGGGGTAGCAAGAAGACCTCCACTCTGGATTTCTGGAGGGCGGACTTCAGGCTACTCAAGGAACTAATTCAGAGGGTTCCTTGGGATAAAGCCCTTAAAAACAAAGGGGTCCAGGAGAGCTGGTCTTACTTCAAGGAAGAACTGTTGAAGGCTCAGGGACAGGCTGTGCCAATGTGCCGGAAGATGAGCCACCGGGGCAGACGGCCAGCCTGGATGGTTAAAGAACTTTTAATGGAACTAAGGGAAAAAAAGAGAGTGTATCACCTTTGGAAGAGAGGGGAGGCAACCCGTGAAAAATTTAAGGATGTTGCTAGGTCCTGCAGGAAGAAAATTAGGGAGGCAAAAGCGCATTTGGAGCTCAAACTGGCCTCTGATGTGAAGGACAACAAAAAGTCCTTCTATAAATACATTAATAGCAAGAGGAAGGGCAGAGACAACCTCCACTCCTTGGTGGACACGGAGGGGAACGTTGTGATAAGGGATGAGGAAAAGGCAGAGATACTTAACACCTTCTTTGCCTCAATTTTTACTAGCAGGACAGAATGTCTTCCAGACAGCTGGCCTGAAGAGCTGGCAGAAGGAGCCAGGGTGCAGCATAGTTTTCCACTGTTCCAAAATGGGGTAGTTGGTGATCTGCTCAGCCGCCTGGATCCCCACAAGTCCATGGGACCAGATGGGATCCATCCTAGGGTGTTGAGAGAGCTGTCAGAGGAGCTGGCCAAGCCGCTCTCCATCATTTTTCAGCAGTCCTGGCTCACTGGAGATGTCCCAGAGGACTGGAAGCTGGCCAACGTGGTGCCCATCCACAAAAAGGGCCAGTTAGATGAGCCAGGGAATTATAGGCCTGTCAGCCTGACTTCAGTGCCAGGCAAGATCATGGAACAGGTCATCCTGAGTGCATTAACACAGCACTTAGAGGATGGCCAAGGGATCAGGCTCAGCCAGCATGGATTTAGGAAGGGCCGGTCCTGCCTGACCAACCTGATCTCCTTCTATGATTAGGTGACCTGCCTGGTGGATGTGGGGAGGCCTGTGGATGTAGTTTACCTGGACCTCAGCACGGCCTTTGACACCGTCCCCCATAGCAAACTCCTGGCCAAGCTGTCAGCCCATGGCTTGGTCAGCAGCACTCTGAGCTGGGTTAGGAACTGGCTGGATGGTCGAACCCAGAGAGTGATGGTGAATGGTGTCACATCCAGCTGGCGGCCAGTCAGTAGTGGAGTCCCCCAGGGATCAGTGCTGGGCCCCATCCTCTTTAACATCTTTATTGATGATCTGGATGAGGGGATTGAGTCCATCATCAGTAAATTTGCTGATGACACCAAGCTGGGGACAGGAGTTGATCTGCTAGAGGGTAGAGAGGCTCTGCAGAGAGACCTTGACAGGCTGGACAGATGGGCAGAGTCCAACGGCATGAGATTTAACACATCCAAGTGCCGGGTTCTGCACATTGGCCACAACAACCCCATGCAGAGCTACAGGCTGGGGTCAGAGTGGCTGGAGAGCAGCCAGGCAGAGAGGGACCTGGGGGTGCTGGTTGATGGTAGGATGAACATGAGCCTGCAGTGTGCCCAGGCAGCCAAGAGGGCCAATGGCATCCTGGCCTGCATTAAGAACAGTGTGGCCAGCAGGAGCAGGGAGGTCATTCTGCCCCTGTACACTGCACTGGTTAGGCCGCACCTCGAGTACTGTGTCCAGTTCTGGGCCCCTCAGTTTAGGAAGGATGTTGACTTGCTGGAACAAGTCCAGAGAAGGGCAACGAAGTTGGTGAGGGGCTTGGAACACAAGCCCTATGAGGAGAGGCTGAGGGAGCTGGGGCTGCTTAGCCTGGAGAGGAGGAGACTCAGGGGTGACCTTATTCCTCTCTACAACTACCTGAAGGGGGGTTGTAAACAGGCAGAGGTTGGTCTCTTCTCCCAGGCAGCCAGCACCAGAACAAGAGGACACAGTCTGAGGCTGCGCCAGGGGAGGTTTAGGCTAGATGTTAGGAGGAAGTTCTACACAGAGAGAGTAATTGCCCATTGGAATGGGCTGCCCAGGGAGGTAGTGGAGTCACCGTCACTGGAGGTGTTCATGAGGAGACTTGATAGGGTGCTTGGTTGCGTGGTTTAGTTGAGTAGGTGGTATTGGATGATAGGTTGGATGCTATGATCTTGAAGGTCTCTTCCATCCTGGTCTATTCTATTCTATTCTATTCTATTCTATTCTATTCTATTCTATTCTATTCTATTCTATTCTATTCTATTCTATTCTATTTCACAGAGCCCCTGCCCCATAGATCCTGCCCCATAGCTGCCCTGCCCCAGCACGTGGCTGAGGAGAGAGGAGGCAGCGGTGAAGAGCTCAGCACTGGGAGCTTGCTTTTGGCTTTGCTTTCCTTGCTTTTCAGGAAGTAAGGGGCTGGTGGCTCAGGACCTCCTGAAGAGGGGAGGAGGGGCAGCGGGCTCGGGTTGCCTACATGCCTGAGGGCAGTGACGTAGTGGAGGGAGGGGTTGCCGCAGAAACCATGTGCCAACCAAACAGAAGCCAGCGTGTGCCTGAAGAGAGAGGAGGCAGCGGCGAGGAGCTCAGCTCAGCCTTCCCACTGACAGGGAGAAAAAAAAAAAAGCCAAAAAAAAAAAAAAAGCTGGGTGGAGAGGGTGGTTACTGAAAGATGGTTACTACTAGAGCAAAGGCTAACAGAAGAATAGTGGGCACCCAAACAGAGACCACACACAAGCATGCAGATGTTCAGGTAGGTGGCTGCAGTGAGTGCTGGAACCTGGCACTTGATACGGAGGATGGAAGGAACAACTTCTGCGTTAAGGTGTGAGCAGATCAGTGACCTGATGAGCATGGTGACCAAACTAAAAGAAGAGGTGGAAAAGCTAAGAGCTATAAGAGACAGCAAAAGGAAAATTGACTATTCCCATAATCTAACCTCTTCTAAACCAGAACAGGGGGTAACTCTTAGTGGAACAGGGAGTTTGATACCTTCCCATCAGCAAGCCTCTCAACCTCCCTATAGTAACCCACATGAGCAGGGCCAATGGGAACAGGTCTCTGCCCGATGAAAGAAATGCAAACGGAGAAAGTCTGCTACTTTGAGCAGCACACTGCCTACAGTGCAATTACAGAACAGGTATGAGGCTCTGCAGGAGGAACAGGTCATTGGTGAGGTCGAGGACTCAAGAAGGTCAGAAGCTGCACCAATGACAGGTTGCCTCAGACCAGCCATCAAAACTTATCTGGAAAAGAAACCTCGTAGGGTCATCGTCATAGGAGACTCCCTACTGAAGGGAACAGAGGGCCCAATATGCAGACCAGACCCGTTTCATAGAGAGGTCTGCTGCCTCCCTGGTGCCCAAGTAAAAGACGTTGTAGATAAAATTCCCAAACTTGTGAGTCCTTCAGACTACTACCCACTTCTGGTCTTTCAGGTGGGTAGTGATGATGCAACAATGAGAGGCTCACAATCAATTAAAAGAGATTTCAGAACCTTAGGGCAACTGCTAAAGGGATCAGGAGCTCAAGTTGTGTTCTCTGCTATCCCTCTAATGTCAGCAATAGATGAAGGAACACTGAGGAAGGGCTGACAGGTCAATTCATGGTTCAGGGTCTGGTGCCATTGACAGGGCTTTGGGTTCCACAATCATGGATTGGTTTTCAAGGCACCTGAGCTGAAAACAACTTGTGGGACACACTTGACAGAGGGAGAAAAGGATCCTGGGGCAGGATTTGGCAGGGCTCATTGATAGGGCTTTAAACTAGATTTGAAGGGGGACAGGGTTAATAGTCTCCTGCTGGCTGGTGACAAACAGAGGGGCAGTTCACCAGCAGCAGAGAGATGGAGAGCTGGTAAGGGCTCTCAACTTGCTGCCCTGAGGCAAGCCACGAATGATCCACTAGCACATTCTGTGGAAACCGAGGGGAACTGGCAAAAGAGGACGACAGGGCCAGCCCAGCTGAAGTGCTTCTATGCGAATGTGCACAGCTTGGGCAACAAACAGGATGAGTTAAGGGCCACTGTGCTGCTGGGATGCCACGACGTAGTGGCTATTACTGAAACTTGGTGGGATGATTCCCATGACTGGAATGTAGGGATAGATGGGTATTAGCTCTTCAGGAAGGATAGGCAGGGAAGGAGAGGAGGAGGCGTTGCCCTCTATGTCAATAACCAGCTGGAATCAGTGGAGCTCCACCTGGGGAGGGATGATGAGCTGGTTGAGAGTGTATGGGTTAAAATTAAAGGCAAGACAGGGGAAGAAGATATTACTGTGATGGTCTCTTACAGGCCACCTGACCAGCAGAACCAAGCAGATGAGGCCCTCCATAGGCAAATAAAAGCGGCTTCCAGATCACAAGTCCTGGTCCTCATGGGTGATTTCAACCACCCGGACATCTACTGGAGGGGCAACACAGCAAGGCACCAGCAATCCAGGATGTTCCTGGACTGCACAGAAGACAACTTCCTCCTCCAAATGGTAGAGAAACCAACAAGAAAAGGTGCTATGCTGGACCTTGTTCTCGTCAACAGGAAAAGGCTGGTAAGCAATGTGAGGCTCAGAGACGGCCTTGGCTGCAGTGACCATGAAGCAGTTGAATTTAATATCCTCAGGGCAATCAGGAGGAAGTATTTTAAGCTTACGACCCTAGATTTTAGGCATGCAGACTTTGATCACTTCAGGGATCTGCTAGCCAAAGTGTCGTGGGACAAAGCCCTGGAGGGAAGAGGGACCCAGGACAACTGGTCAGTACTCAAGGACCACCTCCTCTGTGTCCAGGAGCTCTGTATTCCAACAAGGAGAAAAGCGAGTAAGAATGCTAGGAGGCCTGCCTGGATGAACAAGGAGCTACTGGACACACTATTACTTAAAAAGAAACTCTATAGGAAGTGGACAGAAGGACAGCTAGAACAGGGGGTATATGAGGAAGCTGCCCGAGCAGCAAGAGACCTGGTTAGGAAAGCCAAAGCAGAGTTTGAATTGAATCTAGCCAGGGAGGTTAAAGGGAACACTAAGAACTTCTACAGGTATATGTGGTAATGGTTGTAATAAGCAGCATGAGCAATCTGGCAGTGTAGGCCTAGAGCCTGACATGGTAGTAGGCCGTGGCCAGCATGAGTGTGGAAGTGGCTAGCAGTATAGCAGAATAGTGCTGTGCCCGCACTGTGTAACCAAAGCAGGGCACTGGTAGCCATAAACATAGAGAGTTATCTTGGAATAACAGGACGCACACGTATATCAATAATCCCGCGTGTTAACCAATAATTCATAGTAGTACAGTGTGTGGTCACTCGTGAGGGGCCAATGAAGCCATGCCAGCAATGCCCCCCGAGTTTATATAAGTTGTAAAGTTTTTCTTAATATGCACTTCTTCTGCGCACTTCTTACTAGCCTGTCAGCTCTACTGTCTGCTCTGTACTATGCTTGCTTTATAACGGAACAACGCTGAAGCAATAAAGGAACAATACTAGATCATATTGATCAGCCGTATTGATTCCCATCTCCGTTGTCCAGAACTGGCCCAAACTCGTGATTTGGGATCCTCAGCCTACAATGCTGATTGATTCAGCATAAAGAGGTACGTCCGAGCGACACGGAAAGCTGGTTGAAACTAGCACTGCCCCGGTGCTGAAAAAATTAGCAGCACGCGCGCTCAAAAAGGAAGTGAATCTCACCATGATCCAGTGAGCGGCGGGGGGAGGACATGGGGTCAGCACTTAGCAAAGAAGAAGAGGCTGTGCTGAAAGTCCTCCAAGATACTCTCTCTATGAGAGGTATTACTTATGATTCTGGGACTTTAAAAGGGCTGTTAGCCTGGGCCCGGGATCATGGTCTAATCCCCACAGTACATGAAGCTTTTACTTCCGAAGCATGGGACAAAATTGGAGCCCAGCTGTGGGATGAGGTGTCTCAGGGCTTGAAAAGGGCTTTTTGCTATGGCACCTTGTGGAGAACTGTTACAGACACACTGCAATCACTGAAAGCAGAAAAATCAGCTCTAGATTCGGCTGCAGTGGCATTAGTTGAAGCCGGGACGAAAAAGGGAGACGTGGAATGCTCCGCATCCCCCCCACCCCCCCTCCCTACATCATCCGCCGCCCCGACAGCCTCCTCACCACAATCACAAGCAAAATTACTGGCTACACCTTCTCCTGCACAAATTGCGACCCCTTTATTACCAGACTCTTGCAAAGAAAGATCTTTTACCGCTGCGTCAGTAGCGACAGATAAAAATTCTGACCCGACTGAGCAAATGCCCACAGACAAGATGGAGGTCATTGCGCACCAAGAAATACAGAAAGAAGATGCCACGTCTGCCATCTTGGTGCACGCATTGCGTTCAGCAGACGCCACACCTGCCGTCCATCCCAAGCAGCGAAAAAGCAACAAAAAGGCAGTAAAGTCTGTGGCTCAGCATGCTTGATCCCCATCGTCTTCATCTTCCTCCAATGCTGCCAGCAACAGCTCAGATTCAGAAGACGAATGCATCGATATCAGGAAGCGGAACAGCGTCAGCGTTATTCTGCGGCTTCTCCTGGACAGGATGGATCGCTTGGAGGCTCATGGTTGTGGCACCTCTGCGACCGTGCCCGCCTCGGCCCCGGCCTTGGCTTCGGCCGCGGCTTTGGCCCTGGCCCCGGTGCCCGCTGCGGTCCTGGCCCCAGCAGTCCCGCCAGTCTCGGCTGCCCCCATGACCCCAGCAGTCCCACCAGTCTCGGCTGCCCCCACGGTCCCAGTGGTCCCGACCAATGCAACCCGGACCGACACACCACCGATGCCAGCACCGACTGTGGCGGCGGCGCCGGCGGCGTTGGCGGCGGTTTCCGCCCTGGCAACCCTGACGGCTGTCCCCGCCCTGGTAGCAGTCACTGCAGCAGCGACCTCGGTGGCCCCAGCAGCCCTAGCGGCGCTCCCTCCTGCAACGGCTCCTCCAGCAGCGACCCCCCCAGTGCCTTTGGCCATTGTACCCTTCTCGCCTCGTTCATCTCAGTCGGTATCGGGGGACGACACCGTCGCGACTGAAAACCAGCTCGTATTACGATGGGCCGACAACGTACGGGATGGGGAGGTGGGAGGATTGGGAATCGACCCAATATTGGGTCAGTGGAGAGCTATTGTGCAAAGTGCAGCTACAGAGGGATCAATTGTAGATTTTCATGTATGTGCATATCCTGTAGCACCGCGAGGTCAAGACAGAGTATGGCAATCTCTGGATTGGAAAATGCTAAAAGAAGCTAGGCAGGTCATAACTACTTATGGTCTGAAGTCAGGCTATACCTCTGCCATAATCGATCAGCTGTTTTCAACACACTTGCTAACGCCCTTCGATACATGTATGTTGGCAAACACCCTATTAACACCACATCAGCGCTTACAATTTCTCGATAAGTGGCAAACTGCCTGCACTGCTGTGGAAGCCACACCCTGGCAGCCAACAGACCCCTTACATGGTGTAACTCTTAATCAACTCATTGGGACAGGAGACTTCATTAGAACAGATCGGCAAATACGACTCCCTGATCAGGTCCGACAGTTAAGTCAGGATTTAGCAATCAGAGCTTGGTGGAAAATCCAGGACGATAAGTCCGGCCCTACATTTTTCTCCATTCGGCAGGGTCTCACAGAGTCGTTCGGTTCCTTCATAGATAGGTTGCACACAGCAGTAACCTCTAATCCAGATTTGAGTGCCGACATGAAGACTAAACTGATGGACATTCTGGCATTTGACAATGTTAACGACAAAACTAAGCAGGCTCTAAGCACTGTACCAAGAGGTGCTTCTACTGCACAGCTGCTGGATGCAGCAGAATGAATAATGCACCAGCACACGGCTACCTATTTAGCCACAGCCGTACAGGCAGTCGCAAAATCAGTGCCAAAACCACTTAAAAAAGGCAAATACCATGGCAGTAAATGTCATAATCCTGGGAAATTTCAGCACCCTAAATCTAGTTACTCGACTGCTGTGCAGCCCCAGAGGTGCTGTGCTCATTGCCAAAGTCCTGCTCATTCTACCCAAGATTGTTGTAGGCAGGGAAACTTCTTTCGCAGCGCGAATGCACCCCGCGTGACGACACCAAATCAGGGTGCTTGGACCACCACCCCGCGGCCACCTCTGGCAGCGGCGGAGTGGACCTGGCAACAGCAGTAGATGTTACCCTTGAGTCCACAGATGTTGCTGTTGTCGAGTCAGATCAACATGGTCCTTTGGGTCATGGACTTAGTACTCTGTTAATTGGCAGATCGTCTACCTCTAGACAGGGCATCTTCATAGTTCCTGGCCTAATAGATTCTGATTATGAAGGTGTTATAAAAATTATGCTTTACACTATTGCCCCTTCTGTTAGTATTCCTGCTGGAACAAAAATTGTTCAACTAATTCCATTTGAATCTCGAGTGCCCGTAGCTTCAGACAGGGTTCAAGGACAAGGAGGCTTTGGATCCACTGGCATGCCTAATATCTTATGAGCCTTAGATATCCGAAAGGGTAAACCTGAAGAGGTTGTAACCATCAGACACCCTTATGGGCAAACTGTACAGCTTTCAATGCTTGTGGATACTGGAGCTGATGTTACCATCATACCTCGTCATAGGTGGAATACTCAGTGGCCATTACTCATGGCAAATTCTGGAGTTATGGGTGTAGGAGGTGTGCAAACAACTTGGGTCAGCAAAGAGCCTCTGCAATTTACTTTTCAGGATGGCAAGTCAATCACTTTAAGACCATATGTGTTAACCCTTCCAGTTGCTCTATGGGGCAGAGATGCCTTAAGTCAGCTGGCAGCACGACTTGTTACTGATCCATTTTTGTAGCAGCCGCTGGTCAGCAGCCAACCCTCAAATTAAAATGGAAAACAGATGAACCAGTATGGGTGGAGCAGTGGCCACTCAGACAAGATAGGCTGCAAATTGTTAAGACCCTAGTGCAGGAACAATTGCAATTAGGGCACATAATTCCATCCACCAGTCCATGGAACACCCCAATCTGTACCATTCAAAAAAAATCTGGTAAATGGCATTTACTACATGATCTGAGAGCAATCAATTCGATCATGGAGGAGATTGGTGCCTTACAACCTGGCCTCCCTAATCCTACCATGAACCCCCAAAATTGGGATTTGATCATTATTGATTTAAAGGATTACTTCTTCACAATTTATTTACATCCGGAGGATTCAGAAAGGTTTGCATTCACTGTTCCATCAGTTAATAAGGCAGAGCCCACCTAACGATATCAATGGGTAACCTTGCCTCAAGGCATGAAGAATTCTCCCACCCTGTGCCAAATGTATGTGGCCTGGGCCTTGTCCCCATTCAGACAGGTTCATCATGACTTTCTTGTTTACCACTACATGGATGACATCTTAGTTGCAGGAAAAGAGCTAGATCCTAAGACGATATTTTCTGAGCTTCAACCCATGTTGGAAACTAGAGGCTTGAAGATAGCACCTGAAAAAATTCAGCAATCAGCCTTCTGGAAATATCTGGGGTGGATAATTAATCAAGCCACCATTCAGCCACAAAAAGTTACACTAACCACTAAAATCTCTACTCTAGCAGTTCAGAAACTGCTAGGTGACATTCAGTGGCTGCGACCTGTCTGTGGTATAACCAATGATGACATAGCACCTTTAATGCCTCTTTTAGGATCTTCAGTGCATGCAAATGACAGCAGACATCTTGATGAGTGTCAGCAAAATGCACTGCAAAAAATACCTGATAAAGTGCTTCATGCTTCTACTTGTCGTATCCTAGAAGACGAGGCATTATCCCTCTTAATAATTAACCGTAGCAATGGACGAAAACACATGGCAGGAGTTATTTGTCAACCCTGCAAGGAATCATTGAACATCATCAAATGGATATTTTTGTCGTATAGACCAGACGAAACTGTACTTTCTCAAGATGAAATTTTTGCTTGGTTGGTTATTAAGGGCAGGCGTCATATTACTGAGATCAGTGGAAATGATCCTGATTCAATCTTCCTACCAGTAGCTCAAGAATACCTTTGTTGGTTGTTGGAAACATCCACTCCCTTTCAAATCGCAATTTCTGATTATTTGGGTCGCATTAGTGTACACCCACCTGCTAGTAAGTTATTACCCTTTTTACAGAACCAAGAAATTTCTTGCAAACCGCTAATATCTGCAAGACCTGTAGATGGTGATACGGTATTCACAGATGCGGGCTGAAAGTCTCATCGTGCCGCAATCACCTGGAATACATCAGGTCAATGGCATTCATGGCTTATACAAGGCCAGCCAGGAGATTCTCTCCAAACCTTAGAGTTAGCAGCCATTGTTCAGGTATTTCATGACTGGAAATCACGACCAGTCAACACTGTTTCTGATTCTCTTTATGTGGTAGGGATCGTTACTAGGCTAGAAGGTGGTTGTCTCGGTCCGGAGAGGGAAAGAAACTCAAGTTCTTTTAGAACATTCCCATGTTGTGAAATTAGAGGCACAAACGAGGCCAAAATATCAACAGCTAGACTATTTATTACATAAACAAAGTGGACATAAGAAGGGGAGAGGGCAAAAAGAGAGAGGGAGAGAGAGAAGAGAGAGAGAGAGTGAAGGAAAGGAATTATATTACCACACCCCTCATCCCCCCCAAGACAGTTTGAGTCTGTGGAGAAAAGGTGCTGCAGGAGATGTTGGGTCTGTAGAGAAACGGTGCTGAGGCTTTTGCTGGAGAAGAGCTGTGGTCCTCTGGGCAGCCTCTTTTCTCCGGAGCAGCATTGTCCCGGCTTTCCTTTCTCAGCGGCATGGTCCGTCTCCTGTGTTTTCCTTCATCTCCATTTTTCTCCTCCTTTAATCATCCAGTCCGGGAGACACAGTCCCCCACATTTTCTTTCTGCGTTTTTCTTCTTCTACTAGCCAGTAGTGGCTCCAGTCTTTTATACAGTTTTTAGTATGTGTCCAAATATTGTCCCTCAGGAATTCCAGGGGCAGGAAATAATCCTTAGGTCTACCCTTTCCAGGATACTTGATGGGTGGAGATTATCTTGTCCTGAAGGTGTGAATGGCTGGGTCATTGTTGTAGGCCAGCTGTGACCCAGTGAGCAATGTTATCTTTGCACCTTCCAAGAGTCGTTCCAGAGGCTCTGTCAGCTATTGTCTGCACAAGCAGCAAGTGATTTTATCTTTGTTGACTCACACCAAGAGAGACAAACTTTTAGTCTGTCACAGTGGTATGGTGAAATCCTTAAAAAACGAGCGCCTGTATCACCTGTTAATACAATTCCTATCACTATTGAATCATCGTACGCACTCATATTTCATCACGCATATTCGCAGTCACCAGCAATGTGGTGGCTTAGCCATTGGGAATAATAGAGCGGATATGCTGGTGGCTCCGGCCTGGGCTGGTCCACCCACCAACATTTTTCAACAGGCAGCGTTATCTCATGGATTTTTTCATCAGTCCGCTAAGATGCTAGTATGTCAATTTGGCATTTCTCATTCTGATGCACAAGGCATTGTTCAATCTTGTTTGTCTTGCCAACAGGCCACCTGTGGTATGGGCCTTGGAGTGAATCCAAGAGGACTACAAGCCCTCGAATTATGGCAAATGGATGTCACTCATCTTTCAGAGTTTGGTCGTCTACACTTTGTGTATGTGGTTATAGACAGCTTTTCCAATGCCATATGGGCCACAGCACAGTCTGGGGAATCTGCTAAACATGTTATTAAGCATATGCATGCAGCTATTGCAGCCTTGGGGGTACCACAAACCCTTAAGACTGACAATGGTCCTGGCTACACCTCTCGCCGTTTCAATCATTTTTGTGTGAATTGGGGCATCAAGAGAATTGCAGGCAACCCACACTCCCCTACTGGACAGGCCATTGTTGAACGTGTTCATGGAGTGTTGAAATCGCTGTTGCAGAAACAGAAAGGTGGAGAGGAACTTGACAGCCCTCATGAACGCTTAGCAAAAGCAATATATGTTATGAATTTCCTGCGGCTCACACAAAATCGACAGGAGCCCTCCATAGTAATTCATAACAATTCCCTTCACTCAGGCCTTAAACCTTTATCATCAAAGGTTCTGGTTCAATATAGCAATCTAGCGACAGGAACCTGGGAAGGTCCAGTAGAACTTTTAACAATGGTCGTGGTTACGCTTGCGATCTAACAGATGGTGGTAGCCGGTGGATCCCCAGCAAGTGGATTCGACCATGGAAGGAGGAATTGCCAGAAGCACCTCACACCTCTGCCACTTGAGTGCAGTTATAGTATTAGTTGGTTCAAATTAATTTTTCCCTTTTTATGTCTGTGCGGATTGATGTTTGGCTAATTTAGGCTGATTCATTAAGTATTAAGATAATGACCTTAGGTCTCCCAAAGATTTTCCTTTGGTTTATGGTTTTCTTTTCCTTTATAGTCCTTTTCTGCGCACCATGGCATTTTAGGAGATCTCCATAGAACATAGATGAACGTAGATGAATATTGTGTTAATTTTTTTTTTTTTTTCATTTTAAGAAGTATTTTTTTTTTAGTTAGCCTACCATTCCTTTTATTGTCCTTTCAGGTATTGAAGTTTTAAGTATTTTTGGTAGTAGCATAAGTTAAGAGGTTAATATAAGGATGATATAGAATGTAAGTGTTCTTTTGAGCTCATAGTAGTTAAAAAATAAGGATTACTAAGTATTATTTAAAAAACAACAAAGAATTACCAACAAACTAAGAGTTATTAATAGACATGTAAGGATTAGTAATATAAGAAATGTAGTTAACCGTAAGGATTATTAGCAAACATTAGACAGGCAAGGAAGAAGGGGTGGAAGGGTGGCCCTGTACATCAGGAAGGCACTAGATGCCATTGAGACGGAGATTAGGGATGATCGGGTTGAATGCTTGTAGGTAAGAATTGGAGGGAAGACCGGCAGGGCAGACACCCTGGTTGGAGTCTGTTATAGACCACCCAACCAGGAGGAAGATGTTGATGAAACATTCTATAGGCAGCTTAAGGCTGTCTCAAGATCTCCGGACCTTGTTCTCATGGGCGACTTCAACCTGCCTGACATCTGCTGGGATCTCGACACAGCAGAGAGGAGACAGTCTAGGAGGTTCTTAGAATGCATGGAGGACAGCTTCTTATCCCAGGTGCTGCAAGAGCCTACCAGGGGCAAGGCTATGCTTGACCTCCTCTTCACCAACAGGGAAAGGCTGGTGGGTGATGTGGGGTGTTTGGGGTCCAGTGACCATGAGATAATTGAATTCTCGGGTTTTGGTCAAGCTAAGAGGGGTAGCAAGAAGCCCTCCACTCTGGACTTTCGGAGGGCAGACTTCGGGTTACTCAAGGAACTAATTCAGAGGGTACCTTGGGATAAAGCCCTTAATAATAAAGGGGTCCAGGAGAGCTGGACCTATTTCAAGGAAGAATTGTTGAAGGCTCAGGGACAGGCTGTGCCAATGTGCCGGAAGATGAGCCGCCGGGGCAGACGGCCAGCCTGGATGGTTCATGAACTTTTAATGGAACTAAGGGAAAAAAATAGGGTGTATCACTTTTGGAAGAGAGGGGAGGCAACCCGTGAAAAATTTAAGGATGTTGCTAGGTCTTGTAGGAAGAAAGTTAGGGAGGCAAAAGCACATTTGGAGCTCAAACTGGCCTCTACTGTGAAGGACAACAAAAAGTCCTTCTATAAATATATTAATAGCAAGAGGAAGGGAAAGGACAACCTCCACTCCTTGGTTGACGTGGAGGGAAATGTTGTATCAAGAGATGAGGAAAAGGCAGAGATACTTAACACCTTCTTTGCCTCAATTTTTACAAGTAGAACAGAATGTCTTCCAGACAGCTGGCCTGCAGAGCTGGCAGAAGGAGCCAGGGAGCTGCACAGTTTCCCTATGTTCCATGAGGAAGTGGTTGGAACTCTCCTCAGCATCTTGGATCCCCACAAGTCCATGGGACCAGATGGGATTCATCCTAGGGTTCTGATAGAGCTGGCAGATGAGCTGGCCAAGCCACTATCCATCATTTTCCAGCAGTCCTGGCTCACTGGAAATGTCTCAGAGGACTGGAAGCTGGCCAACGTTGTGCTCACACACAAGAAGGGCCGGTTGGATAGGCCTGTCAGCCTGACCTCAGTGACAGGCAAGATCATGGAACAGGTCATCCTGAGTGCAATCACACAGCACTTAGAGGATGGCCAAGGGATCAGGCCTAGCCAGCATGGATTTAGGAAGGGCCGGTCCTGCCTGACCAACCTGATCTCCTATGATCAGGTGACCCACTTGGTGGATGTGGGGAGGCCTGTGGATGTAGTCTAGCTGGACCTCAGCAAGGCCTTTGACACCCTTCCCCATAGCAAACTGCTGGCCAAGCTGTCAGCCCATGTCTTGGATGGGAGCGCACTGCGATGGGTTAGGAACTGGCTGGATGGCCGAGCCCAGAGAGTGGTGGTGAATGATGCCACATCCAGCTGGCAGCCAGTCACTAGTGGTGTGCCCCAAGGATCAGTTCTGGGCACCATGCTCTTTAACATCTTTATTGATGATCTGGATGAGGGCATTGAGTCCATCATCAGTAAATTTGCTGATGACACCAAGCTGGGGGCAAGAGTTGATCTGCTGGAGGGTAGAGAGGCTCTGCAGAGGGACCTCGACAGGCTGGACAGATGGGCAGAATCCAACGGCATGAGATTGAACACATCCAAGTGCCGGGTTCTGCACATTGGCCACAACAACCCCATGCAGAGCTACAGGCTGGGGTCAGAGTGGCTGGAGAGCAGCCAGGCAGAGAGGGACCTGGGGGTACTGGTCGATGGTAGGATGAACATGAGCCTGCAGTGTGCCCAGGCAGCCAAGAGGGCCAATGGCATCCTGGCCTGCATTAAGATCAGTGTGGCCAGCAGGAGCAGGGAGGTCATTCTGCCCCTGTACACTGCACTGGTTAGGCTGCACCTCGAGTACTGTGTCCAGTTCTGGGCCCCTCAGTTTAGGAAGGATGTTGACTTGCTGGAATGACTCCAGAGAAGGGCAACGAAGTTGGTGAGGGGTTTGGAACACAAGCCCTATGAGGAAAGACTGAGGGAGCTGGGGCTGCTTAGCCTGGAGGAGACTCAGGGGTGACCTTATCACTCTCTACAGCTAATTGAAGGGAGGTTGTAGACAGGCTGTAGATGGTATCTTCTCCCAGGCAGCCAGTACCAGAACAAGAGGACACAGTCTCAGGCTGTGCCAGGGGAGGTTCAGGTTGGATGTTAGGAAGAAGTTCTATACAGAAAGAGCCCATTGGAATGGGCTGCCCAAGGAGGTGGTGGAGTCGCCGTCATTGGAGGTGTTCAGGAGGAGACTTAATGGGGTACTTGGTGCCATGGGTTAGCTGTTTGGGTGGGTTGGATTGGTTGATGGGTTGGACGTGATGATCTTGAAGGTCTCTTCCAACCTGGTTTGGTTTATTCTAAATAAAGGTTCTAAATAAAGGTTTATTCTATTCTAAATAAACATAGATAAGATTGTTAAGATAGGTATGATTAAGTAAAATATAACATAGACTAGGATTGTTAGGATAAGTATGACTAAGTAGAATACAAAATTGAAAAATAAAAATAACAAATAATATACAAAAATATTGAAAAAATAAAGAAAAATTAACAAAAAATAAATAAAAAATTAACAGAAAATAGATAAAGAGAAGTTAACAAAACATGTATATAGTAAAGTTGACAACAAAATGTATAGTGAAGTTTAGAAATGGACAAACTCATATGATAAAAAAATACTAACAAAACAATAATGACAAAATAAATAATAAATAGCAAATCGTATAGAAAATCTAATGAAGAAACATGACACAAATAAGCAGTTACAAAAATTGAAATAATAACCAATTAAATAATGCCAATGAATATAACTAAATAACAAGATTATAATGAAACAAAACACATATAACAAAACAACAAATATGCAACAGACAAGCACGAAACCTTAACAGAGCCAGTAACAAAATCAACTTCAAACTAGGTTTGAACATGAGAAATTAAAAATAAAAAAAGGGGGGGGAAAACAGAGAATACCCATAGCAAAAAAACGATTTTGATGGTAACTCTAGAAATGCTCTAACCCTAGAAACATCAACTCTCTCACCACAAGACAGCACGAACACAGCACAACCGTCATGAAAATGACAAGCAGCAAACCTACCTTGCACTGACCTCAACAACTCTCACAATAATCCAAGATGTCAGCAGGAAGCATCTAGCTTAGAACTGAGTGTAACACTAACATCAGGATGAGTGGAAAGGCATCATTGTGGTCAGTTCAGTTTAAAATAATGAGTACTCTGCTGCTCTGTACTATGCTTGCTTTATAATGGAACAACGCTGAAGCAATAAAGGAACAATACTAGATCATATTGATCAGCCGTATTGATTCCCGTCTCCATCGTCTAGACGTATATTAATGGGAAGAAGAAGACTAGGGAAGGTGTGGGCTCCCTCAGAAAGGAAACTGGTGAAATGGTCACAAGTGATGAGGAAAAGGCTGAGGTACTCAATAACTTCTTTACCTCAGTCTTCACTGCAAGGGCCTCTAGCCACATACCTGATGTTATGGAAGAGAATGCCAGGGATGAGGAGGAAGAATTGCCCATTGTAAGTGAAGATCAGGTTCGTGATCACCTTAAGAACCTGAAAGTGCTCAAGTCCATGGGACCTGACGGGATACACCCATGGGTACTGAGAGAACTGGCAGATGAGGTTGCTAAACCCCTCTCTATTATATTTCAAAAGTCATGGCAGTCTGGGGAAGTCCGTACAGACTGGAAAAGGGGAAACATTACCCCCATTTTCAAAAAGGGTAAGAAGGAGGAACCAGGGAACTACAGGCCAGTCAGTCTCACCTCTGTGCCTGGAAAGATCGTGGCTCAGATCCTCTTGGAGGCACTACTGGCTCAGAAGAATAGTGAAGAGGTGATTTGGAACAGTCAGCATGGCTTTGCCAAGGGCAAATCCTGCCTGACCAACCTGGTGGCCTTCTATGAGCAGGTGATGAAATTAATAGATGAGGGGAGAGTAACTGATGTCATTTGCCTGGACCTGAGCAAAGCCTTCAACATTGTCCCGTGTGGATCCAGCATATGTGCCATAGACTGGCTCTGTTTGTGCCAGTGTGATAGCATTGCGAGCATTGCTATGGATACAGCGCCTGCGCCCTAGGCAGCCTCTGTTCGAGCCAGTGTAGTAGCGTCACCAGTGTTACTATGGATACAGTGCATGCGCTGCAGCAGGTCCGGTCGCGCGCATGCGCCCTCCTCACAGGCTGTGCCGTGCTTTCATGGCATGCACGCGAGTGCTGTGGTACGCAGCTTTGGCACAGGAACGGTCACGAAGAGCCCTTGATTGTGCGCTTGACACTGTTCTGTGCCCCACGGTGCCTGCAAACCGCCATCCTTTGGCGGGGGAAGGGGTCCCGGTGCATTTGGGGAGCTTGCAGTCCAGTTTCCAGTGTCACTGCTGGCCTGGGACTCACAGGTGTGTTCCTTCTGGTGTTGGAAGGTGATCTGGGGGCATCCGCAGGGCTTTTGGGGGTGGGAGAGGAGGTCTGGGGGCACCTAAAAGGGTCTGGGGATATCTAAAGTTCTCGTGGGGTCATCTGAAAGGGTCAAGGGTTGTGTAGAGGCACCTGGGCACCTCCAAATGACCCTTTGGGATCTCTCTGCAGGCTCCTGTGGGAGCTGGGGGTGTCTCATGGCGGTTTTGGATTTGGATTTGTGCTGCAGTGTTGGTAATGCAGGGACGTTTTAATTAGCACTGAGCACACTGCATACTCAGGAAGGATTTTCTAACATAGCAATGATATTCCTCATGCTCAGCAAGAAAACTGGAGGGCAGGTTGGCTGGTGGACTACTCTCCAGGACTGGATTAACATCACTCAGCTGATGGTGAACAATAGCGTTCATTTCCATTTCTTATCCTCCTTAGGACTTCTGCTATTTTTATTATTGCTCTTATTATTGCTCTTACTATTATTCCTTCCCATGAGTTTTCTCACTTTTACCCTTCCAGTTGTCTTCCCCCACATCCTGCTGCGTGATGCTTGTTTGCTAGCTGGCAAGTGCCCTCAGGGCTGTGACGGACATGGAGCCTGCTTGTGTGATCTGCCTAGGCACGCTTATGTGAATTCAACATTCAGACAGGTGCTGCCTGTTTGAAAGATAAAGTTGAGCCAATTCAGTCCTATCAATGTGATATCTGCAGGTAGCCAGCAGCTTGGCATGTTTTCCTGAGCTCAGAGCCAGACAGCAGTATGAGTCATGTAGGCTCAGAAACTCAGGTGCTAAGACTGACCTGTGGTAAAAGCTGTGAACAATTTAATTTACATGTAATTAGGGTTTAGACACAAGGTCATGGCAGTCTCAGTGGGACAGGCGCTGCAGTTTCAGAAGCCTGTATTTCATGTTGCAAGGCGGTCATTCTACAAATGAACACAAGAACCATGAAGTGCAAACAAAATGATTTCCAGAGCTCATGAAATTCAGGCCTGCCTTACTATAGTTTTGGATCTCCCAAGGGGAAAAGGAGGAGAATTCTTTAGCTTTCTCTCTCTTTTCTTTCCCTTGATACACTTTGTCTTGCTTGGCTTTGAATCACGACTGTGACATTCAGTTAGGTGGTGAATGTGTACTAGGTGGTATGACACCAAAAGAAGGAAAAAAGAAAAGGAATAATTTGTCATTAAAAAACCCCCACGATTCCTGTAGGATTTTGAGTTCCTACTTAATAATATAAATCAGTCTGTGGTTTGGTTGGGTTTTTTGTTTTATTTTCCTTGCTGTGCTGCAAAGATTTTGATGGGAATTTCTACTTATTAACTACAGCCAGAGCAATCGTTCAAGTGCCCTAGGAATGCAGTGAAAACCTTTTGGGAATTAGTTCTGCTTTGTTACTCATAAACCTGTGAACAGACACACACACAGACACACAGGCAGTTATTAACACAGTTTCTTTGTGCATTCCATGTCTCGTGCAGCTTAGGGGTCTGAGTTGCCTCCAAATGGGGTTTGGAGGCAGGTAAAGGTTTATTTTGGTGTCTAAAGCGGTTTTGTGGGCATCTAGAAAGGGTCTGGAGCCCCCTAAAAGGGTCTGGGATAGTGTTAGGGGGTTCTGGGCTGGTCCACCAGTGGGTCTGGGGACATTAAAAGCATGCGGGGGTACCTAAAATGGACCTGGGTGTATCAGATGGGGGGTTTGGGTGCATCCAAAGGGGTTTTGTGGCATCTAAATTGGAGACTCTGTGAGGGTCCTGAAGGAGTTTGGGGATTCTCAGTGAGGTTTTGGGGTCTCTATGGAGTCCCTGTTGTGTCTTGGGTCTGCTGTGGGATTGGTAGTGACTGGGTGCTCCAGTTTTGGTGGCTCCAGGGCAGCAGGTACCCACAGGCCTGTGCCTTGCTTTATGTTCCACAGCTCTCAGGCAACCAGGAGCCCCAGGGGAAGGGAATTTCACCACGTGGCGGGTTAGTGGAGGCGGCTTCCTGAAAAATGGCTTTGGGGGTTTGTTTAGGTCTTGGTTTTATGGTTGTCTCACTCTTGATTTCTTTCTTTTTTTTTTTTTTTTCAGTGAGCTTAACTGCTTTGCCTGAGGACCAGTTGCAGATTTGTATTCGGCCTCAGCCACAAAACCTGACATGGAGCGGGATGCCTTGGTGTCAGAATGTGGAGCTGTTGGGAACCAAATTGCTCACTGAAAAAAGGAATAATTTGTCATAAAAAACCCACAATTCCTATGGGTTTTGAATTCCTACTTTCTCTCTCTTTTCTTTCCCTTGATACACTTTGTCTTGCTTGGCTTTGAATCACGACTGTGACATTCAGTTAGGTGGTGAAAGTGTACTAGTTGGTATGGCACCAAAAGAAGGAAAAAAGAAAAGGAATAATTTGTCATAAAATACCCAATTCCTGTAGGACTTTGAGTTCCTACTTAATAATACAAAGCAGTTTGTGGTTTGGTTGTTTTGTTTTTTTTTCTTGTTGTGCTGCAAAGATTTTGATAGGAATTTCTACTTATTAACTACTGTGGCAATGCCAGCGATGAGCAGTGTGAGCAATCTGGCAGTGCAGGCCTAGAGCCTGACATGATGGTAGGCCATGCTCAGCATAAATGCAGAGTCAGCTAGCAGTGGAGCAAAACAGTGCTGTGCCTGCAGCATGTAACTAAAACAAGACACTGGTAGCTATAAACATGGACAGTTATCTTGGGACAACAGGACATGCACCTGCATCAACAACCTCGTTGTGTCATTAGTAGTTGGACCAATAATCTGTAATAGTGCAATGTGTGGTCACTCATAGGGAACCAATGGAGCTATGCCAACAGGGCACTCCGAGTTTATATAAGTTGTAGCAGTTGCCTTGCTATGCACTTCTGCCTTTCCTGTCTCCTGTTTCTTCTACACTTTACAGTGCTATACTTGCACTACAGGCCTGCTCCATAGGCCTGCACCATCGGCCTGCAACACTGGAACAATAAAGGAACAATACTCGATCACATTGGTCAGTCGTATTGATTCCTATCTCCGTCGTCTACAAAGTACAGCCAGAGCAAGCCTCTACTTGCCCTGGAATGCAGTGAAAACCTTTTGGGAATTGGTTCTGCTTTGTTACTCCTAAAGCTATGAACAGACATACAGACAGTTGCTAACAGAGTTTCTTTGTGCTTTCCACGTCTGGTGCGTTCAGACTGGCAGGATCTTCCTGGGCCATCCAATTACAGTTTCTGTTGACACTTTTCAGCTCTTACATCGAGTTTGCTGACAGAGGATGTTGGGTTTGTGGTGCCTGGCAGTGACAGTTTTCCAAAGAGGAGCTCTAAGGTCAGCAAGGTTAGGTTTGGATTCTCCTGGGGTTCCTGTGCTTGAAACCCCCCAGTCTGCAGCTGAGGCCGTGCAGAGTGGTGCTCACAGTAGCTCTGTGCAAGTCTACCATGGCCTCGGAAGGCCAGTATCTAGAGAGAGGGAAGGACAGAGACACTTCTAAGACAGTTTTAATGAAATAATTATGAGAAGAGACAAATTAATTCTGGGGACTAATGTGATATATCTGTTTAACAGAAAAAAAAAATTAAGGAGGTTTCTGACCATAACCAGACTGACAAAGCACAGTAATGTGGTTTCCTATAAGATTCAACTCCTCCTGCATTGCATAGGACACTTCAACAGCTGTCCTGACAAGCTGTAAATAATTAACTTAATCCACCTTGTGCAAGCAATAGGGCAAAAGATTACAAAATCCATGTATGCAATTGAGACATGTTACATTGGGACACCCAGGATACACCCCATCAAGCTGATTGTCCTCTCCTAGTTTTTAGACACAAGATGGAAGAAGGAAGGGGGAAGACAGAGCAGAAGCTATATTTAAAATATGAAACTCCTAGGCTGAAAGAAAAGAAAAACATTTTAAAGAATAGCTAATCACAGAATCACTGAGTGTTAGGGGTTGGAAGGGACCTCAAAATATCATTCAGTCCAACCCCTGTGCCAGTGCAGGATCACCTAGGGCAGGTTTTGAATGTCTCCAGAGACTCCACAAACTCTCTGGGCAGCCTGCTCCAGGGCTCTGGCACCCTCACAGTGAAAAGGTTTTTCCTTCTGTTTCTGTGGAACTTCCTCCTTTTATTTGTCAGACACAGCGAAGCCGCTCGGTTGTGTTGCTGTGGCAAGGTGACCCACCTGTAGTTCAGGGCCTGGGTCTCTGCCTTCATGGCAGCCTGTTCTCTTGGCACCCTGTCAGCTTAACAGCCCTGTACTCGGGGTCTGTGTGAAGAGTTGTGGAGCCCTCCATCCCCCTTCTGTCTCCTTCTCTCTCCAGCAGCAACCCAAGGTCCCTGTAAGCAGGGCTGGGGAGGCTGCTTTAGGCAGCTAACAGGAACCAACCTTGCCTGGCCCTTAGAAGGCTTCCCAGTCCCTTCTTAGTTCCCCCCCAGTCCCCTCCCAGTCACTTGCCACTCCCCTCCCAGTCCCTTCCCAGTCCCCCCCAGTCCTTTCCCAGTCTGGGAGGAGGCTGGTAGGGACTGAGAGGCACTGGGAGGGACTGGGAGCCATACCTGAACTACCTGGTGTCAGTTCTGGAGCCCTGGGAGACAACTGGAAGCAGCAGGAACCCAACTGGGAGCACTAGATGTCACTGGGAGGAACTGGGAGACAACTGGGAGAACACTGGGAGTATCTCCCCATAACCCCCAGTGCCACCCTGAGCCCCTCCAGACCACCCCAAAGTCTCTCCACAGTCTTTGAGTTCTTCCCAGTACCTTCCAGATAACCCTTAGAATTCCCCAGTGCCCCCCTCACTCCCCCCCAGAGTCCTTCCACAACCTCCCAGTACCTCCCAATTCCCTCCCAGAGCCCTTAACAGCCTCCCAGTCCTTCCCACTACTGTCCAGAGCCCCTCCCAGTGACTCCCAGTCCTCTCCCAGTCTGGGAGGAGGCTGGTAGGGACTGAGAGGCACTGGGAACCAACTGGGAACACTGGGAGCAACTGGGAGCACTGGGAGCTGCCATTTCGTGCCCCCCCCCCCCCCCGTTCCCCCTCCCTCCCCGGCCCTGAGGGGACAGAGTGGGAAAGCCAAGCTGCGCTCTCATTGGGCAACGTGGCTTAGGTGGGAAGCGCTCCCATTGGCTGCGTTGGTCCCCATCTCCCAGTTTGGGCTCTGTCCATTTTGGGGCCATTTGGGCCAATTGTGGCCCAGTTTGGAACTTTTGTCCCCAGTTCCTCCTCATCCCCTCCGTGTCCCCAGTACCATCCAGAGCCCACCCAGTACCTGCCAGTGACCCCCAGTGCACCCCTGCCCCCTCCCACTTCCCCCCAGAGTCCTTCCACAGCCTCCCAGTACCTCCCAGTGACCCTCCGTACCCCACTGAGCACCCCCCAATTCCCCCCCAGAGTCCTTCCACAGCCTCCCAGTCCTTCTCAGTACTGTCCTGAGCCACTCCCGGTCCCCCTCAATGCCTGCCAGTCTGGCAGGAGACTGGTAGGGACTGAGAGGCACTGGGAGGGACTGGGAGCCATACCTGCACTACCTGGTGTCAGTTCTGGAGCCCTGGGAGACAACTGGAAGCAGCAGGAACCCAACTGGGAGCACTAGATGTCACTGGGAGGAACTGGGAGACAACTGGGAGAACACTGGGAGTATCTCCCCATAACCCCCAGTGCCACCCTGAGCCCCTCCAGACCACCCCAAAGTCTCTCCACAGTCTCCGAGTTCTTCCCAGTGCCATTCAGAGCCCTTCCCAGTACCTCCCAGTTAACCCTTATAGTTCTCCAGTGCCCCCTCACTCCGAACCAGTAACCCTTCCCCCCAGAGTTCTTCCACAGCCTCCCAGTACCTCCCAGTACCTTCTAGTACTTCCCAGTAACCCCCAGTTCCTCCTAGTACCTCACAGTCTCACATAATCACATAATCAACCAGGTTTGAAGAGACCACAGATCTCATCAATTCCCGCCTATTACTGCATCCCTAACCCTTCCTCAAAATTAAACCATGGCTACAGGTGCCACATCCAGTTCGTTTTGGAACACCTCCAGGGATGGGGACTCCACCACCTCCCTGGGCAGCACATTCCAGTGGCCAATCTCTTGCTGGGAAAAACTTTCTCCTCCAGCCTAAACCTCCCCTGGCACAGATTGAGACTGTGTCCTCTTGTTCTGGTGCTGGGTGTCTGGGTGAAGAGACCAACCCCCACCTGGATACAACCTGCCCTCAGGTAGTTGTAGAGAGCAAGAAGGTCTCCCCTGAGCCTCCTCTCCTCCAGGCTAAGCAACCCCAGCTCCCTTAGCCTCTCCTCACAGGGCTGTGCTCCAGACCCCTCCCAAGCTCTGTTGCCCTTCTGTGGACACCTTCAAATCTCTCAATGTCCTTCCTAAACTGAGGAGCCCAGAATTGGACACAGAATTCAAGGTGTGGCCTGACCAGTGCTGAGCACAGGACAGAATGACCTCCCTGCTCCTGCGGGCCACACTATTCCTGATGCAGGCCAGGATGCCACTGGCCTTCTTGGTCACCTGGGCACACTGCTGGCTCATGTTCAGCTGGTGTCAACCAGCACCCTCAGGTCACTTTCTGCCTGGTTGCTCTCCAGCCACTCTGACCCCAGCCTGTAGCACTGCGTGGGGTTGTTGTGGCCAATGTGTAGAACCTGGCACTTGGATGTGTTAAATATCATGCTCTTGGACTCTGCCTATAGGAAAGCAGAAAGTATCTTTGGAAGGTTTCAGGATAGGAAAGAACAACAGGCTGCTGACAACGGAAGAATGGCCTGATGATAAAGAAGAGCTGACTGCAGTAAACAGCCTGAAGCGTGAGACAGAAGGATGCTTGCCTCCATGCTGGAGAAGCTCAACCTGATATGGGATGAAGATAACAATGGACAGCTGTATATCAAAGGACAAAACTCAATTAACAGCAGTGGTGCAAGAATGCCAGGGAATTGCTTAGCCTGCTTGATTTTTCCTACATAAACTGCTTGTTCTGTACCATTAAACAATTCCTGCTTCACCAACCAGGGAGTCCGTGCATGCTTTCCAAAATCTGCCCATCTGTTCAGCCTGTCAGGGCCCCTCTGCTGAGCTCTCCTACCTTCCAGCAGATCAACTCCTGCCCCCAGCTTGGTGTCATCTGCAAAGTTATTGATGATGGACTCAATTGCCTCATCCAGATCATCAATAAAGATATTGAACAGGATGGGGCCCAGCACTGATCCCTGGGGCACACCACTAGTGCCTGGCTGCCAGCTGCATGTGGCACCATTCACCACCACTCTCTGGGCCCGGCACTCCAGCCAGTTCCTAACCCAGCACAGAGTGCTCCTGTCCAGGATGTGGGCTGTCAGCTTGGCCAGGAGTTTGTTGTGACAGACAGTGTCAAAGGCCTTGCTGAAGTCCAGGCAGATTACATCCACAGCCTTCCCCACACCTACCAGGCAGTCACCTGGGCATAGAAGGAGATCAGGTTGGTGAGGCAGGACCTGCCCCTCCAAATCTTTGCTGGCCCTTGCCCGTCTTGCAGGTTTGCTGTGATTGCCCCCAGGATGATCTGCTCCATAGTCTTGCCAGGCACTGAGGTCAGGCTTACAGGCCTGGAGTTCCCAGGTTCTTCCCTCCAGCCCTTCTTGTGAATGGCATCATACTGGCAGCTTCCAGCAACCTGGGACCTCTGTGGTCATGCAGGACTGGTGGCAAATGTTGGACAGTGGCTTGGAGCTCATTTGCCAGAGCTCTCTGCCCTGGGATGGATCCCATCTGGTCCCATAGACTTGTGAGGGTCCCAGTGATATCCCAGTCCTTCCCAGTTCTTTCCCAGTCCTTCTCAGTCACCCCCAGTCCCTCCTAGTCCCTCCAATTTCCATCCCAGTTCCTCCCACTCCCTACCCGTTCCCTCCCATTCCCTTTGCAGTTCCTCACAGTCCCTCCCATTCCTCTCCCAGTCCTTCCCAATCTCCTTCCAGTCCCTTCCCAGTCTCTCCCAGTCCCTTCCCAGTCCCATCCCCATCCTTCCCAATCCTCTCCCAGTCTCCTCCCAGTCCCATCCCAGTCACTCCCAGTCCTTCCCAGTCCCATCCCCATCCTTCCCAATCCTCTCCCAGTCTCCTCCCAGTCCCATCCCAGTCACTCCCAGTCCTTCCCAGTCCCCTCCCAGTCTCTCCTAGTCCTTTCCCAGTTCCTCTCAATCTCTCCCAGTCTCCTTCTCATCTTGCAGTGTGGCAGATTTCCCGGAGTGGGAAAGCAGAGCTGCGCTCTCTTTGGTCAGTGCAGTTTAAGTGGGAAGTGCTTCCACTGGCTCCATTGGTCCAGATCACCCCAGTTTGGGCTCTGTTTACTTTGGGGCCATTTGGGCCAATTCAGGGTCCTGTTTGGGACTTTTCTCCCAGTTGTTCCCAGTCCCTTGCAGTTCCCTCAGAGCTCTCTCACAGTTCTTCCCAATGCCTCCCACTTGAGCCTCCACTACCTCAGTCTCTACGAGTTTCCTCCCCATTTTCTTTCAGTCTCTGACAGTTTCCTCCTCCTTCCCTCCCAGATTCCACCTCCCTCCCAGTCACTCCCAGTTTCTTCCCAGTCACTTCCAGTTCTCTCCCAGTCGTTTGGTGAGAGGAAACTCTTGGGACTGGGAGGGCACTGGGAGGAGGCCATTACTGTGTAGTTTGGTAATACTGATGGCTGCAACTGGTGCTGAGCTAAACAGTATGATAAAAGAAGGCTTTTGCTCTGAAGCCAGAGCTGCCTGCTGGGGGAATTAACATTTTTCTGACAGCTCTTGGAGGAACATTTCTGTACAGGTGTTCCCCAGGGCTCCTCAGCTGCTCAGAACTCAACAGTCTTGGAGGGGAATAAAACCCATGGAAAGCTGAGTGTGAGGCGACAAAGAGGGTCTGGAGACACGTAAACAGGTTGGGGGGCACTGCCCTGCCCGAGCTGTCATCACCCAGCCTGAGCTAGCACCGCCCTCACCAAGCTGGCACCGCCCTCAGCAACATGGCACCAGATGCTTTAAAATGGCTCAGTGCAGGGTTGTGGCTGGTAGAGCTCTGAGCTCCTTCGCTGTGTCCCAGGTCAGTGCCAACTTCTGCTGCTTTCTGGGGTCTCTCTATAGTGGCAGTCGGGGTGGGCCAGTGGCCGGCCGGGGCTGCGCAGCACCGCATGCTCAGTATGTGTGGGGTGTGTAAATGGGCAATCACAAAGATGTGTAAATGGTATACTTGGGTTATTTCTGAATTGTTTTATGGACACATTGATATAAACTGCCTCAATACATTTGAAGTTGGAAATGAATCTGTTAGATACAAGCACTGTCTTACCCGTGACAGCTAAAGGGTGCAAGTGTTTTACCCTTACACCTAAATAGTGAGGCAGGCACAACCTGTAAAAGTGGTAGGTTTTGCAGTAATAGTGCAGCAAAACAAACCTACTATCAAAAGAAGCATAATGTGTGGGCTTTAGAGAGGATAGCTCTAAACGAGTGTCTGAGCAGCCACATGATTTATCTTTTCTGTTTCTTACCATGCAGGTATTGCAGGTCAGAGTAGATTTTGAAATGGGAACTTGCAGTTTTGTTAAACCCAGCCAGGCTGTGCAAATAATGAGACTTAATGCTGTAGCAAAGGGCACAAGGTGGTCTTTTATTACCTCTTCCTCTACTTGACATGCTAAATAGTCCCTTGACTTTTGGATCAGGTTGAAAGTGAGATATACTGGAAGAGTAATGTAGTCAGTTGGCTCAACTGTACCCAGAGATACTTGGAACTCTGGGCTCCTAGTGCATGCAATAATGACTGAAGTGTGAAACTGTAAGTGACGACAGAATTGGTCCCTTATCTCTGTTTCTCTTTTCTGGTACACCCAGTGTTTCCCCACTCCCGTTAGGAGTCTTGTCTGCAGGACTCTTGCTGTTCTATACATGTTGTATGTGTGTGTATGTCTACATCAGGAGCAGCCTATATGTTGTGCTTTGGAGAACAAGACCACAAGTAAGTCTGCACTGTGTTACACTCATGAGGAATGGGCTGCCCTGGGAGGTGATGGAGTCACCAGCACTGCAAGTGTTTAAAATACGACTGGAAGAGGCACTTAGTACCATGGTTTAGTTGATTAGATGGTAGTGGGTGATAGGTTGGAGTCAGTGAACTTGAAGGTCTTTTCCAGCCTGGTTAAATCTGTATTCTATTTTGCTTTCCCAGTTGCTCCCAGCATGGCCCCTGTGTTCTCCCTGTTCCTCCCAATAACTCCAAAATCCTTTTCTAGTGCTCCCAGTAACCTCCAGATCTTCTCCCAGTGGAGTCTCAGATCTTCCCCCAGTGGGGAAGTGTCCTCCCCGTATGCCAAACTCTCTTCTTGGTGCTCCAAGTAATTGTCATATGCTGACTGTGTGTTTTGGGATGGCATCAGTTCACAGCTCTGTGAGTTAAATGAACGCTGAAGGAAAAACAAATTATTTTGTAGTATTTTTATTGGATGCATGCATACCTGGACCTGAGCAAAGCCTTTGACACTGTCCTGCACCACATCCTGGTCTCCAAACTGGTGACACATGGGTTTGATGGGTGGACCACTAGATGGATAAGGAACTGGCTTGATGGCCGCACCCAAAGAGTGGCTGTCAATGGCTCCATGTCCCAGTGGAGGCCAGTGACAAGCAGAGTCCCTCAGGGATCAGTCCTGGGACCTGTCTTGTTCAACATCTTTGTGGGGGACATGGACAGTGGCAATGAGTGCACCCTCAGCAAGTTTGCCGATGACACCAAGCTGTGTGGTGCAGCAGACACGCTGGAGGGAAGGGAAGCCATCCAGAGGGACCTTGACAGGCTGGAGAGGTGGGCACAAGCCAACCTCATGAAGTTCAATAAGAGCAAGTGCAGGGTCCTGCATCTGGGTCGAGGCAATCCCAGGCACAAATACAGGCTGGGCAGTGACTGGCTGGAAAGTAGCCCTGAAGAGAGAGACTTGGGGTTGCTGGTGGACAAGAAGCTCAACATGAGCTCTCAGTGTGCACTTGCAGCCTGCAAAGCCAATCAGATCCTGGGCTGCATCAAGAGAAGTGTGGCTAGCAGGTCGAGGGAGGTGATCCTCCCCCTCTACTCAGCCCTGCTGAGACCCCACCTGGAGTACTGTGTCCAGTTCTGGAGCCCCTATTACAAGAGGGATGTGGAGGTGCTGGGACGTGTCCAGAGAAGGGCCACAAGGATGATCAGGGGGCTGGAGCACCTCTCCTATGAGGACAGACTGAAGGAGTTGGGGCTGTTCAGTCTGCAGAAGAGAAGGCTCCGAGGTGACCTCATTGTGGCCTTCCAGTATCTGAAGGGGGCTACAGGAAGGCTGGGGAAGGACTTCTCAGGATATCAGGTAGTGCTAGGACTAGGGGGAATGGAATGAAGCTGGAGGTGGGGAGATTCAGGCTAGATGTGAGGAGGAGGTTCTTCACCATGAGAGTGGTGAAACCCTGGAGTGGGTTGTCCAGGGAGGTGGTCGAGGCCCCGTCCCTGGGGATGTTTAAGACCAGGCTGGATGAGGCTCTGTCCAGCCTGATCTAGTGTAGGGTGTCTCTGCCCATGGCAGGGGGGTTGGAACTAGATGATCCTTGTGGTCCCTTCCAACCCTGAATGAAACTATGAAACTATGAAACTATGAAACCTCCTCACAGCTTTACAATGTGAGTAACTGAGATCTGTTCTTTGCTTTTTGCTTTATTCTTTACAGATTGACACTTTGCTTTCCACTTCATTGACCGAGCAAGCAAGATGTGCAGCAGCAACATGGTTGGCACAAGGGCTACGGCTGCTGCGAAGGTACAGCCTCGCCCTGCAGGGGATCTCCTTCTGCTTGGCTTGTGTGGGCTCCAGGTAGGGTTTGATCTCTGTCAGTCAGGAAGGAAAGGCTGAAAAGGAAATTGTTCAGTCCACGTTTTTAATGAGGAGCTGAAATTTCTGCCAGTGTAGACTCCAACTGAGCAGGTAGGTAAGCAGAAGTCCTCTGATGGGTATAATGGGGGTGGCAAAGAGACTCCCCTTGTTTCCAGTGTGGAAAACCTCTTGTTTGTCCCCTGACCCCAGGAGCTTCTCACAGGGCCTGTCTTCCTCTCCAACAGGCTTACAGCGAGCCTGCGCTCAGCACCTGGGGATGGTACTACCGGAGCAGAGAAGTTGTGTTCCTGGCAGTTCTCTCTCCACCTGGATCAGAACGAAGGTGCAGGCCATTGTTCTGCAGCTGGGCACTGCTGAGAGCTGCAGCTGGTGCCCAGATCAAAGAGAGCTTTGTCTCTAAGGCCAGTGCTTCTTTATGGAGGAACCAAGATTTCTCTGCAGGTGTTCCCCAGGGTTCCTCATCTGCTCAGAATGCCCGGCTCCAGTGCCAGGCTGATGTCACCTCACAGCTGTCACTCTGTTGGTGCTTGCCTAGGAGTGCTGGAAATCTTCCTGGAACTATTGGAGAAAAGGAAGCTTTGTCTCTCTCTGTTTGTGGTGCCCTGAGAAGGACTTATACCGACACAAGCTCAGAAAACTGAAACAAAATAATGAGAGCAACAGATAGAAGAGATTGGTTGATTGCCAGCAAGAAATGCACCAACTGCAAGGTGATTTTGTGGTAGTAAATCCCAGAAGGTGTAACATGCTTGGAGGTGCAGACCTGCGCAGCAGCTCTCACAGAGAAGAGAAGCGCAGCAAAAACTCAGCTGTGTGCTGAAGGCGCAAATCCTACCCAGAAGGGCGTCCGTGGGTCAGGGTGATAAAAAGCGGGGCAGCCCCTCAGCTGTCTTTCTTTCCTTCCATGATACCACATGGGGGTGGGTGATGATGCAGCAGAGGAGCAGGTGAGTGAGGGGTGGGGGAAGCTGCCCAAAAAAGCTGCTTGAAGGCCTGAATGCTCTCAGAGAGGATGAAAACCCATGAAAAAAAAATGTAAGTATTAGTGTGAGGTATTCTGGCAGAGAAAAAGCTATGCTCTTAGTCGAGAGATTACAGAACAGTCGTAATGTGGATGCAAAAAGGCTTTGAAATTACTCTTCTTTATAAATGAAAAAACCCCACAAGACACACAAAGGAAACATCACTGGTTTTATTTTTAGTTTCTTAATTTGAATGGGAAATCAAGAGGAATATAGAGGCATATAGAGGCATGTGGGGACCAATGGAGGGTCTCCTGTGAGTATTTTAGTTGGATGGTTAGGGTTAGTTGGGGGGGGGGGAAGCTTTGCAGTAGTGGCCTTTGGGGCGGGGGTCCAAATAACCCTAAATATCCAACTAAAAGATCCTTTGGGAGACTCTCCAGAGTCCCTCCTGATCCCTCTATGTGCTCCCAAATTCCCCTTTGATACCCCCAGGTGCACCTTAGGTGCCAACTGATCCCCTTAAGAGGGATGGCAACACTGACCAGTTAGGGGCTTCTCTTGCCCCTGTGTGTGGGGAGCAGCTGAGCGGGGCCCTCTTTGAAGGTTTTTCCATTAGTATTGAAAACAAAGAAACAAAAAGAAAAAAACCCCAAAGAAACAAAGAAGGGCAACCCCCCCTCCCATGACATACAAAAGGGAAGGGCCACTGTTTTTACTTGATACACATGTTATATTTATGCTTTGAAACCCTGTTTTGCTCTCCCTAGAATTTGCTTTTACATTCCAGAAGCTCTCCTGTTTAACTGGATGTAGAGGAACGGTATTATGTGGGAAGATGCTTTGGGATAGCTTTGGAAGACTATAGGGAAGATTTGCTTTTGCTTGAGTTAGAGAAAGCTATGTTTTGTCTTTGACTCTGACAGTAATGTAAACATTTTGGAACTGAAGGCAGAAACTGGGCAGAATTTGGTTGGATGTGTTAAAATAGTTTTGTTATTACGACCCATTGTATGCCTTAATTACACGTATGCCACTAGAAAATGCCCAATTGAGATGTGCCACGTGCCTTCTGATTAGACTATATAACTTTGCTGTATAATGTAATAAACGTCTTCAGCTGCTTACATCTGGCCCAGAAAACACTGCTTGAAGTAATTACAATATTGATGCTACAACAAATGCTCACCTTGGACAGAGGTAAGCGACTGGGGAAACTGAGGGTTGGTGCCTCCTGTTGATGAGCATGTATGGGTAATCAAATAACAGAAGAAGATAACTTGATACTGGGAGTCATTATTTACATCTTGGAGGAAAAAAAAAGGGCAAAAATGTAGGATGAAAAGACATGGGAGCGGGGAGGGATGGCGTTGTTCAGGGTGACAACAAAAGTAAGCAAAATTGTTACATCTTCCCTTACAACACAGGGGCTAATTAACGATTCTTTAGATCAATTAGCAGAGCATTATAAAGCTGTTACAATAGTAATAAATGCCATTTCACCAGAAAAAGCTCTTCTTTGACATCTACGCCCACCATGGCCACTAAGCTCACCTGCACCCTTGGAGCTGCAGTCAGTGGCGCCTGGCCAATAGCAACAGCAGCCCACTCCCCACCTGCTGCTGGACACCCCTCCCCCCCCCCCCCCCCCCCCTTAAAAGTTCTTCCATGTGTTTTAATTGTGGACAGAAGGGACACTTTAGGCAAAAAGCATGACTTGGGAGAAGATGACTGTCCTAGAAGCCTGTAAGAAAAGCTGATTGTCAGATACTTTTGTGTACTTTAGGAACTGCTGCTGTAAGTTGTATGCACTGACATCCAGCAATATGGAGTGGAGAAGAAACAGTGGCATCTGCTACAAGCACCTCGAATTTTAGGCTCAAAAACATCAATTAAGCTCAAAATTGCTGCTATCACCTCCCATGGAAGTCTCTGTGCCTTCAGGAAATCCCACATTTGACCTCGAGGCTGCCTGGAAGGGCAGCTGGTGTGAATTCGGTGGCTTTCTCCCCACCCCTGTTTTTTCCCCCTCTCTCTGTACCTATGGTGCCTTTGCTAGCCAGCTGCCTCCCCCCCCTCCATTTCCCCCCCCCATCTTTCTGATAACCTCTCTAGTCTATGAAAGTTATGTTCTGATTTAAAGCAACAATGATTATTTCATTATTTCTGATTGTGATGTGTTTTAGAGATTTTTTGTTTTGTTTTCAATAATTGTTTTACCTGTAAGCATAATGAATAGTAAGTATTTAGTATTTATAAGTATTAAGTATTTAGTGATTCTACTAAGGTATAAGCATTTAGTAATGAGCTCAAACTTTCATTTTTCTACGAGTTCAAATTTTAACTTTTTCTTTTGGTTCAAACCTTCTATTTCTTTTTTTTTTTTTTTTTTTTTTTTTTTTGTGCCATGGCATTTTGAAAGAGCTCTAATTTTTTATTAATTTCTTTTTAGACATTGATTTGTTGATTTAATTTTAACATAGTTCTTTCAGTTCTGTAGAGATTTTTCTGTAGAGATTTTTGGTGTTAGCATAAGAGTTTGATATAGGGATATTATAGAATGAGATATTTTGTTGTTTTCTTTGTATTCAAAATTGTTTTAAGATAAGGATTATATATATATCAAAAAGCAAAAAGGATGCATATTTTATAACTAAGGTTTTAGTAATACCAGCAAGAAATAGCTGACCCATGTCAACACCTGGAAACATCACTTCTGCAACGCAGTTCGGCAATCATCTCAACAAACAACAGTACAAAAATTGAATTGAATTGAATCTAGCCAGGGAGATTAAAGGGAATACTAAGAACTTTTACAGGTATATTAATGGGAAGAAGAAGACTAGGGAAGGTGTGGGCCCCCTCAAAAAGGAAAATGGTGACATGGTCACAAGTGATGAGGAAAAGGCTGAGGTACTTAATAACTTCTTTACCTCAGTCTTCACTGCAAGGGCCTCTAGCCACACTCCTGATGTTATGGAAGTCAAAGCCAGGGACGGGGAGGAAGAACTGCCCATTGTAAGTGCAGATCAGGTTCGTGATCATCTGAAGAACCTGAAAGTGTTCAAGTCCATGGGACCCGACGGGTTACACCCACGGGTACTGAGAGAACTGGCAGATGAGGTTGCTAAAACCCTCTCTATTATATTTTAAAAGTCATGGCAATCTGGTGAAGTCCCCACAGACTGGAAAAGGGGAAACATTGCCCCCATCTTCAAAAAGGATAAGAAGGAGGAACCAGGGAACTACAGGCCAGTCAGTCTCACCTCTGTGCCTGGAAAGATCATGGAGCAGATCCTCCTGGAGTCACTACTCGCTCAAAAGAATAGTGAAGAGGTGATTTGGAACAGTCAGCATGGCTTTGCCAAGGGCAAATCCTGCCTGACCAACCTGGTGGCCTTCTATGAGCAGGTGACAAAATTAATAGATGACGGGCGAGCAACTGATGTCGTTTACCTGGACCTGAGCAAAGCCTTCGACACTGTCCCGCACCACATCCTGGTCTCCAAACTGGTGACACATGGGTTTGATGGGTGGACCACTAGATGGATAAGGAACTGGCTTGATGGCCGCACCCAAAGAGTGGCTGTCAATGGCTCCATGTCCCAGTGGAGGCCAGTGACAAGCAGAGTCCCTTAGGGATCAGTCCTGGGACCTGTCTTATTCAACATCTTTGTGGGGGACATGGACAGTGGCAATGAGTGCACCCTCAGCAAGTTTGCTGATGACACCAAGCTGTGTGGTGCAGCAGACACGCTGGAGGGAAGGGAAGCCATCCAGAGGGACCTTGACAGGCTGGAGAGGTGGGCACAAGCCAACCTCATGAAGTTCAATAAGAGCAAGTGCAGGGTCCTGCATCTGGGTCGAGGCAATCCCAGGCACAAATACAGGCTGGGCAGTGACTGGCTGGAAAGTAGCCCTGAAGAGAGAGACTTGGGGTTGCTGGTGGACAAGAAGCTCAACATGAGCTCTCAGTGTGCACTTGCAGCCTGCAAAGCCAATCAGATCCTGGGCTGCATCAGGAGAAGTGTGGCTAGCAGGTCGAGGGAGGTGATCCTCCCCCTCTACTCAGCCCTGCTGAGACCCCACCTGGAGTACTGTGTCCAGTTCTGGAGCCCCTATTACAAGAGGGATGTGGAGGTGCTGGGACGTGTCCAGAGAAGGGCCACAAGGATGATCAGGGGGCTGGAGCACCTCTCCTATGAGGACAGACTGAAGGAGTTGGGGCTGTTCAGTCTGCAGAAGAGAAGGCTCCGAGGTGACCTCATTGTGGCCTTCCAGTATCTGAAGGGGGCTACAGGAAGGCTGGGGAAGGACTTCTCAGGATATCAGGTAGTGCTAGGACTAGGGGGAATGGAATGAAGCTGGAGGTGGGGAGATTCAGGCTAGATGTGAGGAGGAGGTTCTTCACCATGAGAGTGGTGAAACCCTGGAATGGGTTGTCCAGGGAGGTGGTCGAGGCCCCGTCCCTGGGGATGTTTAAGACCAGGCTGGATGAGGCTCTGTCCAGCCTGATCTAGTGTAGGGTGTCCCTGCCCATGGCAGGGGGGTTGGAACTAGATGATCCTTGTGGTCCCTTCCAACCCTGAATGAAACTATGAAACTAAGAATCACAAGGATGGGACAAATAGCATTTCACATGAAGCTGAAAATCAGCAGACCTACCTAACACTGATCACAATGTCTGTTATGATAATATGAGATCAGAAGAATGTACCATAAAGCTATGTGTATTAGGACTGAATATCACGATTGCTTAATTGTTGTGTGATTAGAGAATATGTTGTCATGGACTTGTATATTAACTCACCAGTTTGTCATGATTTTAAATAATTAAAGTCTGATTATAACACAAAATACATTTGCATTCTAGGTTATAAAAAACAAAAAAGGGAGAATTCAGGTGTTACATCCCCCCCAAAAGTGCCTAAAGTATATTACATTCTCAAACTTTCATTTTATGTGCCGTTTCAAGTGTGATTTAACAAAGTTTATGGAGGATATAAGAATTCTGGAAGTTTTAGCTAGGAGAAATTTGAAAGAAGAGCAAACAACATTAGGCCAAAGATAGTATCTATAGGACTCAGTGCCTTAGCAAAATCAAAGTATCAAAAGATCAGTGTTGTTAGAATGACTAAGGATGGATTGCTATGTTATGGTCAATTTCATACCAGGCAGAACCATGAATATTCAAGATGTCATCTTTGACCCGACCAAGAAGCCTTTTCACTTTTGCTGTTTACCTGCAAGATTTTTCTTTACTTGTGGAGATGGAGCCTGGCCAGCTTTATCATTATGGATCAAGGAGAATCTTGCTAACATAAAACAATTTATTATTTTTGAGCGTCTTAGCCAAGAGAAGATGTAACACACCTTTAAAGCATACTGTAAAAGACAGTGGTGAGGACAGGGTTTGCTGTGTTTTTAGATCATTGTGTCTTGATCCTTGTGTACGATGTATTCGGGCCTAATCAGGTCATCTCTGTTGGTAAGAGGAGTGAAGTGTGAAAACTTGAACTAGTAAGATCTAAGTTCTTTGACAGATTAAGCAGGTAACAAAGAAGTAAGTTCTTTGAAGTAGGAGAGTAACTAGGATGAAACTTTGTCTGAAAAAAGCAACTGTTCTGTTCATGTTCTGACCTTGTAAGATAAATGGAAAAGAATGTGAACTTATTGCTGAGATGTAGCTGGGAGTTTTGTTATCTTTAACCATATATTATGCCAGTTCAACCTGAGCACTGGGTCTTTTATGGGTTACATCAGTCTGTTAGACACGCTATGTTCATAGAACTGTAGCTTTTGCTATACAGTTAGTTTTAACTTGCTTGCTTCTATGTATGCAAAGAATTTTAGAAAGGTTCATCAAAAGTGTTGTTCTATTAGGACACAGAAAGGGGGAGATGTGGGAAGAGGGTGTTTTCGGATAGCTTTAGGCTATGGGGAAGATTTGCCTTTTCTCAAGTTAGAGAAAGCTGTGTTTTGTCTTCGAGAGCGTGATCTCACAAGTACTGCTTAGTGAAACTGCCAAGCAGGGATAAAGAGGTACCCTATCATATGAAGTAACAAGGTGGCTTTTCAATGAAGGAGGGCAAATAGAGAGCTTGATGTCATCTAGCAGTTGTGTGATGCTCTGCAGTTCCCTTTTTCTCTCAGGCGCTGTTGGCTTGTGAGTCACAGGGATATTGGCCTAAGGTGTTACCTTTTTTGTGATTACAATTTTATGCTTTTATGTAATGTAAACACTTTGAAACTGAAGGAGAGAAACTGGGCAGAATTTGGTTGGATGTGTTAAAATAGTTTTGCTATTACGACCTATTGTATGCCTTAATTACACATATGCCAGCAGAAAATGCCCAATTGAGATGTGCCACATGTGCCTTCTGATAGACTATATAACTTTGCTGTATAGTGTAATAAATGACTTCAGCTGCTTACATCTGGCCCAGAAAGCACTGCTCGAAGTAATTAAAACATCTATACTACAGTGTTAATTTGTAAGAAAGGAGGCTTTGAAATGAGGTACATGGTGTTCTCAAATATATAAATGTACAGTGTGTATCTATAATATGCAAAGAGTGGCTTTTTAAAATGTATTGATTTTGTTGTTGATTGGTTGTTTTTTATCTGAATGGAAAACCCTCTGAACAGAGGCTGGCTGAGCCTGATATGGGAAAAATTAACCTCTTTGTGTAAAATAAGTATTAACATGGGAAAATATTAACCTTTTATATGAAATAAGAATGTTAAACTGTGAGTGTCAAAGGAGCAAAATAACCACAAGGGATAGCTAAGTGGCTGATTTAAAAATAAAAAAAGACGAAAAGCATATGCAGTAACCCACAGAAAACAGGAAAAAAGGCAATAGATTTCGGGCACTAAAACAGTGCCACTTCCTGTATTATAGAAACAAACTGAGTGTGTGAAGTTGTTTGGCACACAGGGCTTCAGGAGAGATCCCATGTCTGTCCAGCACTGTAATAAAGCATATAAAACTCTATAACTTATTTGAGTTGTGGAGTTTGTCTTTTTCCACAGATCATTTAATGGCCACTGCAGTGGGACCTGCTGAGGAACGGGATCTCTCTGGGTGCCCCCTCCGAGGCTTCTTGGGCAGAGCTCCTTAAACACTTTCAGGTCAGTGCAGGAACGGACAAGGGCCACCAGGCAGAAAAACATATGCTTTAAAGGGGAAGGGGCAATGCGTAAGCTGTAATGGGACCCCATACATAGGGGAGGCAAATTGCTGTCCAAGGTAAAAGAGCTCTTGGGTTAGAACCGGAGGTTCCAAAAGTATTATAAGCATCGTTTCTTTTATTGTTCTTTTATTACAGGTACTGCTTAACTTGCAGTATTACAGGTGTTATTTCTGTTTTAAGTGTATGGGGTCAGGGGGATCCTCTAAGAACTTAAAGTATTGTAGGCATTGTCTGTGGGGGACTAGGGATAGTTCCCAAAGGAACTTAATGTTAGAAACTTTGTTTGTTTAGAGTGTGTGGCTGAGTGTGCATGACTGAGATACAGAAGAAAAAAAAAAATCTATGAAGCGAGAGGGAGTTCAATCAATCCAACTCCATAGCTCTCCTGTTCAAGTAGATGTAGAAGAACACTATTAATTTGTACGAAAGGAGGCTTTGAAATGAGCTACGTGGGGTTCTGAAATATATAAGTATACAGTGCTTCTGTAATACAGAGTGGATTTTCTTTTGTGTGTGTAGTAGGGTTTTTTGTTTATTCTGTATGGTGAAAAGGTGGTACTGTGTTGCATTATACAAAATGGAAACTGGGGCCAAGTGTATGGAATCAGGGGGATCCCCTAAGAACTTGTAGCGTTGTATTGTATCATTGTATGTGTGGAACCGGGGAAGTTCCTAAAAGACCTTAAAATGTTAGAAACATAGTTTGTTTGGAACGTGCAGCTGAGTGTGGGCATGATTGAGATGAAGAAAAAAATCTACAAAGTGAGTTGGAGTCCTGATCTGTGGTTCTGTGACAAGCATGGCCAGAGACACATGAAGTGAACATTTTAAATGTGAGTGTGGGCAGTAATTTTATGTTTAGGACTGGTCAGCAAAGCGAGAGAATTGCCTTTTCCTAAAACGATAGTGGCTCCGTCAAGAAGCTGGGCTACTTAAGACTGAGCTCGGTGGGACTCAGCTCCCCTTGGTGGTGCCCACCTCTGTTGAGTATGGCTCCTTGCTCAGCTTTTTTCTGGATTCCTTGGGCTCCCTTCCAGGTAAGTGCCAGCCTCTTCTGCTCTCTGGGGCTCTTCTGTATCAGCTTGGAACATTTGAAATGCCTCCATGTTCTTGGAGGGGATTAAAACCCCTAAGAGGCCAGTTAACCCTGACCCTCCTCCAACTCCATAGCTCTCCTGTTTAACTAGGTGTAGAAATACAGAATTAGTCACAAAAGAGGCTTTGAAATGAGCTACATGGGGTTCTATATTATGTAAACTTACAGTGTACATCTATAATACACAAAGAATGGATTTTCCTTTGTGTGTGTTGTTAATTGGCTTGGTTGTTTTTTGTGTGTTTTTTTTTCATTTGAATGAAAAACCTTCTGAACAGATGCCAGCTGAGCTGCTTCCTATACACAGTGGCATGAGACACTCCCCTAACTGTTTAATGTTGCCACCCCTCCTAAGGGGGTCTGTGTGCATCTGTGATGGGTGTGGGGCTATCCAAAGGGAATTTAGCGGCGTGTGGATGCCAATGGATGGTCTCCTGTGGGTATTCTAGTGGGATGGTTAGGGTTAGTTGTGGTTGGCTGGCAGCAGGCACCATAGTAATAGTTGTCATTGTGGTGGTTGTGGTTGGCTGGCGGCAGGCGCCGTAGTAGTAGTTGTTGTGGTTGTCGTGGTTGTGGTTGGCTGGTGGCAAGTAACCCTAAATGTCCAACTAAAAGATTCTCTTGGAGCCCTCTAGAGGCTCCCCACATCCCTCCATATGGCCCCAAATTCTCCTGTGATACCCTCAGACCCACCTCAGTTGCCATCAGAACCCCTTAAAAGGCGTGTTAGCAGCCCACTTAGGGGCCTCTCTTGCCCTTGTGCATGGGGGAAGAAGCTTTGCTAAGCTCTGTTCAGAGGGCTTTCCATTCAAATTAAAAACAATGAACAAATAATTCCACAACAAATAAAAAAAAATAATGACAGATGCCCCTTGATACACACAAAGGAAGGTCCCCTGTTTTTAATTGATACACCTTTTGTAGGTATGTTCTCAAAATTTGTTTTGCTCTACTTTAGAATTTGCTTTTGCATTCTAGAAGCATTTGCATCTAATAGAGGAGATCCAGTGGGGGTGATTTCAAAACCTTTTTAAATAGCAATTAATACCATTATTGTCTATCGATATAAAGAGGAGAGATTTTCAGTTAAATTTCTAGTCTTGGGGTGAGTTGCCTCAGCGCTCTCAGAGAAGCGAGAGGTGGCTCAGCTACCTTCGGCGGCTCGGCTCTGCATTATATAAAATGGAAAAAGGGAATAAGGGAAAAGTGTATGGGATCAGGGGGATCCCGTAACAACGTAATGTATTGTAGGATTGTCTGTGGGGAAGCAGGGGAAGTTGCTAAAAGAACCTAGAAGTGAAAGTTGTGAATGGGAGTGTGGCCACTATTTGCGTGTTTAGGACCGGTTATTGTTGCTGTAATTGGTTTTGGTGTGCGTTCGGAGGGGAAAAGGGTTTGTATTGAAAACTAAGAAACAAAAAAATCCCAGATGATGCAAAAAAGCCCAAAGAAATACAGAATGATAGCCCCTGTGACACAATTAAAGGAAGCTCACTTGTTTTTGTAATTGATATGCATTTCATAGTTGTTTTCAAACTATGTGTTGCTCTACTTGGAATTTGTTTTTACTTTCTGGAAACCTTTGTGGTTAATGGAAGACATCCCATGGGGGTGATTGCAAAGCTTTTCACATGGCAATTGATACCATTCTTGGCTATCTATGTAAACAGGAGAGATTTTCAGGTGGATTTTTTGTTAGGGTGAGTTGGCTTAGCGCTCTCAGTGAAGGAAGAGAAATTCCCCTCCCCTGAGCTGATGGTGTCCAGGGCCCTGTTGATGGCTGGGCCCCTGAGGTTAAGACCCCTAAGAGGCCAGATGATGTTGACCGTCCCCCTGACCCTACCATGCACAGGGTAAGGTGACACCCCCACGGACTTATCAGTGTTGCCATCCCTCTTAAGGGGGTCTGTTGGCATCTGTGGTGGGTGTGGGGGTATCAAAAGGGAATTTAGGGGCATGTGAGGGCCATGGAGGGTCTTTTGTGGGTACTTTAGTTGGATGCTTAGGGTTGGTGTTGCTGGTGAGCGGTTGGTACCGCTGGTGTTGCTGGATCAAACTAATCCTAAATATCCAACCAAGAGATCCTTTGGGACCTTCCAGAGGCTCTCCAGATCCCTCTATATGCCCCCAAATTCCCGTTTGACACCCCCAGACCCATCATAGATGCCAACAGATCCCCTTAAGAGGGGTAACAACACTGACTGGTTAGAGGGGTGTCTCCCGTCCCTGCGCATGGGAGCAGCTTGACTGGACTCTGAGACATTTTTTGAGTTGCATTAAAAAGAAAGAAAAAAAAGTTCTAGACCAAGCAAAAAAAAACCAAACAACAAACAAAAAACCCCAAAACAAGAAAAGAGGGGCATAAGGGAGATTCCAAAAGCAATGTAAGTGTTGTTTGTTTTATTTTTCTTTCATTACAGGCACTGTTTGAGTTAAGCTATTACAGGCATTGTTTGTATTTCAATTTTGAATAGGAGTATGGCTAAGAACTGTATATTAAGGACCGTTCATTCTTATTGTAACTGTATTTGTGGTGTGTTGGGTGTGCTATAAAAAGGTAGTACTGTATTGTATCATGTAAGATGGAAAAGGGGTAAGAGGGCAAAGTGTATGGGATCAGGGGGATCCCTTAAGAAGGTAAGGTCTTGTAGGAGTGTCTGTGTGGAAACAGAGGAACTTCCTGAACTTAAAATGTTTGACACTGTGTTGATGTTTGGAGCGTGTGGCTGAGTGTGGGCACAACCGAGACGTAGAAAATATCTACAAAGTGACCAGGAGTCCTGATCTGCGGTTCCATCTCTCCAGAAGGAGCACTGCCAGAGATGGACGAAGCGAAAGTTGTGAATGGGTGCATGGCCAGTAACTGTATGTTTAGGACCGGTCAGCAAAGCAAGAGAATTGCCTTTCCCTAAAAGGATGGTGGGTCCATTAAGCTGGGCTACTTCAGACTGAGCTCGGTGGGACTCAGCTCCCCTCAGTGGCACCTGACACTGCTGAGTTTGGCTCTTTGCTCAGCTTTTTTCTGGCTTCCTTGGGCTCCCTTCCAGGTAAGTGCCAGCCTCTTCTGCTCTCTGGAGCTCTTCTGTATCAGCTTGGAACGTTTGCCTGCATGTTCTTGGAGGGAATTAAAGCCCCTAAGAGGCTAGCTAACCCTGACCCTCCTTCTCCCACTCCATAGCTCTCCTGTTTAACTAGGTGTAGAAATATGGAATTAGTCTCAAAAGAGGCTTTGAAATGAGCTACATGGGGTTCTGAAATATGTAAACTTACAGTGTATATCTATAATACACAAAGAATGGATTTTCCTTTGTGTGTGTTGTAGGGTTTTTAAATATTAATTGGTTTGGTTGTTTTTTATTTTATTTGAATGGAAAACCTTCTGAACAGAGGCCAGCTGAGCTGCTTCCCATGCACAGTGACAAGAGACACCCCCCTAACTGTTTAATGTTGCCACCCCTCCTAAGGGGGTCTGTGTGCATCTGTGATGGGTGTGGGGCTATCCAAAGGGAATTTAGGGGCATGTGGGTGCCAACGGAGGGTCTCCTGTGGGTATTTTAGTTGGATGGATAGGGTTAATTGTGGTTGGGTGACGGCAGGCACCATAGTAGTTGTTGTTGCTGTTGTCATTGTTGTTGGCTGGCGGCAGGCGCAGTAGTAGTAGGTGGTGGTGGTGGCGGGTGCCATAGCAGGTGGTGGTGGTGGCTGGCTCCAGGTAACCCTAAATGTCCAACTAAAAGATCCTTTTGGGGCCCTGTAGAGGCTCCCCACATCCCTCCATATGCCCCCAGATTCTCCTTTGATAGTCCCGGACCCCCCTCAGATGGGATCAGAACCCCTTAAAAGGTGTGTTAACAGACCAGTTAGGGGCTTCTCTTGCCCTCATGCGTGGGGAAGCGGCTTTGCTGGGCTCTATTCAGAGGGCTTTGCGTTCAAATTAAAAACAAAGAAACCAAGAACAAATAATTCCACAACAAATAAAAGAACTAAAGGGTGACAAATGCCTCCTGATACACACAAAGGAAGCTTCCCTGGTTTGAATTGATATACCTTTTACAGGTATGTTTGCAAAGTCTGTTTTGCTCCACTTAGAATTTGCTTTTACATTCTAGAAGCCTTTGCATCTAATAGAAGAGATCCAGTGGGGGTGATTTCAAAGCCTTTTTGCATAGCAATTAATACCATTCCTGACTCTCTGTATAGAGAGGAGAGAGTTTTGTAATTGGAATTTTAGTCTGCGGGGGCTTGGCTCGGATGTTGTATTATATAGGGTGTTGTGTTATATGAAGTGGATCCCTTAAGAACTTAATGAATTGTAGGATGGTCTGTGTTGAAGCAGGGGAGGTTCCTGCAAGAACTGAATGTTTGACACCCTGTTGATGTTTTGAGTGTGGGCATGACTGAGACGTAGGAAATACCTACGAAGTGAGCGGAAGTCCCCATCTGTGGTTCCATGTCTCCACGAAGATCATGGCCAGAGAGCGACAAAGTGAATGTTGTGAGTGGGAGTGTGGTCAGTAATTGTGTATTTAGGACCAGTCAGTGAAGAGAGAGGATTTCCTTCCATTAAAAGGACAGCAGCTCCATCCGGCTGGGCTGGGTGCCACTTGGCTCAGCTGAGGTCACCTCTCTGCTCCACTTTTTCCAGCCTCCGTGGGCTCCCCTTGGTGGCTCAGCTCTCCACCAGGTTAGTGCCAGCCTCTCTTGCCCTCTGGGGTGGTTGTGTAGGAACTCTGAATCTTTGAAATGCCTGAATGTTTTAGGAGTGGAATAAAACACTTAGAGCCAACTAACCTTGACCTTCCCCCTCCAACCATATGAATCCAACTCCATAGCTCATGTGTTTAACTAGGTGTAGAAGATTGGCATTAATGTGTATGAAAAGAGGCTTTCAAATGAGGTACATGTGGCTCTGGAATCTTAGTGTACATCTATAAGACACAGAGTGGATTTTCCTTTGTGTGTGTCGTAGGGTTTTTGCAGGGTAGTGATTTTGTTGTTGTTTGGTTGTTTCCTGAATGGAAAACCCTCTGAAACAAGGCCAGCTGAGTGGCTCCCCATGCACAGGGGCAGGAGAGGACCCCTAACTGCTCAGTGTTGTCACACCTCTTAAGGGGGGTCTGTTGGCATCTATGGTGGGTGTGGGAGTATCAAAGGGGAATTTAGGGGCATATAGAAGCATGTGGGGGCCAATGGAGTGTCTTCTGGGGGTGTTTTAGTCAGATGGTTAGGGTTAGTTTTTGTGGAGGGTGGGGTTTGCAGATTTGGCCTTTGTGTTTGGGGGGAGGAGGGAGGGGGTTTGTGGCTCTGACCTTTGTGTTTGTGGGGGGGAGGGAGGGGATTTGTGGCTCTGGCCTTTGTGTTGGGGAGGGGGAGGGGGTTTGTGGCTCCGGCCTTAGTGATTTGGGGGTGTGTGTGTTTGTGGCTCTGGCCTTTGTGTTTGGCGGGGGAGGGGGTTTGTGGCTCCAGCCTTCAGAGGTGGTGGGGTGGTTTTGTGGCTCTGGCCTTTGTGTTGGGAAGGGGGAGGGGGTTTGCAGCTCTGGCCTTTGTGATTTGGGTGGGTGAGTGTTTGTGGCTCCTGTGTCCTGTTTGGGGGGGTGTGGGTTTTGTGGCTCCGGCCTTTGAGGGGTGGGTTTTGTGGCTCTGGCCTTTGGGGCGTGGGTTTTGTGGGAGTTTGTGGCTCCCTTCAGCTGCTCAGCTCCCCACCAGGTTAGTTCCAGCCTCTGTTGCTCTCTGGGGTTCTTCTATAGCCACTCTGAATGTTTGAAATGCCTGAATGTTTTTGGAGGCAAATAAAAAGAGGCCAGCTAACCCTGACTCTCCCGCTCTAACCATATGAATCCAGCTCCTTAGCTCATGTGGTTATCTAGGAGATTGGTATTAATTAGTATGAAAAGAGGCTTTCTAATGAGGTACATGTGGTTGTAAAATCAATTTTACAGTGTGCATCTATAATATACAAATAGTAGATTTTCCTTTGTGTGGTAGGGTTTTTAAATGTATTGATTTTGTTGTTGTTTGGTTGTTTTTTACCTGAATGGAAAACCCTCTGAACCAAGGCTGGCCGAGCTGCTCTCAATGCACAGGAGCAGGAGAGGATGCCTAACTGGTCAGTGTTGCCACCCTGCCTAAGGGGGTCTGTTGGCATCTATGGTGGGTGTGGGCATATCAAAGGGGAATCCAGGGGCCAATGGAGTGTTTCCTGGGGGTATTTTAGTTGGATGGTTAGGGTTAGTTACTGGGGGGGGGGGGGAATGGGTGGGGTGCATGGAATGTAACTTTGGCCTTTGTTGGGGGGGCACAGAATGCAACTTTGGCCTTTGGGGAGGGCGGATTGCAGCTCTGATAAAAAAAGATGGAAAACATACGCAGTAACTCATAGTGAATAGGAAAACATGAAACAGATTTCTGGGACTGCAAAAGTCCCACTTCCTCCTCTGTGAAAATGTGTTGAGTTTCCAAAATTATTTGTCACGCAGGCCTTTAGGAGAGGTCCTACCTGTGTCCAGCACTATAGTAAAGCCTGAAAAACTCCATAAATTGAGTTGTGGCGTTTATCTTTTTCCACAGATCAGTTTCTGGTGACCATGGCAGAACCACCTCTCTGTTTGGCTCCTGGACCTGCTTCGTCGGGCAGCACAGCACCCAGACCAGCAACCGCCGGGGACCAGCAGCTGCTCTCCTTTTTGGCCTGCGGGAATCGCCATCACTGCCGAGTTTTGCCACGGGGAAGGAGCAGCCGCTCTTTCATGTGGTCAGACTCGTGATCCCAGCGGCGGGAGCGGCTGAGGTGGCTCAGTTGGTAGTGCATAAGACCCTTAATGGGAAGGTCGTGAGTTCAAGCCTGCAGTGGGCAGTAGTGTCATCCCTACTCTAGTTGTGAGGTCTGTGGTGACAGTTTGGACTCAATGATCTTTGAGGTCCCTTCCAACCTTAGGAATACTGAATATACTGAATACTGAATTTAAAAGGCTCTGCTGCGGCTCGGGGGGTTCTCTTCGTCGGGCAGCCCGTATTCTCTTGTACTCTCATGTGCCGCCCTTTTTTTTTTTTTTTTTTTTTTTTCCCTTTAAATTGGTAGTAGGTGCTGTGGCCAGGGACAGCCATGGTTGTAACTTGCAGCAAAATCTCCCTAAAAAAATCAGTGTTGACCCAGACCGAGGTAGAACAGAAGCAGGTAGCTGTCCAGGTATCTGACTGTAGAGAATGCTGGAGCCTGGCACTTGAGACGCAGGGTAGTGGGGGCAACTCTTGTATAAGGTGTGAGCAGGTTGACTATCTGCTTAATATGGTGGCCAGACTGAGGGATAAGTTTGCTAGCCTTAGAAATGTAAGGAAATGTAGGAAAGAGATGAACCAGAGGAGGAAGGAGATGGACCAAAGGAGGAAAGAGGTGAATCAGAAGAGGAAAGAGTTGAATCAGAGTAAGCAGGCTCTGCAGGCTCCCCCAGCAGAGGCTGGTTATTCAAAAAGCAGAGGGGAATGGACGCAGGTTACTCTCAAAAGACGCAAAGTTAAACCTCCTTGCCTCCCCTCACCTTCCCCGCTGCTCTTAGAAAACAGATATGGAGCACTGGAAATTGAGGGTGAGGTGGTCCTGATGCCGGAGGACACACCATCTGGGGTTCTCCCTAAGGCGAAGCAGCCTAAGGTTAAACAGCCTAAGGTAAAGCAGCCTAAGGTCAAACAGTCTCCTGCTGGCATCAGGACCTGTTCCCTCTAAAAAAAGAGGAGGGTAATTGTTATTGGTGATTCCCTTCTGAGGGGAATGGAGGGCCCTATATGTCGGCCTGACCCATCTCATAGGGAACTCTGTTGTCTGCCAGGAGCCCAAGTTAATGATGTTACCAGTAGGCTGCCTAAACTGGTGCAGCCCTCTGACTACTACCCTTTACTAGTTATGCAGTTAGGGAATGATGATGTTGCAACCAGAACTCCCAGGGCTATCAAAGATGACTTCAGGGCCCTGGGAGACCTGGTTGAGGGGTCAGGGGCACATATAATTTTTTCATCAATACCCTTAACTGCAGGAGGGAATACAGTAAGGAACAGGTCAGCAGCTATAGTTAACAAGTGGCTTAGAGGCTGGTGTAGTCAAAAGAATTTTGGGTTTTTTGATATTGGGAAACTTTCCACTGCACCAGGCCAGCTGGCAACAGATAGAGTACATCTGTCCCAGAGAAGGGGAAAGATCACTGTATATGAGAACGGACTGTCCCCCAAAGTTAAAAAGATCCTGGGTAGGGAATTGGCGGGTCTCATCGACAGGGCTTTAAACTAGTTTTGAAGGGGGAAGCGGCTGAAACCAGTCCCCTCAGGCAGGAGTCTGGGGGCGACAAGCTAAAGTCGGAGGTGAAACCAGCAGCCCAGCTGAAGTGCATGTACACTAATTCACGAAGCATGGGTAACAAACAGGAAGCTGGAAGCCTTGATGCAGCAGGAAAATTATGATGTAGTTGCCATCACAGAGACGTGGTGGGATGACTCACATGACTGGAGCGCTGCAACTGACGGTTACAAGCTCTTCAGGAGAGACAGGCGAGGAAGAAGGGGTGGAGGGGTGGCCCTTTACATCAGAAAGGCACTAGATGCCATTGAGATGGAGATTAGGGACGATCGGGTTGAATGCTTGTGGATAAGAATTAGAGGGAAGACCAGCAGGGCAGACACCCTGGTTGGAGTCTGTTATAGACCACCCAACCAGGAGGAAGATGTTGACGAAGCATTCTATAGGCAGCTTAGGGCTGTCTCAAGATCTCCGGACCTTGTTCTCATGGGCGACTTCAACCTGCCTGACATCTGCTGGGAACTCAACACGGCAGAGAGGAGACAGTCTAGAAGGTTCTTAGAATGCATGGAGGACAGCTTCCTATCCCAGGTGCTGCGAGAGCCTACCAGGGGCAAGACTATGCTTGACCTCCTCTTCACCAACAGGGAAGGACTGGTGGGCGATGTGGTGGTTGGAGGGTGTTTGGGGTCCAGTGACCACGAGATAATTGAATTCTCGGTTTTTGGTCAAGCCAAGAGGGGCGGCAAGAAGACCTCGACTCTGGACTTCCGGAGGGCAGACTTCGGGTTACTCAAGGAACTAATTCAGAGGGTTCCTTGGGATAAAGCCCTTAATAATAAAGGGGTCCAGGAGAGCTGGACCTACTTCAATGAAGAATTGTTGAAGGCTCAGGGACAGGCTGTGCCAATGTGCCAGAAGATGAGCCGCCGAGGCAGACGGCCAGCCTGGATGGTTCATGAACTTTTAATGGAACTAAGGGAAAAAAAGAGGGTGTATCACCTTTGGAAGAGAGGGGAGGCAACCCACAGAATGTTTAAGGATGTTGCTAGGTCTTGTAGGAAGAGAATTAGGGAGGCAAAAGCACACTTGGAGCTTAAACTGGCCTCTACTGTGAAAGACAACAAAAAGTCCTTCTATAAATACATTAATAGTAAGAGGAAGGGAAAGGACAACCTCCACTCCTTGGTGGATACGGAGGGGAACATTGTAACCAAGGATGAGGAAAAGGCAGAGATACTTAACACCTTCTCTGCCTCAATTTTTACTAGAAGGGCAGAACGTCTTCCTGACAGCTGGCCTGCAGAGCTGGCAGAAGGAGCCAGGGAGCTGCACAGTTTCAATATGTTCCATGAGGCGGTGGTTGGAACTCTCCTTAGCAGCTTGGATCCCCACAAGTCCATGGGACCAGATGGGATACATCCTAGGGTTCTGAGAGAGCTGGCAGATGAGCTGGCCAAGCCACTCTCCATAATTTTCCAGCAGTCCTGGCTCACTGAAAATGTCCCAGAGGACTGGAAGCTGGCCAACGTGGTGCCCATCCATAAGAAGGGCCGGTTGGATGAGCCAGGGAATTATAGGCCTGTCAGCCTGACTTCAGTGCCAGGCAAGATCATGGAACAGGTCATCCTGAGTGCAATAACACAACACTTAGAGGATGGCCAAGGGATCAGGCCTAGCCAGCATGGATTTAGGAAGGGCAGGTCCTGCCTGACCAACCTGATTTCCTTCTATGATCAGGTGACCCGCCTGGTGGATGTGGGGAGGCCTGTTGATGTAGTCTAGCTGGACCTCAGCAAGGCCTTTGACACCGTCCCCCATAGCAAACTCCTGGCCAAGCTGTCAGCCCATGTCTTGGATGGGAGCACACTGCGATGGGTTAGGAACTGGCTGGAGGGCCGAGCCCAGAGAGTGGTGGTGAATGGTGCCACATCCAGCTGGCAGCCAGTCACTAGTGGTGTGCCCCAAGGATCAGTGCTGGGCCCTGTGCTCTTTAACATCTTTATTGATGATCTGGATGAGGGCATTGAGTCCATCATCAGTAAATTTGATGACGACACCAAGCTGGGGGCAAGGGTTGATCTGCTGGAGGGTAGAGAGGCTCTGCAGAGGGACCTCAACAGGCTGGACAGATGGGCAGAATCCAACGGCATGAGATTGAACACATCCAAGTGCCGGGTTCTGCACATTGGCCACAACAACCCCATGAAGTGCTACAGGCTGGAGTCAGAGTGGCTGGAGAGCAGCCAGGCAGAGAGGGACCTGGGGGTGCTGGTTGATGGTAGGCTGAACATGAGCCTGCAGTGTGCCCAGGCAGCCAAGAGGGCCAATGGCATCCTGGCCTGCATCAAGAACAGTGTGGCCAGCAGGAGCAGGGAGGTCATTCTGCCCCCGTACACTGCACTGGTTAGGCCACACCTCGAGTCCTGTGTCCAGTTCTGGGCCCCTCAGTTTAGGAAGGATGTTGACTTGCTGGAACGAGTCCAGAGAAGAGCAACAAAGTTGGTGAGGGGTTTGGAACACAAGCCCTATGAGGAGAGGCTGAGGGAGCTGGGGTTGCTCAGCCTGGAGAAGAGGAGACTCAGGGGTGACCTTATCACTCTCTACAACTACCTGAAGGGAGATTGTAGACAGGCGGATGATGGTATCTTCTCCCAGGCAGCCAGTACCAGAACAAGAGGACACAGTCTCAGGCTGCGCCAGGGGAGGTTCAGGTTGGATGTTAGGAAGAAGTTCTATACAGAAAGAGTGATTGCCCATTGGAATGGGCTGCCCCGGGAGGTGGTGGAGTCGCTGTCATTGGAGGTGTTCAGAAGAAGACTTGATGGGGTGCTTGGTGCCATGGGTTAGCTGTTTGGGTGGGTTGGATTGGTTGATGGGTTGGACACGATGATCTTGAAGGTCTCTTCCAACCTGGTTTGGTTTATTCAAAAGGTTTATTCTAAAGGAACAGGAACTCTCTAGGCACCCCCTCCGAGGCTTTTTGGGCAGAACTCCTTGAACTCACTCAGATCACCCCAGGAATAGAGAAGAGCCTCCAGGCAGGAAAAGGTACGTTTTAAAGGGAAAGAGGTAGCCTGTAAGCCGTAAGGGGATGCCCTTTGAGGCAGAAAGGAAAATTGCCACCCAAGGTAAAAGAGGTCTTGGCTTGGAACCAGGGAGTTCCAAAGGTATTATAAGCATTGTTTTATTGTTCTTTTATTCCATGCCCTGTTTAACTAATCCAGGCATTGTTTGTATTGTATGTGTATGGTATCAACAGGATCCCTTAAGGTATTGTAAGATTATTTGTGTAGAGGCAGGGGAAATTACTAAAAGAACTTAAAATATTAGGAGCCTTGGTGATGTTTTGAGTGTGTGGGAAAGTGCAGGCATGACTGAGATGTAGGAAACATCTATGAAGCAAGCGGGAGTCCTGATCTGCAGTTCCATCCGTGAAGAGATGAACTGAACTGAAACGGTGTGGGGCGCTCTGAAATGAGATGAGATGATGAACTGAATGGAAACGGTGTGGGGCTCTGTAAAGTGAAATGAGAGATGAACTGAACTGAAATGGTGTGGGGCACTCTGAAATAAAAATAATAATAATAAAAATAATAAACCCATTTGGAAGAGATCATCAAGATCATCGTGTCCAACCCACCTAAACAACTAAACGATGGCACCAAGCACTCCATGAAGTCTCCTCTTGAACACCACCAGTGATGGTGACTCCACCAGCTCCCTGGGCAGCCCATTCCAATGGGCAATCACTCTCTCTGTATAGAACTTCCTTCTGACATACAACCTAAACCTCCCCTGGCACAGCCTGAGACTGAGATGAACTGAAATGGTGTGGGGCTCCCTGAAATGAAGAGAGGAGATGAACTGAACTGAAACAGTGTGGGCTTGGTGGGGCTCAGCTCCTCTTGGTGAGGTTGGCTCTTTGCTCAGCTTTTTCCTGGTTTCCTTGGTTTCCCTTCCAGGTAAGTGCCAGCCTCTGCTGCTCTCTGGGATTCTTCTGTATCAGCTTGTTTGAAATGCTTGCATATTATTGGAGGGGATTAAAATCCCGAAGAGGCCAGCTAACCCTGACCCCCCCCACCTCCAACCTCCTGTTGAGCTAGGTGCAGAAGTGTGGTATTAATTTGTCTGAAAAGAGGCTTTGAAATGAGCTACATGGGGTTCTGAAATATGTAAACTTATAGTGTGTATCTATAATACACAACTAATGAATTTTCCTTTGTGTTGTAGGGTTTTTAAATACTCATTGGTTTTGGTGTTTGGTTGTTTATTTATTTGAATGGAAAACCTTCTGAACAGAGGCCGGCTGAGGTGCTTCCCATGCATGGTGGCAAGAGACACCCCCCTAACTGTTTAATGTTGCCACCTCTCCTAAGGGGGTCTGTGTGCGTCTGTGATGGGTGTGGGGCTATCCAAAAGGAAGTTAGGCACAAGTGGGTGCCAATGGAGGGTCTCCTGTGGGTATTTTTGTTGGATGGTTAGGAGTAGTTGCTGTTGGGTGGCGGCAGGCGCCCCGAAATGTGCAACTAAAAGATTCCTTTGGGGCCCCTAGACCCCCCTCAGATGCTATCAGAACCCCTTAAAAGGCATGTTAACAGCCCATTTAGGGGCTTCTCTTGCCCTTGTGCATGGGGAAGCAGCTTTGCTAGACTCTGTTCAGAGGGCTTTCCATCCAAATTAAAAGCAAAGAAACAAAGAATAACCCCCCAACAAATAAAAAAGAAATACAGAATGACAAATTCTCCCTGATACAGACAATGGTAAGTCCACTGTTTTTAATGGATTCACCTTTTATAGGTATGTTGTCAAAATTTGTTTCCACTTTCAGGGAAGTGAGAGGGTTTTCTTCCCCTGAAAGGGCGGCTTGGCTGCCTTCAGCAGCTCGGCTCCCTTTGGCTCTCCGTACGCCCCCAGAGCCGTCTCAGATGCCATCAGAACCCCCTGAAAGGTATGTTAACAGCCCAGTTAGGGGCTTCTCTTGTCCTTGTGCATGGGGAAGCAGCTTTGCTTGGCTCTGTTCAGAGGGCTTTCCTTTCAAAATAAAAACAAAAAGAAAGAGCAAATAAGTCCACAACAAATTAAAAAATAAATAAATAAATGATGACAGATGCCTTCCTGATACACACAAAGGAAGGTCCCCGGTTTTTAATTCATACACCTTTTATAGGTATGTCTGCAAAATCCATTTTGTTCTACTTAGAATTTGCTTTTACAATTTAGAAGTTGTTGCATCTAATGGAAGAGATCTAGTGGGGGTGATTTCAAAGCCTTTTTGCATAGCAATTAATACCATTCTTGACTATCTATAGAGAGAGGAGAGATTTTTTTCAATTTGATTTTTACTCTTAGGGGACAGTGTGGCTTGGCTCCCTGCGGTGGCTCATATGGTGCATTCTGTGAAACAATGGTGCATTCTGTGAAACGGATCCCTTGAGATCTTAATGAATCGTAGGATGGTTTGTGTGGAATCAGGGGAAGTTCCTCACAGTACTTTAAATGTTTGACACCCTGTTGTTCTGAGTGTGCGGGGAGCGTGTGTAAGACTGAGACGTAGAAAATACCTACGAGGCGAGCGGGAGTCCTGATCTGCAGTTCCACGTCTTCACGAGGAGTGTGGCCAGAGACGGACAAAGCAAAAGTTGTGAGTGGGAGCGTGGTCAGTCATGGAATGTTTAGGACCAGTCATTGTTATTGTAATTACATTTGTTATGTGTTCTGTACCTTGCAAAAAGGTGGTACTACGTTGTATTATGTGAAATGTGAAAGGGGAAAATGTGGTGACATATAAGGAATGAGGGGGATCGCTTATGAGATGTGGAATTGTCTCTGTGGAAGCAGGAGAAGTTCCTGCAATAATTGAAAATGTTAGATACCTCGCTGATGTTTGGAGTGTGCGGGGAGTGTGTGCAAGACTGAGACGTAGAAAATACCTATGAAGAGAGTGGGAGTCCCAATCTGTGGTTCCATGTCTTCGCAAGGAGCGTGGCCAGAAATGGACAAAGCGAAAATTGTGAATGGGTGTGTGGCTAGTAATTGTATGTTTAGGACTGGTCAGCAAAGAGAGGGAATTTTCTTTCCCCAGAAGGATGGTGGCTCAGTCAAGCCTGGCTACTTTAGACTGGGCTTGGTGGGGCTCAGCTCCCCTTGGTGGCGTCAGGCTCTGATGAGATTGGCTCTTTGCTCAGCTGTTTTGATGTCCTTCAGTTCCCCTCCAGGTAAGTCCAAGCCTCTTCTGCTCTCTGGGGTTGCTCTGTATCAACTTAGAATGTTTGAAATGCCTGCATGTTCTTGGAGGGGATTAAGACCCCTAGGAGGCCAGCTAACCCTGACCCCTCTCCTCCAACTCAGTAGCTCTCTTGTTTAACTAGGTGTAGAAGTGTGATATTCATCTGTCTGAAAAGAGGCTTTGAAATGAGCTACATGGGGTTCTGAATTATGTAAATTTACACTGTGTACATGTAATAGACAAAGAACGGTTTTTCCTTTGCGTGTGTTGTAGGGTTTTTAAACATTCATAGTATCATAGTATCATTCAGGGTTGGAAGGGACCACAAGGATCATCTAGTTCCAACCCCCCTGCCATGGGCAGGGACACCCCACACTAGATCAGGCTGGACAGAGCCTCATCCAGCCTGCTCTTAAACACCTCCAGGGATGGGGCCTCGACCACCTCCCTGGACAACCCATTCCAGGGTTTCACCACTCTCATGGTGAAGAACCTCCTCCTCACATCTAGCCTGAATCTCCCCACCTCCAGCTTCATTCCATTGCCCCTAGTCCTAGCACTACCTGATATCCTGAGAAGTCCTTCCCCAGCCTTCCTGTAGCCCCCTTCAGATACTGGAAGGCCACAATGAGGTCACCTCAGAGCCTTCTCTTCTGCAGACTGAACAGCCCCAACTCCTTCAGTCTGTCCTCATAGGAGAGGTGCTCCAGCCCCCTGATCATCCTTGTGGCCCTTCTCTGGACACGTTCCAGCACCTCCACATCCCTCTTGTAATAGGGGCTCCAGAACTGGACACAGTACTCCAGGTGGGGTCTCAGCAGGGCTGAGTAGAGGGGGAGGATCACCTCCCTCGACCTGCTAGCCACACTTCTCCTGATGCAGCCTAGGATCTGATTGGCTTTGCGGGCTGCAAGTGCTCATTGAGAGCTCATGTTGAGCTGATTTGGGTGTGTTTGTTGTTTTTATTGGAAAGGAAAACCTTCTGAACAGAAGCTGGCTGAGCTCCTTCCCATGCACGGTACTAAGAGACACCCTCGTAACCAGTCAGTGTTACCATCCCTCCTAAAGGGCTCTGTTTGCATCTGTGATGGGTGTGGGGCTGCCCAAAGGGAATTTAGGGGCGTGTGAGTACCCCTAAAGAGGAGGATCTCTTCTTGGTGTTTTAGTTGGATGGTTAGGGTTAGTTGTGGGTGGCTGGTGGCACGCACTGTAGTAGTTGGCCGTGGTTGCTGGCGGGTGCCATAGTAGTTGTTGGTGGTGGCTGCAGGCACCTTAGTAGTTGTAGGCTCCAACTAACCCTAAAGGTCCAACTAAAAGGTCCTTTTGGAGCCCTGTAGAGGCTCCCCACATCCTTCCATATGCCCCAAATTCTCCTGTGATAGCCCCAGACCCACATTAGATGTCATCAGAATCACTTAAAAGGGGCATTAACAGCCCTGTTAGGGCCTTCTCTTGACCTTGTGCATGGGTGAAGAAGCTTTGCTGGGCTCTCTTCAGAGGGCTTTCCATGTGTAAGCTGCTGTTGCTGCTGAACGCTGTAAGCAGCTGTTGCTGCTGAACGCTGTATCCCTTAGGGACTTAATGAATTGTAGGATGGCTTGTGTGGAGGCAGGGGAGGTTCCTCCAATGTTTGACTCCCTGTTGATGTTTTGAGTGTGTGGGTGACAGCAGGCATGACTGAAACTTAGAAAATACCTACGAAGTGAGCGGGAGTCCCGTTCTGCAGTTCCACGTCTTCGTGAGGAGCGTGGCAAGAGACGGATGAAGTGAAAGTTTTGAATGGGAGCGTGGCCACTCATGGAATGTTTAGCATCTGTCCTTGTTACAATTCTTTGTTGTTTGGTGTAGGATGGGAATATGGTTTGTAGTACTAATAAATTAAGAAACAAAACAAGGGCAAGGAAGTAGTGACAGCCTCCTGAAAACACATGAAGGAAGGTCCCCTGCCTTAGAGATGCACATGTCATATTTTCAAACTGTGTGTTGTTCTACTTGGAATTTGTTTTCACATGCTAGAAGCCTTTGCAGGTAAGTGAAGAGACTGACAGGGGTGATATCAAAGCCTTTCTAAATACCCATTAATAGCGGTTGTGAGTATCTAGGTAGTGAGGAGAGACTTTTCAGGTGGAGAGTAGGGGAAAAGCGGAATCAGTTTAAGGGGAATCCCATGGGGGGTTAGGGGTCGGGGTCAGGGGTTTAGGGTGTAAGAGGGTCAGGGGGTTTGGGTTAGGTTGTTAGGGTTAGGAGGTTGGGGTTGGAGTTAGGTCGTTAGGGTTAGGGGTTAGGGTGAGGGTCAGGGATAGGGTTAGGGTGAGGGTCAGGGTAAAGGTCAAGGTTAGGTTTAGGGTTAGGGGGTTAGGGTTTAGGGTTAGTGTTAGGTTCAGGGTCAGGCTCAGGGTTAGACAAAGGGATAGTGTTAGGGTTAGGATTAGGTTTAGGGTTAAGCTTAGGGTGAGGGTTAGGGTTAGGTTAGGGTTAGCTTAGGGTTAGGGTTTGGTTATGGTTAGAGTTAGGGTTAGGTTTAGGGTTAGGGTGAACATCAGGGTCAGGGTTAGGGAAAGGGTCAGGGTTAGGGTCAGGGTTAGGGTTAAGCTTAGGGTTAGGCTTAAGCTTAGGGTTAGGGTTCAGGGTTAGGGTTAGCGATAGGGTTAGGATTAGGGTAATAGTTAGGGTAAGGGTTAGGTTTGGTTTAGGGTTAGACGTTCGGTTAGGGGTTGGGTTTGAGGATTAGGGGTTGGGTTAGGGGTTGGGTTTGGGTTAGGGTAACGGTCCAGGTCAGTGTTAGGGTTAGAGTTAGATGTAGGGTTAGACACAGTTTTAGGGTTAGGTTTAAGTTTAGGATTAGGGTCAGGGTAAGGGTCAATGGTTAGGGTTAGGTTTAGGTTTGGGTTTAAAGTTGGGATTATGGTTAGGGTTTAGGGTTAGGCTTAGAGTTAGTGTTATGGCTAGGGTTACGGTTAGTTTTAGGGTTAGGGTTAGGGTTACTGTGAGGGTCAGATTCCGGGTCAGGGACAGAGTTATGGTCGGGGTTAGGGTGATGCATAGGGATAGGGTTAGGCTTAGGGTTTAGGTTTAGGGGTTAAGTTTGGGGTAAGGGTTAGGTTAGGACTAGGAGTTCGGGTTACGGACTGGGTTAGGGTTAGATTTAGGGTTACGGTTATGTTAAGGTTAGGGTTAGGGGTAGGGCATTAAGATTGGGGTTTAGGGTCGAGGGCCATGGTTTGGGTTAGAGTTACGGTTAAGGTTAGGGTTAGTTTAGGGTTAGGGATAGGGTTAGGTTTAGGGTTAGGGGTTAGGTTAGGGGTTTAGGTTAGGGTTAGGGTAAGGGTCAGTGTCAGTGTTAGGGTTATTGTTAGACTTAGGGTTTGGATTAGGGTTAGGGTTTGGGTTAGTCTTAGTGTTAGGTTTAGGGTTCGGGTTAGGCTTAGGGTCAAGGGTGAGGCTTAGGGTTAATTTTGGGTTAGGTTTAGTTTCGGTGTTAGGTTTAAAGTTAGGGTTACTGTCATGGTTAGGGTTAAACTTAGGGTTAGGTTTAGGGTTAGGTTTAGGATTGGGTTAGGATTTGGGTTAGGGTTGCGGTTAGGTTAATGTTAGGCTTAAGCTTACGGTTAAGGTTAGGGTTATGATCAGGGTCAGGATTAGGGTTAGAGATAGGGTTAGGGGGTTAGGGTGAGGTGAGGGTTAGGGTTAGGTGAGGGTTGGGGTTTGGGTTAGGGTTAGGTTTTAGGGTTAGGGTTAGTGGTAGGGTTAGGATTGTGTTAGGGTCCGGGGTTGGGTTAGGGTTAGGGTTTAGGGTCCAGGGTGAGGGTTGGGGTGAGGGTTAGGGTTGGGGTTAGAGTTAGGGTCAGGTTTAGGTTTGGGGTCAGAGTTAGGGTTAGGGTGAGGGTTAGTATTAGTGTTAGGGTTCGGATCCACAGTTAGGGTTAAGTTTAGGGTGAGGTTTAGGTTTGAGTTATGGTCAGGGTTGTGTTTAAGGTTGGGGTTAGGGTTGGGGTTACGGTTAGGGTTAAGTTTAGGGTTAGAATTAGCATTAGGTTTAGGGGTTGGGGTTAGTGTTAGGCTTTAGAGTTAGCGTTAGGGTTAGGTTTAGGGTTTGGGTTTATGGTTAGTGTTTGGGTTAGGGTTAGGGGTTAGTGTTAGGGATTAGGATACGGGTTAGGGTTTGGTTTATGGTTAGGGTTAAGAATTAGGCTTAGGGGTAGGGTTAGGTGTAGGGTTTGGGGTTAGGGTTAGGAGTTAGTTTTGGGGTTAGGGTTAGGTTACAGTTAGGGTTAGGGCTTAAGGTAGGGTTTAATGTTGCAGTTAGGTTAAGTTTAGGGTTAGGGTTAGGCCATTAGTGTTAGGGTTAGGTGTTGGGTTAGGGTTTAGGGTCCAGGGGTAGGGTTAGGGTTGGGGTTAGGCTTAGGGTTAGGAGTAGAGTTAGGGTTTGGATTAGGTTTAGGTTTAGGGTTTATGTTAAGCTTAGTGTCAGGGTTAGGCTTAGGTGTAGGGTTAGGGTTAGGGTTAGGGTTAGGGTTAGGGTTCGGTTCCAGGACTAGGGTTAAGTTTAGGGTGAGGTTTAGGTTTGAAGTTAGGTTTAGGGTTAGGGTTATGGTGCGGGTTAGGGTTAGGGTTTGCTTAGGGTTAGGGCTAGGGTTTAGGGATTGTCTTAGGAATAGGGTAAGGTTTAGGGTTAGGGTTACGGTTAGATTAAGGTTAGGGTGATGGTTAGGCTTATGTTAGGGTTCGGTTTAGGGTTAGGTTTATCATTATTTTAGCATTAGGGTTAGGGATAGGGTTAGGGTTAGGGTTAGGGATAGCGTTAGCCTTAGCATCAGGGTAAGGGTTAGTTTTACAGTCAGGTTAAGGTTGGGGTTATGCGAAGGGTTAGGTTTAGGTTTATGGTTAGGATTAGGGTTCGGGGTTAAGTTTATGGTTAGAGTAAGCTTTGGGTTTGGGGTTAGGTTTTGGTTAGGGTTAGGTTTAGGTTAGGGATAGGTTTAGGGTTAGGGCTTAGGGTTAGTCTTAGGGTTAGGGTAAGGGTTAGTATTTGGGTATAGGGTTAGTGTTCTGGGTTTGTCTGAGGGATTGGGATAGGCCATTGGTGTTAGGGTTAATGTTAAGGTTAGGGTTCGTTGAGGGCTAGGGTTTATGGTTAGGTTTAGGGTAAGGGTTCAGGGGTAGGCTTAGGGATAATGTTAGGCTTAGGGTTAGGGTTTAGGATTCGGGGTTAGATTTGGGTTAGTGTTAGCGTTAGTGTTGGGGAACGGTTAGGGTTAGGGTTACGGTTAAGTTTAACGTTAGGGTTAGGGATATGGTTAGGGTTAGGGATAGGTTTAGCCTTAGGATTAGGGTTAGGGTTGCTGTTAGGTTAGGGTTAGGCTTAGGGTTAGGTTTAGGCTGTTAGGCTTAAGGTTAGGGTTAGGGTCCGGTGAGGGTTAGAGTTCAGGGTTAGGCTTACGGTTTGAGGTTAGGCATAGGGATAGGGTTAGGCTTATGGTTAGGTGTTACGATTAGGGGTTAGGGTTTAGGGTTATGGTCAGGATTAGGGTAAAGTTTAGGGTTATGTTTAGGTTAAGGTTAGGGTTAGGCTTAGGCTTAGGGTTAGGCCGTTAGGGTTAGGGTTTGGTTTGGGGTTAGGGTTAGTGTTACGGTTAGGGGTAGAGATAGATTTTGAATTAGGTTTAGGTTTAGGGTTTATGTTACGCTTAGGGTTTGGGTTAGGTTTAGGGGTAGGGTTAGGGTTTGCTTAGGGTCAGGGCTAGGGTTTAGGGATAGACTTAGGGATAGGCTAAGGATTAGGGCTAGGGTTAGGGTGAGGGTTAGGGTTACGGTTAGGTTAGGGTTGGGGTTAGGGTGATGGTTAAGTTTAGGGTTAGGGTTAGGTATAGGGTTAGGCAAAGGGTTAGGTATAGGGTTAGGCTAAAGGTTAGGTTTATGCTTATGGTTACCTTTAGGGTTCGGGGTTAGGTATAGAGTTCAGGGTTAGTTTTACAGTTTCAGTAAGGTTAGGGTTCGGGGTTAGGCTTGGGGATAGGGTTATGCCGTTAGGGTTAATGTTAGGGTTCGGGTTCAGTGAGGGCTAGGGTTAGGGTTTAGGGTTAGGGTTAGTTTTAGGGTTGGGGTTCAGGATTAGACTTTGGGATAGGGTTAGACTTAGAGTTAGGTTTTAGGATTAGGGGTTAGGTTTGAATTATCATTAGCGTTAATGTTGGAGTACGTTTAGGGTTTAGGGTTCCGGTTAGGGTTTAGGGTTAAGGTTATTGTTAGGGTTTAGTGTTAGGCTTAGTGGTAGTTTTAGGCTTAATGTTAGGGTTAGGCTTACGTTTAGGTTAAGGTTAGGGTTATGCTTAGGGTGAGGTTTAGGCCGTTAGGCTCAGGGTTATGTGAAGGTTAGGTTTGGGGTTAGGTTTTAGGTTTAGGGTTTGGGGTTAGGCTTAGTGATAGGGTTAGGCTTAATGTTCGGGATTAGGTTTAGGGATAGGGTTAGGCTTAGTGTTAGGGTTAGTGTTACGGTTGGGTGACGGGTAGGATTAGGCTTAGGTTTAGGTTTATGGTTAGGGTTAGCAGTTACAGTTAGGGTTAGGGTTAAATTTAGGGTTAAGGCTTAGGGTTTGGATCGAGGTCAAGGTTAGGGTTAAAGTTAGGGTTAGGCTTACGGTTAGGTTTAGTTAGGGTTCGAGATAGGGTTAGGGTTATGTTTAGGTGAGGGTTTGTGTTATGGTTAGGGTTTGAGTTAGCGGTAGGGTCAGGGTTAGGGTTAGGGTTAGGTTTCTGGGTTAGGGTTATGGTTAGGGCTATCTTAAGGGTTAGGGTTTGGTTTAGGTTTAGGGGTTAGGGTTAGTATTAGGGTTAGGGTATAGGGTTAGGCTTAAGGATAGGTTTAGGCTTAGTGTTAGGGTTCCGATTAGGTTTAGGATTACGGTTAGGTTTGGTTAGGGTTAGGATTGTATTAGGGTTAGGATTTAGCGTCCGGCATCAGTGTTAGGGTTAAGGATAGGGTTAGGCTTAGTATTAGGTTTAGGGTTACGGTTAGGTTAAGATCAGGGTTAGGGGTTATGGTTAGGGTTAAGATTAGGGTTAAGGGTTAGGGTAATGGTTAGGGCTAGGGTAAGGGTTAGGGCTAGGGTAAGGTTTAGGGTTAGGGTCCGGGTCAGGGTTCCTGTTGTTAGAGAAAAGAATCTGTTAGATAAAACTGTTTGGGTATTTTCACCCTCAGGAAAGGCTAAACCTGTCTGAGGGGTGGTTTCAGCTGAAGGTCCAGGTCACACTTCTTGGGTAATGCAAGAGAATGGTGAAATTCAGTGTGTTCCACAAAGAAATTTAACTTTAGCTGAAAGAGTTTAATTTCAAACTGTTGTGCAGCTACATCGCGTCCAAAGGAAGAATCTATGAGGAATCTATGGTGCACGAGCCCTGAGAACCCTGAGAGCCCTGAGTCAACTAAGAGACCCTGAGAATCCCTGTTTCCCTTTTTCTTCACTTCGTTGGTGAAGAGACAACCTGTTTTCCATTTTTCTCATTTCCTGATTTTCCTGGATTTTTGAATCATCTACATCTGAGTATAGCTGGAATGGACTATGAACTTTACTTACGAACTGTAAATGTTGTCTTGGATTGGATGGACAGTATGAACAACCAATGAAATTGTTTAGAAGGGGTGGGCTGTGACCGTTTGAGGCTGTGCCTTTAAGAAAGGGACACTATGGCTGAATGTTTTATAAACAAACGACAGGTCTAAACAGATTTCATTGCTAGAAAGCAGCTTTAAGTTGTGAGTACGACTGAGACTTTCCTCAGTTCACTTTCCCTCCTCCTTTTTCACAGCTTGTGGCTTCTAGGCTCTCTGCCAGACTGGCCTTGGACTGATAAGTGTGAGGCCTGCAAACCTACTAACATTTTGCTCTAATTTATAACTGCTTTTAATTAACAACTGCTCCTTTCCTCTCTTTCTAACCCTCTCTGGGGAAAAAAGGGGAGAGAAGGGGGTGCAGGGGGGGGAACCCTCCTCTAGCAGGGGGAGGGGAATTAGATTCCTGTATTACTTTGCTGTATATTTCTGTGTATATATTGTAAATAATGTAAATTGTGTTTATATACCCTGCAGTCCCTAAAACTGCTTGTAAATACAGCGTTCCTTTGCTCATCTGGCTGTGGTTAGCTGTGGTAATTTTTTTCCTTCACTTTGTGGGGGGAGAAGGCTGGGCCTTTATCCAAAACCCACAACACACTTGCACTAACCCTGACCCTAAACCTAAGCCTAACCCTAAGCCTAATCCTAAACCTAAACCAAATCATAACCCTAAGACTAATCCAAACCCTAACTCTAACCCTAAGCCTAACACTGACCCTTACCCTAATTTAACCCCAACCCTAATCGTAAACCTAAACCTAACCCTAAACCTAATCATAAGCCTAACCATAAGCCTAAGCCTAACTTATCCCTAACCCTAATCTTAACCATAACCCTGACCCTAACCCTAACCCTAAACCTAACCTTAACATAAGCCTAACCCTATCCCTAAACCCTAACCCTAACCTAAGCTAACCCTAACCCTGACCATAACCCTAACCGTAAACCTGACCCCAAACCTAAACGTCATCCCAAACTGTGGTGGGTTTGAGAGAGAACAGCCTGGCCTTCTCTCCCCCACAAAGAGAAAGAAAGAAACCACAGCTAGTCAGTCGGAGAAGCAAAGAAAAAAAAAACAACTATATTTTACGAGCAATTTTGGAAAATACAGGATATGTACACAATTTACAGTATTTACAACATGTATACAGAATTATACAGCAAAGTTAAAAATCACAGTATCACAGTATCACAGTATCACCCAGGTTGGAAAGGACCTCGAGGATCATCGAGTCCAACCTATCAACACAGACCCCATGACTAGACCATGGCACCAAGTGCCACGTCCAATCTCCCCTTGAACGCCTCCAGGGTCGAATACTCAACCACCTCCCTGGGCAACCCGTTCCAATGACGAATGACTCGCTCGGTGAAGAACTTCCTCCTCACCTCGAGTCTAAACCTCCCCTGGCGCAGCTTGAGACTGTGTCCTCTCGTTCTGGTGCTGGTTGCCTGGGAGAAGAGGCCAACCCCTTCCCAGCTACAACCACCCTTCAGGTAGTTGTAGAGGGCAATAAGGTCACCCCTGAGCCTCCTCTTCTCCAGGCTAAACAATCCCAGCTCCCTCAGCCTCTCCTCATAGGGCTTGTGTTCAAGGCCTCTCACCAGCCTTGTTGCCCTTCTCTGGACACGCTCAAGTGTTTTGATGTCCTTCTTAAACTGAGGGGCCCAGAACTGGACACAGTGCTCAAGGTGCGGCCTAACCAAAGCATAGTACAGGGCACTATGACCTCCCTGCTCCTGCTGGCCACACTATTCCTAATGCAGGCCAGGATGCTATTTGCCCTCCTGGCCACCTGGGCACACTGCTGGCTCATATTCAGGTGGCTGTTGATCAGCACACCTAGGTCCCTCTCTGTTTGGGAGCTCTCCAGCCACTCCGACCCCAGCCTATAGCTCTGCATGGGATTGCCGTAGCCAAAGTGCAGCACTCGGCACTTGGACTTGTTGAATGCCATCCCATTGGACTCTGCCCATCTGTCCAGTCTGTCGAGGTCCCTCTGCAGAGACTTTCTACCCTCTAACTGACTAACATCTGCCCCTAACTTTGTGTCATCTGCAAACTTGCTGATGACTGACTCTACCCCTTCATCCAGATCATCAACGAATATGTTGAAGAGGACAGGGCCCAGCACTGATCCCTGGGGGACACCACTGGTGCCTGGCCTCTAGCTGGATGTGGCACCGTTCACTACCACTCTCTGGGCCTGGCCCTCCAGCCAGTTCCTAACCCAGCACAGAGTGTAGTGGTCCAAGCCACGGGCTGACAGCTTAGTCAGAAGTTTGCTGTGGGGGACGGTGTCAAAGGCCTTGCTGAAGTCCAGGTAGATCACATCCACAGGCCTCCCAACATCCACCAGACGGGTCACCTGATCATAGAAAGAGATCAGGTTGGAGAGGCAGGATCTGCCCTTCCTGAATCCATGTTGGCTGGGCCTGAGCCCTTGGCCATCCTTCAGGTGCGCAGTTATTGCCACCAGGATAATCTGCTCCATCACTTTCCCTGGCACTGAGGTCAGGCTGACCGGCCTGTAGTTTCCAGGTTCCTCCATCCGACCCTTCTTGTGGATGGGGACCACATTGGCCAGTTTCCAGTCATCTGGGACCTCACCGGTGAGCCAGGACTGGAGGAAAATGATGGAGAGTGGCCTACCTAGCACATCTGCCAACTCTCTCAGCACCCTAGGATGGATCCCATCCGGTCCCATGGACTTGTGAATATCCAAGTGGCTCAGCAGGTCCCGAACTAATTCCTTATGGATTTCCGGGGCATTACACTGCTCCCCGACCCCATCGCCCAGCTCCGGAGGCCACTCGTCCTGAACTCCTGCCTTGCTGTTAAAAATTGAGGCAAAGAAGGTGTTCAGGACCTCAGCTTTCTCCTCATCCTCAGTCACCGTGTTCCCCTCCAGGTCCACTAGGGAGTGCAGGTTCTTCCTGCCCTTCTTCTTATTGTTAATATATTAATAAAAATGCTTTTTATTGCCTTTGACTGAGGTGGCCAGCTTCAGTTCCAGCTGGGCCTTTGCCTCCCTAATTTTATTCCTACATAATCTAACAGCTTCCTTGAACATACCTCGAGAAGCCTTCCCCTCCTTCCAAAGGTGATACAGCCTTCTCTTCCCCCTTCAATCCTCCAGGAGCTGCTTGCTCATCCAGGCCGGTCGCCTTCCCCACCGGCTTGCCTTCCGGCACGTGGGAACCGCCAATTCCTGTGCCTTCAAGAGCTCCTGTTTGAAGTAGGTCCAACCCTCCTGAATCCCTTGGTTCATGAGGGCTGGTACCTGGGGGACTTTGCAGACAAGTTTCTTAAATAGGCTGAAGTTCGCCCTTTGGAAGTCCAAGGTGAAGGTTCTGTTGGTGCTCCTCCCTATCTCCCTGCATATTGAAAACTTCACTATCTCGTGGTCACTGCACCCTAGGCAGCCTCCCACGATCACGTCTCCCACCAGCCCTTCCCTATTGCAGAACAGCAGGTCAAGCAGAGCCTGTCCCCTGGTAGGCTCGCTTAACAGCTGTGTCCATCCCCTGAGCCAATTGTTGATGGTATGGGTTCTCCCATTCCTCTCAGTGTACACCCCTGCCACTGAGGGAACTGAGCAGAACACCACTTGAGCTCCTGCCCCATCAATCAATTGTCCAAGGGCCCTGAATTCCTTCTTAATTGCCCTGGTGCCCTTCCTGTCAATCTCATCACTCCCAGCCTGTATTACCATCAGAGGGTAATAGTCAGTGGGCTGGGTTAATTTAGGGATTCTCTTCGCAATGTCCCTAACATAATAATAATAATACATGAGCTAAATTCCCTCCTCCGGAGGAGGGTTCCCCCCCGTACTCCCTTCTCTCCCCTTTTTGCCCAAAAAGGGTTAAAAAGAGAGAAAAAGAGCAGTTGTTAATTCAAGAATAGTGTTAGTAGGCCACATGCTTATCTGTCCAAGGTCACTCTGGCGGGGAGCCCAGAAGCAGACGAGACGGAAAGGGAGAAGGAAAGGAGCGAACTGAGGAAAATCCCAGCTGCACCTAAACTTAAAACTGCATTCTACCAATCCTCCAATGAAATTAGTTTAGAATATCTGATTGTTTTCGTTAATATTCCAAAACATTCAGCCTGAGTGTCTCAGCACTTTCTCTTTCTTAAAGGCACAGCCTCAAACAGTCGTAGTCCACCCCCTCTAAACAATTTCATTGGCTGTTCATAGTGTCCATCCAATCCAAAACAATATTTACACTTTGTAAGTAATGTTCATAGTCCATTCTGGCTATACTCAGATGTAGATGATTCAGAAGTCCAAGAAAATCAGGAAATGAGAAAAATGGAAAACAGTTTATCTCTTTGCCGACGAAGCGAAGAAAAGGAAACAGGGATTCTCAGGGTCTCTTAGTTGACTCAGGGCTCTCAGGGTTCTCGGGGTTCGTGCACCATAGATTCCTCATAGATTCTTCCTTTGGATGCGATGTAGCTGCACAACAGTTTGAAATTAAACTCTTTCAGCTAAAGTTAAATTTCTTTGTGGAACACACTGAATTTCACCATTCTCTTGCATTACCCAAGAAGTGTGACCCAGACCTTCAGCTGAAATCACCCCTCAGACAGGTTTAGCCTTTCCTGAGGGTGAAAATACCCAAACAGTTTTACCTAACAGATTCTTTTCTCTAACAACAGGAACTCTATCACCTTCTACTTTCTGCAGCAGATCTGAATGTGCAGGTCCAGCTCGATTCACTGAACCTCTGCTATTTACCAGCCAGGTTGCTTGTGCTAAATGTTTTTCCCAGTTTTTCAAAGATCCACCCCCCATGGTTTTAAGAGTGGTCTTCAACAAACCGTTGTAGCATTCCCTAAAGCTGGTGCATTGTAAGGAATGTGGAAAATCCACTCAATACCGTGCTCTTTGGCCCAGCTCTTTACAAGGTTGTTCTTGAAATGAGTTCCGTTGTCTGACTCAATCCTCTCTGGAGTTCCGTGTCTCCACAGGATCTGTCTCTCCAGACCGAGAATGGTGTTGCATGCAGTTGCATGTGGAACTGGATAAGTTTCCAACCATCCAGTGTTTGCCTCCACCATAGTAAGCACGTATTGCTTACCAGAATGAAAACGTGGTATAGTGATGTAGTCAATCTGCCAAGAATCACCATACTTGTACTTGGACCATCTGTCACCATACCACAAGGGCTTAATTTGCTTTGCCTGCTTAATAGCAGCACAAATGTCACAGTCATGGATGACTTGTGTGATAGCATCCATGGAAATGTCTTTGAATCTGTCATGAGCCCATTGGTATGTTGCATCTCTGCCTTGATGTCCTGACAAATCATGAGCTCACTGAGCTAAGAATATCTCACCTTGGTGTTTCCAGTCGAGACCAAGATTAGAGTCCATGTCTACTTGAGAAACTCTTGCAGCTAGATCTGCCTGATGGTTGTGTTGCTGTTCCTCAGTAGCTTTGCTCTTAGGAATGTGAGCATCGATGTGTCTCACTTTCACTGGAATTCTCTCCATTCGATCAGCAATGTCCTGCCACAGGTTGGCTGCCCAAATGGGTTTTCCTTTCCTCTGCCAACCACTCTTCTTCCAGTTCTTTAGTCAACCCCATAGAGCATTGGCTACCATCCATGAGTTGGTGTAGAGATAAAGCTTTGGCCATCTCTCACGTTCAGCTACGTCGAGAGCTAGCTAGACAGCTTTTACCTCTGTGAACTGACTGGATTCTCCTTCTCCATCCTTCACCTCTGCAACTCAGCGTGTTGGACTCCACACTGCAGACTTCCACCTTCACTTGTTTCCGACAAGACGACAGGAACCGTCTGTGAACAAAGCATATTTCTTTTCATCATCAGAAAGGTCATTGTAAGGAGGAGCTTCCTCAGCACGAGTTACTTTCTCCTCTGGAGGTTTAACACACTTGGTACCTTCAGGCCAACTTGAGGTCACCTCCATAGGACCAGGTCTTTCAAGATTTCCCATTCGAGCTCTCTGTGTTATCAGAGCCATCCACTTAGACCATGTTGAGTCTGTGGCATGATGTGGTGTGGAGCCTTTGCCTTTGAACATCCAATTCAAAACTGGTAATCTGGGAGCTAAATGAAGTTGTGATTCAGTTCCAATTACTACAGAAGATGCTTTTACTCCTTCATAGGCAGCTAGAATTTCTTTCTCTGTTGGGGTATAATTTGCCTCTGGACCCCTGTAACCTCGGCTCCAGAAACCAAGAGGTCGTCCACGTGTCTCACCTGGAGCTTTTTGCCACAAGCACCAGGTTGGACCGTTGTCACTTGCTGCCGTGTACAAAATGTTCTTAATGTCTGGACCATCTCGGACAGGTCCCAGACCCACTGCATGACCTACCTCTTGCTTTATCTGGTCAAAGGCTGCTTGTTGTTCAGGTCCCCAGTGGAAACTGTTTCTTTTTTGAGTCACATCATACAGAGGTTTCACAATCTGACTTGTACCCAGGAATGTGCAGTCTCCAAAATCCCACTATCCCCAAGAAACGTAAGGTCTCTTGTTTGTTTGAGGGATTTGCCATGGCAGAGACTCTATTTACCACATCCACTGGAATATGTCAACATCCATCCTGCCACTGCACTCCCAGAAACTGAATGTCTGTGGTAGGTCCTTTCACCTTGTCTCGCTTGATGGCAAAACCTGCATTCAGAAGAATGTCAATGATTTTGCTACCTTTCTCGAAGACTTCCTCAGTAGTTTTACCCCAGATGATGATATCATTGATGAACTGGATGTGTTCTGGAGCACCGCCTTTCTCCAGAGCATCGTGGATCACTGCATGACAGATGCTTGAGCTGTGGATCCAGCCCATTGGCAGACTGTTGAAAGTGTACTGGATTCCTCTCCAGGTGAAAGCAAACTGAGGCCTGCATTCCTTTGCTATGGGAATAGAGAAAAATGCATTAGCAATGTCTATGGTAGCATACCATTTGGCCTCTTTGGATTCCAGTTCATACTGGAAATCCATCATGTCTGGTACTGCTACACTCATAGGTGGTGTTACTTCATTTAGGGCTCGGTAGTCTACTGTCAGACACCAGTCTCCATTCTGCTTTCACACAGGCCACACTGGACTGTTGAATGGTGAATGAGTTTTGCTGATGACTTTCTGACTCTCCAACTGATGAATCAGATTCTGAATGGGCAACAAAGAGTCACGGTTGGTTCTGTATTGTCTGTGATGCACAGTCTGAGAAGCAACCGGCAATTTAATGTCCTGTATCTTGTGTTGTCCCACAACTGTAGATTCATCAGAGAGTTCAGGTCTAACAAGCAGCTTCAATTTTTGTCCATCAATTTCTACTGAAGCTACTCCAAAAGCCCATTTGTAACCTCTAGGGTTTCTGAAACGCCCTTCTCTCAGAAAATTAATTCCCAAAATACAAAGTGCATCAGGTCTGGTCAGAACTGTATGCTTCCTCCATTGTTTACCAGTTAAACTTATATTAACCTCTACCTTACTTAACTCTTGAGATGCACCAGTGACTCCCAGAATAGTTGTAGACTCTGATCCCTGATAATTTGATGGTATTATGGTGCACTGAGCTCCTGTGTCAACCAAGGCCCTGTACTTCCAAAATTGTGAAGTTCCAGGCCACTGGATGTACACATCCCATTAGATTGTATTATCTCTATTATCCCTCTCCTCCCCCTGGCGGGAGGCAGGGCACCCCTACTTATAGGGGACATGCCCACATGTGCATTGAGCACAGTGTGCAGTGTTATAACTGGAGCCACTGTAGGTGCTACTAGAGTTGTTCTGGGGACCTGTGGAAATAACAGCTACCCTTCTGGTATTGCTACCTCGGATTCTGCTACTTTGCAGTTCCCTCAGTCTCCTGAAAAGATTAGAAGTTGGTTGGCCATCCCAGTGGTTCATGTTCTCACCAAACTGATCATGCAGAGTTATCCAAATATTCCTATGTGACTGCCTTGACAGAAGCTGACAGGTTCTGAGAGAGATCAGCTGCTGTGGGAGTGGCTTCCGGTCCCGCTGTGCAAGAAGGCGGAAATGACCTTGCCCCTTTAATGTCCGAAGAAGAAGAAGGAGGAGAGGAAGGAGGAGCTGCCATGTTGGCAGTTGCCGCCACCCCTGGCAGCTTGTCAGTATCAGCGGCAAAACTGTTCAAAGCAGCTTTTCCAATAGACTTTTTAGTTTTCTCTTTAACTGACACAGATTCTCCACACTCCTCATCACTGGACGGCTCTGGGACTGACCCAGAGGTACGCCACCTTTTCTTTGATCTATGCTTAATAATAAAACATGCCCTGGACATCTTTCTCTCCCGACACAAGGAAAATAGCAAATATGCAATCACTGTCACCAGCAGCAGATTCACACACATCAAATAAATCACCTTTGGATCCCCGCCATCACTTAAACTTACTTTTTCCCCTACTGGGATCTTAAACTCCTTTATCTCAATCGGGAGAGTGCTAGAGGTCACATTCCTGCATCTCACTGGCCAGAAAAAATCCACACAGCGTGCATACAGGAGCCTGACCCTGTACATAAACCACAAATATATTTTGTGCATCAAATATTTACCCAGATGATCGATAAGGAGGCCCAGACAATACTTGTAGACCAGAACCGAACATATTGAAAATAGCAATTGCTTAAAAATCCAAAGCACCTTCATATTTGCTAGTCCGGCTAGAGCAGGCACTAAAGCAATAAAGCAACAAATGAAGCTAATTATCTGCCCCACGTTGGGCACAAAGAAAAAAAATGTCATGGGTTTGGGATAAAGGCCCAGCCTTCACCCCCCACAAAGTGAAGGAAAACAATGACCACAGCTAACCACAGCCAGATGAGCAAAGGAACGCTGTATTTACAAGCAGTTTTAGGGACTGCAGGGTATATATACACAATTTACAGTATTTACAATATATACACAGAAATATACAGCAAAGTAATACAGGAAAGAATAGAATAGAATAGAATAGAATAGAATAGAATAGAATAGAATAGAATAGAATAGAATAGAATAGAATAGAATAGAATAGACCAGGTTGGAAGAGACCTTCAAGATCATCGCGTCCAACCTATCATCCAACACCACCCAACTAAACCATGCAACCAAGCACCCTGTCAAGTCTCCTCCTGAACACGTCCAGCGATGGCAATTCCACCACTTCCCCAGGCAGCCCATTCCAATGGGCAATCACTCTCTGTAGTGGTTTGAGCCTTAACTGAGAGTTAAAAGCTCAAATGGGGAAAAGGCTGAGAATCTCTTCCCCACTTCCCCCCCACCTCCTCCCTCCAAACAGGGAGAGGAGGGAAAAAAAAAGGTAAGGAGCAAATCCAATAATCAACAATCTGGAGTCAGCTTGGAAGTAGAGAGGCAAATAATTTTTTTTCTTCAAATATATATATATATATATATATATATATATAGCAATAACAGGGAATAAGGTTCACAAGGGCAAGTAACAAGAATGGATGGGAGGGGAATAGAAAAAAAATAATACAAAACCAGTCTGTCTCTGAAGAGGCGCAGAGGCAGCAGGGAGAAGGATCAGGTCCAGCCACGTGGCTGAGGATCAGGGGAGCAGCTGCAGTAGCTCTCATCCAGCAGAGGCAGGAGCCAAAAAGGCGATCCAACAGCTATGAGGTCCTGCTTTTTATACCCTTGCTGGGCAGGGAGGGGGGAGTGGAACAGACTCAGCTTTCCCAGGGGGGAGACACCCTTCAGGGAGTGTAAAGTACCCGCAAGCCCTCCACCCTGCTTTCTTCTTTTGTTTTCAGAAAAAGGTGTTAACCCACCACACTCTCTCTGTATAAAACTTCCTCCTGACCTCCAGCCTGAACCTCCCCTGGTGCAGCCTGAGACTATGTCCTCTTGTTCTAGTGCTGGCTGCCTGGGAGAAGAGACCAAACTCTGCCTGTCTACAACCCCCGTTCAGGTAGCTGTAGAGAGCAATAAGGTCACCCCTGAGTCTCCTCTTCTCCAAAGAAATTTCCCTCCCCCTTCTGGAGGAGGGTTCCCCTCCCTGTACCCCCTTCTCTCCCCTTTTTTCCCCAGAGAGGGTTAGAAAGAGAGGAAAGGAGCAGTTGTTAATAAAAAGCAGTTATAAATTAGAGCAAAATGTTAGTAGGTTTGCAGGCCTCACGCTCATCAGTCCAAGGTCAGTCTGGCAGAGAGCCTAGAAGTCGCAAGCTGCAAAAAAGGAGGAGGGAAAGTGAACTGAGGAAAGTCTCAGTCGTACTCACAACTTAAAGCTGCTTTCTACCAATCTACCAATGAAATCTGTTTAGACCTGTCTTTTGTTCATAAAACATTCAGCCATAGTGTCCCTTTATCAAAGGCACAGCCTCAAATGGTCACATAAGTGTTAGGGATAAGGTCAAGGGTTAGGTTTAGGGTTAGGGCTAGGATTAGGGTCAGGGTTAGGGTAAGAGTGGTGGTGAATGATGCCACATCCAGCTGGCAGCCAGTCACTAGTGGTGTGCCCCAAGGATCAGTGCTGGGCCCTGTGCTCTTTAACATCTTTATTGATGATCTGGATGAGGGCATTGAGTCCATCATCAGTAAATTTGCAAACGACACCAAGCTGGGGGCAAGGGTTGATCTGCTGGAGGGTAGAGAGGCTCTGCAGAGGGACCTCAACAGGCTGTACAGATGGGCAGAATCCAACGGCATGAGATTGAACACATCCAAGTGCCGGGTTCTGCACATTGGCCACAACAACCCCATGCAGTGCTACAGGCTGGGGTCAGAGTGGCTGGAGAGCAGCCAGGCAGAGAGGGACCTGGGGGTGCTGGTTGATGGTAGGCTGAACATGAGCCTGCAGTGTGCCCAGGCAGCCAAGAGGGCCAATGGCATCCTGGCCTGCATCAAGAACAGTGTGGCCAGCAGGAGCAGGGAGGTCATTCTGCCCCCGTACACTGCACTGGTTAGGCCACACCTCGAGTCCTGTGTCCAGTTCTGGGCCCCTCAGTTTAGGAAGGATGTTGACTTGCTGGAACGAGTCCAGAGAAGGGCAACGAAGTTGGTGAGGGGTTTGGAACACAAGCCCTATGAGGAGAGGCTGAGGGAGCTGGGGTTGCTCAGCCTGGAGAAGAGGAGACTCAGGGGTGACCTTATCACTCTCTACAACTACCTGAAGGGAGATTGTAGACAGGCGGATGATGGTCTCTTCTCCCAGGCACCCAGTACCAGAACAAGAGGACACAGTCTCAGGCTGCGCCAGGGGAGGTTCAGGTTGGATGTTAGGAAGAAGTTCTATACAGAAAGAGTGATTGGGCTATGGAACGGGCTGCCCCGGGAGGTGGTGGAGTTGCTGTCATTGGAGGTGTTCAGAAGGAGACTTGATGGGGTGCTTGGTGCCATGGGTTAGCTGTTTGGGTGGGTTGGATTGGTTGATGGGTTGGACACGATGATCTTGAAGGTCTCTTCCAACCTGGTTTGGTTTATTCTAATAAAGGTTTATTATTCCAATAAAGTGTTAGGGTTAGGGTCAAGGATTAGGTTTAGGGTTAGGTTTAGGTTTGGAGTCAGGTTTAGGATTAGGGTTAGGGTTGGGGTTAGGTATAGGGTTAGGGTTAGGTTTAGGGTTAGAGTCAGGTTTAGGGTTAGGGATAGGGTTAGTTTCAAGGCATAGGGTTAGGGTTAAGTTTAGGTTTAGGTTTGGGGTTAGGTGTAAGTTATGGTTACTGTCAGGGTTTGGGTTAGGGTTAAGCTTAGGGTTAGGGTTAGGGTTAGGCTTATGGATAGGAATAGGATAAGTGTTAGGGTTAGGGTTATGGTTAGGGTTGAGGTTAGGTTAATGTCAGGGTTAAGCTTAGGGTTAGGGTTGTGGTTAGGGTTAGGTTCAGAGTCAGGGTGAGGATTAGGGTTAGGGTCAGGGTTAGATTAAGGGTCAGGGTTAGTTTTAGGGGTTAGGGTTATGGTGAGGGTTAGGGTTAGTTTAGGGTTAGAGTTAGGCATAGGGTTAGGTTTACGTTTAGGGTTAGGGTTCAGGGTTAGGGTGAGGGATAGGGTTGGGCTTAGTGTTAGGGTTAGGCTTATATTTAGGTTTAGGATTAGGGGTTATTATAGTGCTAGGGTTAGGTTAGGGTAACAGTTAGGGATAGAGTTAGGGTTACAGTTAGGGTTAGGTGTAGGGTTAGGGTTAGGTTCAGAGGTAGGTGTCGGGTAAGCGTCAGGGTCAGGTTTAGGAGTTAGGGTTAGTGTCAGGGTTAGGGTTAGGTTAGTTAAGGTTAGGTTAGGGTTAGGGTTAGGTTGGGGTTATGGTAAGGGTTAGGGTAAGGATCAGGGTTAAGTTTAGTGTTTATGGATAGGGTTAGTGTTGGGGTTAGGGTTAGGGCTAGGGTTTAGTGTTATGCTTAGGCATTGGGTTAGGGTTAGCGTTAGGGTTAGGTTTAGGGTTACGGCTATCTTAAGTTTAGGGTTAGGATTATGGTTAGGTTTAGGATTAGGGTTAGGTTAGGTTTAGGGGTTGGGTTACAGTTAGGGTTCGGGTTAGGGTTTAGGGTTACTGTAAGGGTTAGGGTTAGCATTAGGCTTTGGGGTAGGGTTAGGCTTAGTGTTATGTTAAGGGTTAGGGTTATGTTTAGGGTTACGGTTGGGTTAGGGTTTATGGTTAAGCTTAGGCATAGGTTTAGGGTTAGGGTTAGGTTAGGTTTAGGATTACGGCTAGTTTACGTTTAAGGTTAGGATTAGGGTTAGGCTGATGTTTAGGTTTTGGGTTAGGGTTAGGTTATGGTTAGGGGTTGGGTTTAGGGTTAGGGTTAGGTTAGGGTTAGGGTTTGGGTTTAGGGTTTCAGTTAGGGTTTAGGGTTAGGCCTAGGGATAGGGTTAGGCTTATGGTTAGGTTTAGGATTTGTGTTAGGTTTAGGGTTTGGGTCAACGTCAGGGTTAGGGTTAGGGTCCAGGTCAGGGTCAGTGTGAGGGATAAGAATTAGTGTTAGGGCTAAAGTTAGGATTAGGATTACGGTTAGGGTTAGGGTTGGGGTTAGGTTTAGGGTTAGGATTAGGGTTAAGGTTAGGGTCACATTTAGGCAAAGTTTAGGATTAATCTTAGGGTCAGGGTTAGGGTTAGGTTTATGGTCAGGATCAGAGTCGGGGGGGTAAAGGTTAGGGTCGGGGTAGAGTAAGGGTAAGGGTTAGAGTTAGGGTTAGGGGTTTAGGGTGACGGTTAGGGTTAGGTTAGAGTTAGGTTTAGCTTTTGTGTTAGAATTAGGTTAGGGTTAGGGTTAGTGTTAGGTTTAGGGTTACGCTTAGGTTAAGGGAAGGGTTTGGCGTAGGGTTAGCTTTAGGCTTATGGTTACGGTTAGGGTTAAGTTAGGGTTAGAGTTTGGGTTAGGGTAGGGTTGGGTATAGGGGTAGGGTTAGGATTCAGGGTTTGGGTTAGGGTGAGGATTAGGGTTAGGGTCAGGTTTAGGGGTTAGGGTTAGTGTTAAAGTTTGGTTTAAGGTTACGGTTAGGTATAGATAGAGTTAGATTTAGGGTTAGGGTATAGAGGTAGTGTTAGGGTTAGGCTGTGGGATAGGTTTAAGATTAGTGTCATGGTTAGGGTTGTGGTTAGGTTACTATTAGGGTTCGGGTTAGGGTTATGGTTAGGTTTATGGTCAGGGTCAGAGTCAGTGTTCAAGGTTAGTGTTAGGTTAAGGGTCAGGTTCAGAGATAGGTTTACAGTTAGTGGGTTAGGGTTAGGGTCAGGGTTGGGGTTAGGTTTAGGTTAGGGTTAGGGTTAGAGTTAGGTTTAGGGGTAGGGTTAGGGTTAGTTTATGGTTAAGGTTAGGGTTAGGATTCAGGGTTATAGTTAGGCTTAGGGTTACGGTTAGGGTTAGGTTTAGAGTTACAGTTAGATTAAGGTTAGGGTTAGGTTTAGGGTTAGCCTTAAGATTAGGTTTAGGATTAGGCATTAGATTTACGGTTAGGGTAAGGTTAGGATTGGGGTCTGGGGTAGGCTTAGCTTTAGGGTTTGCTTCCGGGCAATGGTCAGGGTCAGGGTAAGGGATTAGGGTTAGGGTTAGGGTTAAAATTAGGGTTAAGGTTACGGTTAGGTTTAGTTGTTCTTAAGGTTAGTGTTAGGCTTAGGTTTAGGTTTAGGGTTAGGGGTTTAGGGTCAGGGATAGGGCGTTAGCGATAGGGTTAGGCTTACGGTTATAGTTACCTTTAGGTTAAGGCTAGGGGTTATTATTAGGGTCAGAGTTAAGGTTAGGTTTAGGCTTAGGCCTTAGGGTTAGGTTTAGGCTTAGGGTAAGGAGTAGGGTTAGGGTTGGGTTAGGGTTAGGGGTTAGGGTTAGGGCTAAAATAAGCGTTAAGGGTTAGGGTTAGCATTAGGGTTAGGTTTAAAATAAGGGTTAAGGTTATGGTTAGGTTTAGTTAGGGTTAGTGTTCGGTTCGGGTTAGGGGTTACGGTTAGGGTTAGGATTAAAATTAGGGTTAAGTTTACGGTTAGGTTTAGTTAGTTTTAGAGTTAGGGTCAAGGTTAAGGTTTGGTTTAGGTTTAGGCTTTAGGGTTAGGGTTAGGGTTAGGATTAGGGTTAGGGGTTAGGGTTAGGGCTAGGGTAAGGTTTAGAGTTAGGGTTAGGGTTAGTGTTGGGTTAGGGTTTGGATTAGGGTTACGGTGAGGTTTAGGGTTTAGGGTTAGTGTTAGTATTAGGGTTAGGGTTCGGGTTAGGGTTAGGATTAGTGTTAGGGTTAGGGATAGAGTTAGGGTTAGGGTTAGGAGGTTAGGGTTAGGGTTAGGGTTCAGATTAGGTCTAGGGTTTATGGTTAGGGCTAGGGTTAGTTTTTGTGTTAGTGTCTAGCGTTAGGATTAGGGTTCGGGTTATTGGTTAGGGTTAGGGTTTAAAGTTACTGTTAGTGTTAGGGTTATTGTTAGGTTTTAGGTTTTGGGTTATGGTTAGGTTAAATTTGGGTTTAGGATTAGCGTTAGGTTTAGGGTCATGCTTAGGGTTATGGTTATGGTTATGGTTAGGGTTAAGTGTTAGGGTTAGGGTTCGTGTTAGGTTTAGGGTTTGGTCAGGTTTAGGGTTAGGGTTAGGGTTAGGGGTTAGGTTTCGATTTAGGGTTAGTGTAAGGGTTTGGATTAGTGTTAGGGTTAGGGTCAAGTGTTAGGTTAGGGTTATGATTATAGTTTAGGGTTAGGTTTAGGTTAGGGGTTAGGTTTAAAGTTAGGGTGACGGTCAGGGTTAGAGTTAGGTTAAACTACGGGTTAGGCTTATGGATAGGATTAGGATTAGTGTTAGGGTTAGGGTTGTGGTTAAATTAATGTGAGGGTTAAGGTGACAGTCATTTTTAGAGTTATGTTTAGGCTTAGGGTTATGGTTACATTTAGGGTCAGGGTCACAGTCAGGGTCAGGGTTAGGGTTTGGGTCAGGGTAAGAGTAATGGTCAGGTTCAGAGATAGGTTTACAGTTGGGGGTTAGGATTAGTGTCAGGGTTAGGTTTAGGTTTAGGTTAGGGTTGGGTTTAGGTTTAGGATTAGGGTTAGGTTAGGTTTAGGGTTAGTTTTAGGGTTTACGGTTAGGGTTAGGTTTAGAGATCAGGGGTAGACTTAGGGATAGGGTTAGGCTTAGGGTTAGGGGTCATGTCAGGGTTAGGGTTAGAGTTAGGGTAAGGGTTAGGGTTAGGGTTCGGTATAGGGTTAGTCTGTAGGGTTAGGGTTAGTATTAGGGTTGGTGTTAGTGTTAGTTTTAGGGCTGGATTACAGTTAGGATTAGGGTTAGGGTTAGGTTTAGGGGTTAGAGTTAGTGTTAGCGTTAAGGTTAAGTCTCGGATTAGGGTTAGGATTAGGTTTACGGTTAAGTATCGAGGTAGCCTTAGGGTTGGGACGTTAGGGTTTGTGTTAGGTTTAGGGATAGGGCTAGTGTTTATGGTTAGGGTTAGTGTTATGGTGCGGATTAGGGTCAGGGTTAGGGTTAGGGTATAGGTCAGAGTCGGGTTTACATTTTGGTTTAGGTTTAGTATTAGTGTTCAGTTTAAGCTTAGTGTTAGGGTTAGGTTAGGTTAAGGGTTTGGGTTAGGGTCAGGTTAGGGTTAGGGTTGAGGTTTAGGTTTAGGATTACAGTTAGGGTAAGGTTTGGGTTAGGCTTAGGGTTAGGTTTAGGCATCTGGTTAGGTTGTGTGTTAGGCGTTAGGGTTAGGGTTAGGGTTAAAGTTAGGCTTAGGGTTAGGATCGCGTTAGGTTTGGGGGTAGGGTTAAGGTTTAGGGTCCAGGGTCAGGGTTATGGTTAGGGTTAACTTTAGAGCTAGGGTTAGGGTTACATTTAGTGTTAGTGTTAGTGTTAGGGTTAGTGTTAGGGTTAGGTTTAGGGTTACGGTTAGGTTACAGTTAGGGTTAGGCTTAGGGTTCGGTTTAGGTTTAGGGTAAGGGCTAGGGTTAGGGTTAGGGTTATAGTTAAGGTTTGGATAAGATTTAGCAGTCGGGTTTCGGTTACGCTTAGGGTTAGGGTTAGGTTTACGGTCAGGGTTAGTGTTTGTGTTAGTGTCCAGCATTAAGGTCAAGGTTATGGTTCAGGTTTAGCGTTACTGTTAGGTTTAGGGTTATGGTTAGGATAAAGTTAGGGTCAGGCTGAGGGTTCGGTTTAGGCTTATGCTTAGGTTTATGGTTAGGGTTAAGTGTTAGGGTTAGGGTAAGTGTTAGGTTTAGGGTTTGGGTCAGGTTCAGGGTTAGCGTTAGGGTTAAGGGTTAGGTTTAGATTTAGGGTTTGTGTTAGGGTTTAGATTAGGATAAGATTTATGGTCACGTGTTAGGGGAGGGTTATGCTTATAGATTAGGGTTAGGTTTAGGTTTTGGGGTTAGGTTTAAAGTAGGGTGACGGTCAGGGTTAGAGTTAGGGTTAAGCTTCAGGTTAGGGTTAGGGTTTAGGGTTAGTTTTGGGGATATCATTAGGATTAGTATTAGGGTTAGGGTTAGAATTGCGGTTAGGTTAATGTTAGGGCTAAGCTTAGGGTTAGGTTTGGGGTTATGGTTAGTTTTAGGGTTATGGTTAGGTTTAGGGTCAGGGTCATAGTCAGGTTCAGGGTTAGGGTTTGGGTCAGGGTTAGGGTAAGGGTCATGTTCAGAGTTAGGTTTATGGTTGGGGGTTAGGGTTAGGATCAGGGTTAGGTGTAGGTTAGGGTTAGGGTAGGGTTTAGGTTTAGTATTAGTGCTAGGGTTTGGGAGAGAGTTAGGCTTAGGGTTAGGAGGTTAGAGTTAGTTTTAGGATAAGGTATAGGGCTAGTGTTTATAGTTAGGGTTAGGGTTATTTTTAGAGTTATTTTCAGGGTTAGTGTTAGAGTTAGGGTCAGTGTTAGGGTTAGGGTTAGGTTTAGGGTTCGTGTTAAAAGTTAGGGTTAGGGTTAGGTTTAGGTTTGGGTTAGGGTTAGGATTAGTGTTAGGGTTTGGTTTAAGGGTGAGGGTTGGTGTTGTCATTAGGTTTAGGGTTCGGATTAGTGTTAGGGTTTGGGAGAGAGTTAGGCTTAGGGTTAGGAGGATAGAGTTAGTTTTAGGGTTAAGGATAGGACTATTGTTTATAGTTAGGGTTATTTTTAGGGTTATTTTTAGGGTTATAGTTAGAGTTAGGGTTAGGGTTAGGGTTAGGTTTAGGGTTCGTGTTTAAAGTTAGGGTTAGGTTTAGGGTTAGGGTTAGGGTTAGAGTTAGGGTTTGGTTAAGATAAAGCATTAGGATTTCAGTTACGCTTGTGTTCGGGTTAGGGTTACGGTTAAGTTTAGGGTTAGGGTTAGGGCCAGGATCGGGTTTATGGTTAGGTTTAGTGTTTGGGTTAGTGTCCAGCTTTAAGGTTAGAGTTAGTGTTCGGGTTTAGGGCTACTGTTAGGGTTAGGGTTAGGGTAACAGTAAGGTTTAAGTTAGGGTTAGTCTTAGGGTTCAGGTTAGGCTTATGCTTAGGGTTATGGTTAGGGTTAAGTGTTAGGGTTAGGGTTTGGGTAGGGTTCAGGATTAGCGTTAGGGTTAGGGGTTAGGTTTTGATTTAGGGTTAGTGTTAGGGTTTGGATTAAGGTTATGTTTACAGTCACGTGTTAGGGTTAGGGTTGTGCTTATAGTTTAGGGCTAGATTTAGGTTTGGGGTTAGGTTTAAACTTAGGGTGACGGTCAGTGTTTGAGTTAGGGTTAAGCTTCAGGTTAGGATTAGGGTTTCGGGTTAGGGTTAGGATTTAGGGTTAGGTTTAGGATTATGGTTAGTGTTAGGGTTATGGTTAGGGCAAGGGTCAGGGTCAGGGTTAGGGCAAGGGTCAGGTGCAGATTTAGGTTTACTGTTGGGGGTTAGGGTTAGGGTTAGTGTAGAGGTCAGAGTCAGGTTTAGGTTTAGGTTTAATATTGGTGTTAGGGGTAATCTTAGGGTTAGGGTTAGGTCAAGGTAAGAGTTAGCGTTAGGGCCAGGTTAGGGTTAGGGTTGAGGTTTAGGTTTAGGATTACGGTTAGGGTAAGGTTTGGGTTAGGCTTAGGGTTAGGTTTAGGCATATGGTTAGGTTGTGTGTAAGGCGTTAGGGTTAGGGTTAGGGTTAAAGTTAGGCTTAGGGTTAGGGTTAGGGTCATGTTAGGTTTGGGGGTTGGGTTAGGGTTTAGGGTCAAGGGTCAGGGTTATGGTTAGAGTTAACTTTAGGGCTAGGGTTAGGGTTACGTTTAGGGTTAGTGTTAGTGTTAGCGTTAGGTTTAGGGTTACGGTTAGGTTAAAGTTAGGGTTAGGCTTAGGGTTTGGTTTAGGTTTAGGGTTAGGGCTAGGTTTACGGTTAGGGTTATAGTTAGGGTTTGGATAAGATTTAGCAGTCGGGTTTTGGTTATGCTTAGGGTTAGGGTTAGGTTTAGGGTTAGGGTTAGGGTTAGGGTTAGGGTTAGGTTTACGGTCAGGGTTAGTGTTTGGGTTAGTGTCCAGCATTAAGGTTAGGGTTAGGGTTCACGTTTAGGGTTACTGTTAGTGTTAGGGTTAGGTTTAGGGTTACGATTAGGTTAAAGTTAGGGTTAGGCTTAGGGTTCGGTTTAGGTTTAGGGTTAGGGCTAGGGTTAGGGTTAGGGTTATAGTTAGGGTTTGGATAAGATTTAGCAGTTGGGTTTCGTTTACGCTTAGGGTTAGGATTAGGGTTAGGGTTAGGTTTAGAGTCAGGGTTAGTGTTTGGGTTAGTGTCCAGCATTAAGGTTAGGGTTAGGTTTCGGGTAGGGTTACTGTTAATGTTAGGGTTAGGTTTAGGGTTATGGTTAGGTTAAAGTTAGGGTCAGGCTTAGGGTTCGGTTTAGGCTTATGCTCAGATTTATGGTTAGGTGTTGAAAGGGGAATGAGTTTTGCTGACGACTTTCTGACTCTCCAACTGACGAATAAGATTCTGAATGGGCAACAAAGAGTCACGGTTGGTTCTGTATTGTCTGTGATGCACAGTCTGAGAAGCAACTGGCAATTTAATGTCCCATATCTTGTTTTGTCCCACAACTGCAGATTCATCAGAAAGCTCAGGTCTGGCAGACAGCTTCAATTTTTGTCCATCAATTTCTACAGAGGCTACTCCAAAAGCCCATTTGTAACCTCTAGGGTCTTTGAAATGCCCTTCTCTCAGAAAATCAATTCCCAAAATACAAGGTGCGTCAGGTCCGGTCACAACTGCATGCTTCCTCCATTGTTTACCAGTTAAACTTATATTAACCTCTACCTTACTTAACTCTTGAGATCCACCAGTGACTCCCAGAATAGTTATAGACTCTGATCCCTGATAATTTGATGGTATTATGGTGCACTGAGCTCCTGTGTCAACCAAGGCCCTGTACTTCCAAAATTGTGAAGTGCCGGGCCACTGGATATACACATCCCAATAGATTGTATTATCTCTGTTATCCCTCTCCTCCCCCTGGCGGGAGGCAGGGCACCCCTAGTTATGGGGAACATGCGCACATGTGCATTGCACATAGTTTGCAGGGTTATAACTTTGTGTGTTATAACTGGAGCCACTGTTGGAGCCATAAGAGTCGTTCTGGGGAACTGTGGAAGTAACAGCTACCCTTCTGGTATTGCTACCTCGGGTTCTGCCACTTTGCAATTCCCTCAGTCTCCTGAAAAGATTAGAAGTTGGTTGGCCATCCCAGCGGTTCATGTTCTCACCAAACTGATTACGCAGAGTTATCCAAATAGTTCTACGTGATTGCCTTGGTGGTCTGTTTTGGAATGACATGTTTTGGAATGACCTCCTTGGAGGACATGTATTCCTCACAGATGAAACTTGTATCCATCTGGAGGGAGAATTGAAACTATCCCTTTGTGCCAATTGGGATATGGAATTTCTAAATTCATCTTTTAACTCTCTTATGCAATTCTGTATATCTCCAGACATAGTTTTAATGGCCAAAACCAAAGAACCACGTGTCATGCTATCCTCCAATTGTCTCATTTGATCACTGAATTGGCCAACCGTAGGAGAAGCCCCACCATAATTTCTTGACACAATTCTGCTTGCCAGAATGTTTGCATAATTAGAAGGAGCAAGTTTGATGATCTTTTTAGCAAGACCAATACTCACAGGAATGTCATCAGGATTCAGAGTTTCATGTTCACCATAGAGTAGCTCTCTAACAGCAAATTCTCTCAAGCGCTTAATTCCCTCATCTATGGTAGTCCAGGGTTTAGGATTCCATGGAAGATCATCTCGGGAAGGGTATCTCAGGGCAACCACCATCAAAAGGCGTGTCCACAGATTAACCTTACCGAGAGCTCTGCCTAGATGTCTATCTATTCCATTATCCCTCGAGAGAGTTCCTATCTGAGCTGCTGACTTGTCTCCAACTGTTAGAGCTGGAGCACCTGTATCATAACACCTACTAAGCCAAGCTAGAACTGGCTCCTTATCTGCCCTGGTGAAATCTTTACGGACATTTCGCAATTCCTCACGTGGTGACAAACAGTCTGAAATATCATCTTGTTCCTCGTCTCCCTGAATTTTTTGTCCATATAATCCTGCTGTCATTCTCCTAAGGATCTCTTTAAGCTGAGAACCACCTTTGCCAGCTGCTTTCCTAACTTCATCTCCATCCTGCTTTGATCTCACTAGGTTAACTAGATCTTTAAAACAAACCTTCTCTTCCTCCTCAGCAGGATCTTTTAGAGTAGAGGGCCCCTCACCAGGATCAGTCTCCAGCTCTTCTTCTCCATCTTTGGCCTTTCCACCTCTAGTCTTTAAAACAGCCACCTTAACTGGAGCTGTGTTTGAATTTACAGCCACCTTAATGGAAGCTGACAGGTCCTGAGATAAATCAGCTGCTGGGGCAGTGACTTCCGGTCCCACCGAGGGATTGGGCGAATGTGACGTTGCTCCGTTAATGGCCGACGGAGAAGAAGAAGGAGGAGAAGGAGTAGGCGCCATGTTGATACCAGCCGCCGCCCTTGGCAGCTTGCTAGAATCAGCAAAGTCATTTAGAGCTGCTTTACCAATTAACTTTTCAGCCTTCTTTTTAACTGACACAGATTCTGGACATTCCTCATTACTAGATGACTCTGGGACTGATCCAGAGCCATGGCGTTTTCTTTTTGATCTAGTTTTAATAACAAAACATGCCCTGGACACCTTTTTCTCCCGACGCCAGGAATATAGAGAATACACATTAGTTATCACCAGCAGCAGAATTATACACACCAAATAAATCACCTTTGGATCCCAGGCATCACCTAAAGTTACTCTCTCCTCCGGCGGAATCTTAAAACCCTTTATCTCAACTGGGAGAGTGGTGGAAGTAACATTTCTGTATCTCACTGGCCATAGGAAATCCATGCATTTTCTATACCATAGTCTAACTCTATACATAACCCACATATAAATTGTCCGCACCAAATATTTACCCAGGTAATCCAAAATCAAACCCAAACAATATCTGTAAACCAGAGCCCCAAAATTGAAAAGAATAATCGCTCCACAAACCACAACACCTTCATGTTTGCTAATTCAGCTAGAAAACACTAAATCAATCAAGTAATAAATTAAACTAATTATCTGCCCCACGTTGGGTGCCAATAAAAAAATGTGGTGGGGTTGGAAGGGTAAGGCCAAGAAGCCTCCTCCCTTCCCCCCTGTAAGGTAAAGGGAAAGAAAATTGAAGGGAAAGGGAAAAAAAAACTCACAGCTGGATTAGCAAAGCAGTGGAGCTGTATATTTACAAAGCAATGTAGGATATGCAGGGGAATATATACAAATTTACAATATTTACAATATTTACAATATTTACAATATATACAAAGATATACAATAAAGTAACACAGAAATGAGAGTTCCCCCCCCCAGCAGAGGGGGTTCCCCACCTCCGCTCTCCCCTCTCTCCCCCCCCTTTCCCCAGAGTAGGTCAGAAAAGAGGGAGAAAGAGAAAGAAAGAAGTTAAAAGCAGTTTTGTGTTAATTGGAAAGCAGTTAATACAGGCCTTATATCTTATCGGTTTCAAGGCCGAAGTCTTGGCAGAAAGCCCAGCACAGAGAGAGCTGCTGCACTGTGGAGAGGCAGAAGCAAGACTGAAGATAAAAGTGCCGGAGCGCCCAGTTCACTCTCAGTGCAGAAGGTGCTTCCTCCCACTCTTCCAATGAAATTAGTTTAGATCCGTTCTTTTAATTTACCAACATCCGTCCACCATATTCCCTTTCTTAAGGGGACAGCCCCAACCGGTGACATTAGGGTTAAGTGTTAGGGTTAGGGTTCGTGTTAGGTTTAGGGTTTGGGTCAGGTTCAGGGTTAGCGTTAGGGTTAGGGGTTAGGTTTAGATTTAGGGTTAGTATTAGGGTTTAGATTAGGGTTAGGTTTACGGTCACGTGTTAGGGTCAGGGTTATGCTTATAGTTTAGGGTTAGGTTTAGGTTTTGGGGTGTATTGGGTTGAACTGAGGTGGAGTTAATTCTCCTCACAGCAGTGTTTTAGTGCTGTGGGTTTTTGCAGCAGCAGTTGATAACACAGCAGTGTTTTGGCTACGGCTGAATTCGGTATCCAAGCTGTGTCCTTTCAACATTTCCCTGCCCCAGGAGTACATTGAGGGGTGGGCAGGATCTTGGGAGGGGACACAACTGAGCCAGCTGACTCAGACTGGCCAAAGAGGTATTCCATACCATATGACGTCAGCTCAGGTATAAGAAGGACGTGAAAGAAGGAAGTGTTGGGGATTCGTCCATGGTGTTTATCCTCCCAAGGAACCACCAAGCTTAGAGAGCCCTGCTTCCCAAGACTGACCACCGTCCTGCTGATGGGAAGTAGAGACTAACATCTCTCTCTCTGCTTTCTTTGCTTCCGCGAGGTCTATTTGCTGTTTGCTTATTAGTGTTATTAAATTGCTCCTATCTTATCCCCGGCTTCTGTTATATTTTCTTTCCCTTCTTCCCCTGTTCACTTAAGAGGGGGAGTGATAGAGCGGCTTGGTGGGTATCTGGCCTCCAGGCCAGAGCCAAACCACCACAGTCCTTTTTGGTGCATTGGCCGGGAAACAAAAATATAACATAGCTGTAGTTTCTGCAGTTTTTTTTTTTATATAAGCTTGCTTATGATACAGGCTTCTGTGCTGGTCACGTGGCTTGCTGATAATTTCTGCTTTGTTTTGGAAACACTTCATTTGTTTAGGAACATGCTGAAGCAAATAATGGCTATGTGTCTCTTTCTCCTGTTTGTAGGGCTGCTGTTCTGTGGGGGCTATGCTAGAGACATCATCATTTCTGTCTCCCCACCTGAAATGAGTGTAGAGAATTTTATTATGCAGGCCCCCAAGATTTTGATCCATCCATATGTGAGCTCCCTAGTACTGCTAATCAACATTACTGGCATGTTGTGGGTTTTGTGGAGTTTGATTCCATCATGGCATGAGAAGAGACAGTCTTCGGGTGGGGATATATTGAAGTGTGACTTGAAGCGGTCAGTCCCTGGGTGGCAGGGTGTGTGGAAGGATTTGGGCAGATTCCTAGGACGGTTATCACCTCCCATAGCCTGGGACTTTACCCCAGAAGAGGCGAGCGATCCTACTAAACTAACTCGCCATCTGATAGAAGGGTGCCTCGCTTATCCCAATGAGAACAAACAACTTCTTGCACTTTACTGGGGCCTGGCCTGTGCTTACCGAGCCACAGTTCAATACTCTATGAGGACTATGGCTGAGGCAGGCACCCAAACACTACCTGAGGACACCATGGTGGAGATGGGGACCCAGACAGCAACCAGAGAGATTGCCCCAGTTGTAAAAAAGAGGCAGTGGACAAGGAGGTCAACAGGACCCTCTCATTGATTGATAAGGGATGAGGAAGATTATGATCAAGAGGCTGGTCCATCAAGTGGGAGATCAGAGGATGTGAGTAAGATTAGACAAGAAGCAGAGACTACTCGGTCCTTGACCTCAGCAGAACTGAGAGACATATGCAAGGATTATAGTCGCCAGCCAGGAGAGCGAATTGCTGCTTGGCTGCTCCGGTGCTGGGATAGTGGGGCTGACAGCCAACTGCTGGAAGGCAAAGAGGCCCAACAATTGGGACCCATTGCTAGAAACAGAGGTATTGAGAAAGGCATTGCAAAGGAGACAGGAATATGCAGCCTCTGGAGACGACTTCTGGTAAGTGTGAGGGCCAGGTACCTATGCAAGGAGGACCTTATGAGTTCTCCAGGGAAGTGGAATACGGCAGATGAAGGAATCCAATACTTAAGAGAATTAGCAGTGTTGGAAGTTATCTATAGTGATTTAGATGATCAAAGTGTCTCCACAGATCCAGAAGATGTCCCATGCACACGGACCATGTGGAGGAAAGTGATCCAAGGCGCTCCAGCATCGTATTCTAACAGCCTAGCAATGATGTACTATTTGGATGAGGACGCACGGTCTGTGGAGATTGTGTCAGCCTGGCTCCAGAATTTTGACGATAACCTCTGTACTAACTCATTTCCACGCGCCAGTGCCTCATTGACCAGGTCTACTCAAAGAAATCTGTCCCCTCCTGCCTCAATCGGAGGGAAAGGGAGCCCCAGACGCATACCACGTGGAATACTCTGGTTTTTCCTTCGTGACCAGGGAGAGGACATGAGGAAGTGGGATGGTGAACCCACTTATAAACTGGAAGCTCGGGTACGTGAACTGAAAGGAAAAACAACAACTAAAAAGGGATCATTTAAGAAAACAGCAAAGGTATCTGCTGTAAAGAGCCAGGAGAGTAATCAACGATCTCTCAGGAGAAGAATTGAGGTTACACCCCTTGATCCCGATGAGGGGACCTCTGGCCAGACAGTGAATGCTCTGATGAGGACCAGGAGTAGAGGGTCCCTGCCTTCGGCCAGGAGGAGAGGGATGACAGAGTATATTGGACTGTGTGGATTCAATGGCCTGGCACATCAAAGCCACAGAAATACAAGGTGCTGGTAGACACAGGGGCACAGTGTACATTGATGCCATCAGGGCATAGAGGTGCTGAATCTCTTTGGATTTCTGGAGTGACAGGAGGCTGCCAAGAGCTGTCTGTATTAGAAGCTGATGTGAGCCTAACAGGGGACAAGTGGGAAAGACATCCCATTGTGACTGGACCAGAAGCCCCTTGCATTCTTGGTATTGATTACCACAAGAGAGGGTACTTCAAGGATTCAAAGGGTTATAGATGGGTTTTTGGTGTGGCCACGGTGAATACAGAGAAGATCAGACAGCTGTCTACCCTGCCTGGCCTTTCAGAAAGTCCTTTTGTTGTGGGATTGCTGCAGGTTGAAGAACAACAGGTGCCAATTGCTACTAGAACAGTGCACCGACGGCAGTATCATACAAACCGAGACTCCCTGGGTCCCATTCATGAACTGATTCACCAGCTGGAGATCCAGGGAGTGATCAGCAAAACACACTCACCTTTTAACAGCCCCATATGGCCAGTGCCAAAATCTGATGGAGGATGGAGATTAACTGTGGACTATCGTGGCCTGAATGAAGTGACACCACCACTGAGTGCTGCTGTACCAGACATGCTAGAGCTCCAGTATGAGCTGGAGTCAAAGGCAGCTAAATGGTACGCTACTATTGACATCGCCAATGTGTTCTTCTCAATCCCATTGGCAGCAGAGTGCAGGCCACAATTTGCTTTCACCTGGAGGGGTGTTCAATACACGTGGAATCGATTGCCCCAGGGGTGGAAGCATAGCTCCACCATTTGTCATGGACTAATTCAGAGTGAACTGGAAAAGGGTGAGGCCTCTGAACATCTCCAGTACATTGATGACATCATTGTGTGGGGCGATAAAGCAAAGGAAGTGTTCAAGAAGGGAGAAAAAATAATTCAAATACTCTTAAAGGCTGGGTTTGCTATAAAGAAAAGCAAAGTCAAAGGACCTGCGCAAGAAATTCAGTTCTTGGGAATAAAGTGGCAGGATGGATGCCGTCATGCACCTATGAACGTGGTCAACAAGATAACAGCCATGTCTCCACCGTCCAACAAGAAAGAGACACAATCCTTTCTAGGCCTTGTAGGGTTCTGGAAAATGCATGTTCCAGGCTACAGTCAGCTTGTCAGCCCTCTCTATCGAGTAACTCGAAAGAAGGATCAATTTGAATGGGGTAGTGAGCAGTAACAAGCTTTCGAACAGATCAAACAAGAGATAGCTCGTGCAGTGGCACTTGGGCCCATTCGCACAGGACCATTGGTGCAGAATATCCTTTACACCGCAGCTGGGGAGCATGGTCTTACTTGGAGCCTCTGGCAGAAGACACCATGTGAAACCCGAGGTCGGCCGTTGGGATTTTGGAGTAGAGGATATCGAGGATCAGAAGCCCACTATACACCAACTGAGAAGGAGATCTTAGCAGCCTATGAGGGAGTTTGAGCTGGATCAGAAGTAATGGGTACAGAAGCGACTCTCCTCTTAGCACCAAGGCTGCCTGTGCTACATTGGATGTTCAGAAGAAACATCCCTTCTACTCATCATGCCACCAGTGCTACATGGAGTAAGTGGGTAGCACTGATTACACAGCGAGCTCGACTGGGAAAACCAAACCACCCAGGAATTCTGGAAGAGATTATGGACTGGCCAGAAGGCAGGGATTTTGGAGCATCGCCTGAGGAAGTGGTTCGTGCCCAAGAGGCACCACCATACAACGAGTTACCTGAAGATGAAAGGCCTTATGCTCTGTTTACTGATGGATCATGTCGTGTAGTAGGAAGCCATCGGAAGTGGAAAGCTGCTGTATGGAGCCCTACACGACAAGTTGTTGAGACTACTGAAGGAGAAGGTGAATCAAGTCAATATGCAGAGGTGAAAGCCATCCAACTTGCTCTAGAAATTGCTGAAAGAGAAAAGTGGCCAGTACTTTATCTTTACACAGATTCTTGGATGGTGGCTAATGCCTTGTGGGGATGGCTACAGCAGTGGAAGAAGACCAATTGGCAACACAGGGGCAAGCCTATTTGGGCTGCCTCACTGTGGCAGGACATTGCTGCTCGGGTGAAGAACATGCCTCTGAGGGTACGTCATGTTGATGCTCATGTATCTAAGAGTTATGCTAATGAGGAACATCAAAACAATGAGCATGCAGACAAGGCTGCCAGGATTGATATAGCTCAAGTGGATCTAGACTGGGAGCGAAAAGGTGAACTGTTTGTAGCTCGATGGGCCCATGAAACATCAGGACATCTAGGGAGAGATGCTACGTACAGGTGGGCTCGTGACCGAGGGGTGGACTTGACCATGGAAGCCATCGCACAGGTCACACATGACTGTGAAACCTGTGCTGCCATCAAGAGGGCCACCAGAGCCAAGTCTCCCTGGAACAGAGGGCGATGGCTGGGTTTTGGCGATGGCTGGGTTTTCGCTATGGCGAGGCCTGGCAGATTGACTATATTGGACCACTGCCACGAACACGCCAAGGCAAGCGCTACATCCTCACCATGGTGGAAGCAACTACAGGCTGGTTAGAAACATACCCTGTAAATCATGCTACTACCCGGAACACTATCTTAGGCCTTGAAAGGCAAATCCTGTGGCGGCACGGTACCCCTGAACGGATCGAGTCTGACAACGGGACTCACTTCAGGAACAATGCCATCAGCTCCTGGGCCAAGAAACATGGCATCGAATGGGTGTATCACATTCCCTATCACCCACAAGCCTCTGGGAAGGTTGAAAGATATAATGGACTGTTAAAGACTATGCTGAAAGCATTGGGTAATGGAGCATGGAGGCACTGGGATGTAAATTTAGCAGAAGCCACTTGGCTGGTTAATTCTCGAGGATCTGCTAACCGTCCTGGTCCTGCCCAAACAGAACCCTTGCATACTATGGGGGGAGATAAAGTCCCTGAAGTACACATGGGAAAGTGGCTAGGAAAGGCAGTGTGGGTTGCTCCTCCCATGGGGAAAGGCAAACCCATTCGTGGGATTGTCTTTGCTCAGGGGCCTGGATGTACATGGTGGGTAATGAAAAGAAATGGGGTGACTCAGTGTGTGCCACAAAGGGACCTAACACTGGGGGAAAGGTAATTTAGAATGTGAATAATGTGAATTGCATGTTGCAGAAAGTAATGAACAAGAAGAACATGGACTGATGAAGTTTTCCAAGGATCAAGAATGACACAGTGGTTGAGGCCATCTGGAGTTGGTGCCCAAGAACAGAATATCCTGCTTCTGTCTTGAATATTCCCAAATGACATCTACAGGAGCAGAAAGAAAACTTTAAGAGAGGACTGAGACATTGATATAAGTCTCTATGTGTTGAAGTATTGAGATAGTTTAAGTATGTAGATCAGGTTGTGAATGTAAGCAAGAAGTAATTTTTGTGTTCTTTTGTTATTTTGGTGTAAGAATCAAATGAGATGGTTAAATGTATTGAAATGTGTAAAACCTGAGCTTGATGCAAATGGTATGGAATAAGGGGTGGAGATTGTATTGGGTTGAACTGAGGTGGAGTTAATTCTCCTCACAGCATCGTTTTAGTGCTGTGGGTTTTTGCAGCAGCAGTTGATAACACAGCAGTGTTTTGGCTACGGCTGAATTCAGTATCCAAGCTGTGTCCTTTCAACATTTCCCTGCCCCAGGAGTACATTGAGGGGTGGGCAGGATCTTGGGAGGGGACACAACTGAGCCAGCTGACTCAGACTGGCCAAAGAGGTATTCCATACCATATGACGTCAGCTCAGGTATAAGAAGGACGTGAAAGAAGGAAGTGTTGGGGATTCGTCCATGGTGTTTATCCTCCCAAGGAACCACCAAGCTTAGAGAGCCCTGCTTCCCGAGACCGACCACCGTCCTGCTGATGGGAAGTAGAGACTAACATCTCTCTGCTTTCTTTGCTTCCGCGCAGTCTATTTGCTGTTTGCTTATTAGTGTTATTAAATTGCTCCTATCTTATCCCCGGCTTCTGTTATATTTTCTTTCCCTTCTTCCCCTGTTCACTTAAGAGGGGGAGTGATAGAGCGGTTTGGTGGGTATCTGGCCTCCAGGCCAGAGCCAAACTACCACATGGGGTTAGGTTTAAAGTTAGGGTAACAGTCAGGGTTCGAGTTAGGGTTAAGCTTCAGGTTAGGGTTAGGGTTTAGGGTTAGTTTTGGGGATATCGTTAGGATTAGTATTAGGGTTAGGGTTAGAGTTGCAGTTAGGTTAATGTTAGGGCTAAGCTTAGGGTTAGGTTTGGGGTTACGGTTAGTGTTAGGGTTATGGTTAGGTTTAGGGTCAGGGTCATAGTCAGGTTCAGGGTTAGGGTTTGGGTCAGGGTTAGGGTAAGGGTCATGTTCAGAGTTAGGTTTATGGTTGGGGGTTAGGTTTATGGTTGGGGGTTAGGGTCAGGGTTAGGTGTAGGTTAGGGTTAGGGTAGAGGACAGAGTCGGGTTTAGGGTTAGGTTTAGGTTTAGTATTAGTGCTAGGGTTTGGGAGAGAGTTAGGCTTAGGGTTAGGAGGTTAGAGTTAGTTTTAGGATAAGGTATAGGGCTAGTGTTTATAGTTAGGGTTAGGGTTATCTTTAGGGTTATTTTTAGGGTTAGGGTTAGAGTTAGGGTCAGGCTTAGGGTTAGGTTTAGGGTTCGTGTTAAAAGTTAGGGTTAGGGTTAGGTTTAGGTTTGGGTTAGGGTTAGGATTAGTGTTAGGGTTAGGTTTAAGGGTGAGGGTTGGTGTTATCATTAGGGTTAGGGTTCGGATTAGTGTTAGGGTTTGGGAGAGAGTTAGGCTTAGGGTTAGGAGGATAGAGTTAGTTTTAGGGTTAAGGATAGGGCTATTGTATATAGTTAGGGTTAGGGTTATTTTTAGGGTTATTTTTAGGGTTATGGTTAGAGTTAGGGTTAGGGTTAGGTTTAGGATTTAGTGTTAGGGTTGGGGTTGGGGTTTAGGGTTAGGGTTATAGTTAGGGTTAGGGGTTAGAGTTAGTGTTTGGGTTAGGGTTAGGTTTTGGGTTAAGTTTTAGGGTTAGTGTTAGGGTTAGGATTAGGGTTAGGGTTAGGTTTAGGGGTCAAGGTTAGGGGTTAGAGTTAGTGTTTGGGTTAGGGGTTAGGGTTAGGGTTATGGTTAGGTGTTAGAGTTAGGGTTAGGGTTTAGGGTTAGGGATAGGGTTAGGGTTAGGGTTAGGGTTAGGGTTAGGGTTATTGTTAGGGTTAGGGTTAGGTTTACGGTTAGGGTTAGGGTTAGGGTTACGAGTTAGGGTTATGGTTAGGGTTAGTGTTAGGGTTAGTGTTACGGTTAGGATGAGGGTTAGGGTTACGATTAGGGTTTACATTTAGTGTTAGGGTTAGTGTTAGTGTTAGGGTTAAGGTTAGTGGTTAGGGTTAGGTTTAGGGTTTTGGAAAAGTTTAGGGCTAGGGGTTAGGGTTAGTGTTAGGATTAGGGCTAGAGTTAGGGTTTGCGTTAGGGTTAGGTTTAGGATTTAGTGTTAGCATTATGGTTGGGGTTTAGAATTAGGGTTATGGTTAGGGTTAGGTTTAGGGTTAGGGTTAGGGTTAGAGTTAGGTTTATGTTTGGGTTAGGGTTAGGATTATTGTTAGTGTTTGGTTTAAGGGTTAGGGTTGGTGTTATCATTAGGGTTAGGGTTCGGATTAGCGTTAGGATTAGTTTTAGGGTTTGGGTGAGATTTAGGCTTAGGGTTAGGAGGTTAGAGTTAGGTTTAGGGTTAAGGATAGGCTTATTGTTTATAGTTAGAGTTAGGGTTATTTTTAGGGTTATTTTTAGGGTTATGGTTAGAGTTAGGGCTAGGTTTAGGATTTAGTGTTAGGGTTAGGGTTGGGGTTTAGGGTTAGGGTTAGGGTTAGGGGTTAGTGTTAGTGTTTGGGTTAGGGGTTATGGTTAGGGTTATGGTTATGTGTTAGAGTTAGAGCTAGGGTTCAGGGTTAGGGATAGGGTTAGGGTTAGGGTTCGGGTTAGGGTTTGGGTTAGAGATACAGCTTAGGGGTAGGGTATGGGTTGGGGCTAGGGTTAGGGTTAGGGTTAGGGTTAGGGTCAGAGTTAGTATTAGATTTCCATTTAGGATTCAGGTTTTGGGTTAGGGTTAGTGTTAGTGTTTGGGTTAGGGTTAGGTTTAGGGATAGGGATAGGTTTTAGGGTTAGTCTTTGGGCTAGGTTTTAGGGTTAGGGGTGCGGTTATTGTTACGAGTAGGGTTAGTTTTCAGGTTAGTGTTATGGTTAGGGTTAGGGTTTAGGGTTAGGGTTAGAGTTTAGGTTTAGGGTTTGGGCTCGGTTTAGGGGTTAGGGTTTATGTTTAGTGTTAGGGTTAGTGTTAAAGTTAGGGTTAGGGTTAGGGTTAGTGGTAAGGGTTAGGGTTTGGGTTAAGGTTAGGTTTAGGCGTTAGAGGTTAAGGGTTAGGGGTTTGAGTCAGTGTTTGGGTTAGGGGTTAGGGTCAGGGTTAGGTTTTGTGTTAAGGTTTAGGGTTAGCGTTACGGCTAGGTTTAGGGGTTAGGGTTAGGATTGGGGTTAGGGTTAGGGTTAGGGTTAGGG